>NC_030827.1:62845720-63158220 GCF_001704415.2 Capra hircus | reverse complement strand
TGGGGGCTGCCTGAGAGGTGGGAGATCTAGACCAGGAAGGAAAGAGAACTGTGGCCCGGACCACCCTAATCTATTGATACTAAAGGTCAGGAGAGGAAGAATCTCTTTGTCTGTGTGCGTGTGCTCAAGCCCACTCATGCCTGACTCCTTGCAGCCCCATGAACTACAGCCCGCCAGGCTCCTCTGTCCATGGGATTCTCCAGGCAAGAATGCTGGAGTGGGTTGCCATTTCCTCCTCCAGGGGATCTGCCCAGTCTAGGAATCCAACCTGCATCTCTCGCATCTCCTGCATCGGCAGGCAAGTTCCTTGCAACTAGTGCCACCTGAAGTGGCCAGGCATGTGTGGTTTGATGGGAAATAGCAGAGAGTTTGTTAAGACAGCCAAACAAGAAAAAAAACAAGAGAAAGAGAATCACCCATGAAATTATCTGTGACAAACAAAGAGAAAAATAGGATCAGAGAAGAAGACCTGCAAGGAGAAGGCTGGGTTTGGATAGATGGGGTTCCTAGAGACACCAGGTTCATTCAACATGTTTTGGACCCAGCATTTTTTTTAAAGAGCTATGGCTACATTGTTATAACTTTGAGAAAGCATTATGTCTTTATCATTCATATGATTATTGCATTGTACTGAAGAAGAGAGAATGAACAGGGGAAGTGCAAAATACATTGCCAGACAATTCAGAGCAGAAACGGAAGAAAGAGCAAAAAGCCAATAACATGTGTTCACTGGAAAAGTCTGTTTAACTTCAAAAGTCACCAGAGAAACCCACATTAGAACTACCACAAAACAATTTTCCTATACACTGGGTGAAAGTGAAGATCGCTAAGTCATGTCTGACTCTGTGACCCTATGGACTATACAGTCCAGGGAATTCTCTAGGCCAGAATACTGGAGTAGCCTTTCCCTTCTCCAGGGGATCTTCCCAACCCAGGTTTTGAAACCAGATCTCCAGCATTTCAGGCAGATTCTTTATCAACTGAGTTATCAGGGAAGCCCATACTTCCCTGGGCTCTACTGGGTAGGATTATTAAACAACAAATCTGATGAATTTCAGAACAAGCATGGTTGGAGTATAAAATTGGCATAACCATGAAACTCTAATACTTCGTCCACCTGATGCAAAGAGTCAGCTTACTGAAAAAGACCTTGATGTTGGGAAAGATTGAGGGCAGGAGAAGGGGACAACAGACGATGAGATGATTAGATAGCATCACCTACTCAATGGACATGAATCTAAGCAAACTCCAGGAGATGGAAAAGTACAGGGAAGCCTGGCATGTTGCAGTCCACAGGGTCACAAAGAGTCAGACATGACTTAGCAACTGAACAACAACAAGAAACCTTCTAAATGAAACGTTGGTATTATACGTCAAAAGGTTTTTAAAATTCAGATTGTATGATTCAATGACAGCACATGTGATTTACTCCAATTCACCCACAATGCTATCTGTACTTAAAAAACCATTGCCAGAGATGGGATTGCATTGAAGTCACCCAGCTACAAAGCTCAGGAACCTACCAGGCTTTCAGTCTCCCACAAGAAGGAAAGTGAGTCTGCAGAACTAGAAAGAGAGAATTTATAGGCAGAACTATTTTTGGTCTATTGGCAAATGGGATGGAAAATGTTTAAGTTGTTGTTCTAAGTCACACTTTGACCTGCAGAACATCTGAATCCAGATGATTCCCAGCTGAAGGAGACAGTACAGTGAGCACTTGAAAGCTCACGCACAGATGACTTCTGACTCTAGGAACACATTACCAATTCACACCACAATGATGTGCTTAGGAAGGTTATCCTAGCAAGAAATTCCCTGATGCCCACATGAATAAATGCATGTACACATCTGAATAGATTTAAGATGCTCGCTCTAGAACGCTTTGCTAAAAAGAGGTTTAACTTGAGACACAAAGTTCCCATTACTCTGCAGGCTCAAGCTTAAGCAATTTAGCCTGATTTTGAAAGCCCTTGTCATAACAGTCAACCAAAGACAAGAGCAGCTTTGCGGGCGTCTCAACCTCTCCCTCCAGTCAGTCCACTGCCATGCGATTTTACAAGGTGAGTTGCAGTCGTGAACGAGACAACGCCAAGCAAGCTGTGCTCTCGGAATTAATACATTTCGAAGTTGAGAGCCAGGCAAGTGGCAATGCTAATCAAGCAACTGACAGCATTAATCTCCTTTGGCTCAGCTCAAAATAGGTTTTGCCACAGGTGACCCAGAGTCCTTCCCTCCCCTTCTCAAGCCATTAGCCAAACATCATATTTCTTTCTGCTGCCAATGCTGGCGCCACCAGCAGCAGGATCCAAATGGGGAGAGAGAACACACAGGAGGAGAACAGCTTATTAACTCTGTCTGGGAATTTCTATGCTCACCTACGGCTGGTTCGAAGGAATTCTCCTAATTTGCCAAAAGTAATGAGGGAATAGCTCACAGCCAATTACCTTCTCCACGGTACAGGAGGATGAACAATGAAGAACATTAGGATTTAAAATTTCAATTGAGTGTTATAATTACAAAAGAGAGGCTTATGCCACAGGAAACTTCCAGAAGGGATTTCCATATGAATGAATCATCAGCAAAACATAGGTGTTCCTCTTGCATTGCAGGATCTCATCCACGACAAGGGGCACCTAAAGTATAACAAGATATCTGATCTCCCGAAACCAGGACTACTCCAGCCCTGGAGGAGTGGTTTAAAGTACAAACCAGATCTGAATTGATCAATCTTTCTCCATAAACAAGGGCTCTATCAGGAACCTAGCAAACTGAAGTGAAGTCCTGTGATCCTCTACACAAATGGATAAATACCTTCAAGTCTAATTTCCACCCTTCAAATGGAATTCATCCCCCTGAATCCTAAACGCCAAGGGGCCAGCGATTTCCCTGTTAAACGTCCTTCACCATTTTATGCATATGCCCTGCGGCCCTCTCTCCAGGGCTATAGGAATCCAGAATTTGGTCCCTGTGTGCATTCCTCTGATTGCTTTACAGAGAACGGGATGCTGGCTCCAAAGGACATTGGCTCTGCTGCCGTTGCCAGCATTCAGCTTTTGTCAAGCACAGAACCTGAATCTCCACTGCTGATTTCCAGACCTGAAATGCATTCTTATTTGTCTTTTCCCTGGAGCACGTGTTCTCCATGCGCTGATGCCCTTCCCTACTGAATTGCAGACTCTAGCAGAAGTGTCTGGATCTATTCCCTTTGGAGAAGGAAATCAGGGAAGAAATTACCTTGAAAGTACTCTTCTGCATCCCCTCCGCAGTGATTAACTCCATCAGACCAGTGAGGACCTGGCCCAAAGGCAGCCAATCAGCAGGCTGGCAAGTGGCCTGAGAGAGAAGCTCGGTGGCAGGGGACTTAGGGAGGATGTGTGGTTTGATAAAGGACTGTAGATGCAATTTAGAGTTGGAAATTTACAGCCGAAAAAAGTTAATACCTGCTGTTTCCACACTGCTGCTCAGTCGTGTCGGACTCTGCGACCCTTTGGACTGTAGCCCACCAGGCTCCTCTGTCCACAGGATTTTTCAGGCAAGAATACTGGGGTGGGTTGCATTTCCTCCTCCAAGGGATCTTTCTGACCCAGGGCTCAAACCCGCATCTCCTGTGTCTCCTGCATTGCAGGCAGATTCTTCACCAGCTGAGCCACTGGGGACCACACACTATAAAACAATGCTTGACAAGATTTCTGGGTCTGTGGAGGAACACAGGAGCTAGTGATGTGCGATTTCAAAGGTGGAATATTGAATAAGCCCCAAAGAGAGTGAGGAAGGCCTAGTGAGTCAAAGAAAGAGGAAAGGACCAGTAGGCTCACGGGCAGGGTGAAGATGGCCTTTCTGAGGCCCCAGTGTACATGTGTCCTACAAGAAAACCTTAAATAAAGTAACACAAGTAGGTCACTCCTTTAGTAAATGGTGTTTAACACCTAAGCGTTAAAAGGATGTTAAAATTAACCTATGACAGAAATACCATTACAGAATCATTTTTTCATTAGTAGCTTAAACTACTCTCCTTTAAAAAAGTTCCATTTGTAAGAATAATGACTACCATTTGTATACAGTGATATCTATTCCTTTAACATACAATTTCAGGCAGGGATTTATTTCCACTGTTACATATTGTATACGTAACATACATACTGTGTACGTAAACATTTCCACCAGTTCACATACTGTATGTGAATTTCTCTGGATTGCATTTCACTGATGACAGATCAAAAATGGTCTGATGAAAAAAGGAAAGACAATAGGACTCAACAGCATTTTAATACAGTTAACTGACACGACTAGTGCCAATGATTGCTTCTGAGAGACTGAATATATAAATGGACAGTGGCCAGGTCGTATATGAAAACAGAACTCTGACCTACAACCTGAGACCTCCAGCCTAGGAAGCCAGCCTGCTCTTTAAGTCAAGACTTCTGGTGTAGGAAGTCAAACCACGTCTCTAGTGACTGATTCCAGAAGCCAACCAATAGCCCTATAACAATTAGCCAAAGATAGCCAGGACTTGGTTAATAATTGACAGCTTCCTAATTTTTGTCCCTACTTTCAGTCTAGGATCAACAAAAGAAGATGAATACGCCTCCCTAGTCAATCACATAGGAGGTCCCCCCTTCCTATGTAAGCCCACCTCCCCCTCCCCAGGCCAGCAGCCTCGATCAGGGCCAACCTGAAGTCGTCCTGTTCTTTCCCTGGAAATTTCCCTCAACCCCCAGCTTGCCTTTGGGTGTCTGCCAAAACCCAGTGAAGGTGGCTGCCTCCCTCGCCAGAGTAAGTAAAGAATAAATAGTCTGCGCTTGCTCTCATTTGGTAGATCTTCATCTATTGCCACAGTTTTATGGCCATTTCTAAAAAGAATTCCTATAAAAACAGGCAAGACAATAAAGCAAAGAAGGTAAAGCCGAGGTAAAAAAGTGAATGAAAGTTGCTCAGTCATATCTGACTCCTTGCAACCCCATGGACTGCAGCACACCAGGCTCCTCTGTCCTTCACCATCTCCTGGAGCTTGTTCAAACTCATGTCCATTGAGTCCGTGATGCCATCCAATCGTCTCATCCTCTGTCACCACCTTCTCCTCCTGCCTTCAATCTTTCTGAGCATCTGAGTCTTTTCCATTGAATCAGTTCTTCTGATCAGATGGTCAAAGGATTGGAGCTTCAGCTTCAGCATCAGTCCTTCCAATGAATATTCAGCATCAATTTCCTTTAGGATTGACTGGCTTGATCTCCTTGCAATCCAGGGGACACCAGGAGTTAAAACCCAAGCACACTTCCCACCAACATTCTGTGGGGTCTGGTCTTGCTGAGAACCGTGCTTTCACAATAAGCCTCAAAGCTGTCTGCAATAATTACCCAAGAAGCAGAAAGGTAGCATTTTAAATTTCAGTGACACATTAATGCACGAGGTAATACTCTTGACAGATACACGGGACGATTCACCCCATGAAGCTAAGCAACAGTTCCTCAGATCAAAACACAAGCTGAGTAACTGGCCTTGGCAGGCCCGTCGTGCATCAGAGCTGCACCTCGGGTAACCGTGTCCCCTGCAGACACTTGGCAGCCACTGACAGATTTACCACTGTTATTGTCCCTGGCGGCCCCAAGCAGACATCTCAGAAGAGTCAAGCCTTTGTCTTGAAGCTGAGTGTTAATAGAATCCCTTAATTGCAGTATCAGTTATAACAAGGTTGCCTTTTTAAAAGCAATGCGTCTTCCAGCCTCAGAATTGATCTTCCAGTCTGAGATGGTATCAGACAAAGGACAATGCTAGAACATGAAAGGAATTAGGCTTCCCATGTACTAGGATATTTATGGTCACAAGCATGTCCCAAATACACACTGTGGCACTTTGGCCAATCACCAGAGCCTGTGAGAGAAGGGTGAGTGCCACAGCTCCAAGTTGGGCCCTGGCAACTCCTCATGGTGGCCGGGTCTCTTGCACACAGTCTGAGCAGGAACTAAACTCAAGGTCGCTGTTAGGGTTGGATTGTGCCCCTCCATGTGCCCCTCCAGAGGTCCTGCCCCACCCCCCCAGCCCCTATACCTCTGTATGTGACCTTATCTGTAAATATGGTCGTTGCTGATGTAACTAGCTAAGGTGAGGTCCTTAGGGTGGGCATTAATCCAAAATGACTGGTATCCTTCTAAAAGGGGGAATTGGAACACAAAGATCCTCGTGCACAGCCTCAGATCTCAGACCTCTGGCCTCCAGAACTGTGAGACAATACGTTTCTGTTGTTTAAACCACCCAGTTTGTAGTGCTTTGTTGAGTAGCTCCAGGAAAGAGCCACCCTCTGTTGTTCTTGTAAACATCATCTCAACTTCCAACAACCAGTTGCATCACCATTGGTAGAAATACTTGATCTGGAGTAAAACCTGGGAACGTCTCCAAAATTTCCAGCACATTCCTCTTACAAGCTCTTCTCATATTCTGAAACTACCCACTTCATATTCTAAAACATTAACTTACATTCTAGCTAAGGTACCAGGATCACTGAAATGTCAAGAACTGAGTATCCTGGACATTTTCTTGACTTAAGTTCATAGGTTTGTAAAGCCTCTCATTGAGGGATCAAAAGGAAGAACTACAAAGAACAAGACTACATAATCCATAGGATCTCAAAGAGTCAGACACCTCTGAGTGACTGAGCACACACAGAGAAAGAGAAGGAAATGAGAGAAAATGTAAGGGAATTCTAAAGTTCCTCTCTTCACCCATCTAATCTTAATTAAAGTGGAAAATTGAGCTGCCATCTGTAGATAGTTGTTCTAAAATCTAAGATGTGTGCGTGCATGCTAAGTTGTTTCAGTCCTGTCCAACTCTTTGCTACCCTATTGTACAGGAGGCAATGATCAAGACCATCCCCAAGCAAAAGAAATGCAAAAAGACAAAATGGTTGTCTGAGGAGGCCTTATAAACAGCTGAGCAAAGAAGAGAAGCAAAAGACAAAGGAGAAAAGGAATGATATAAGCATCTGAATGCAGAGTTGCAAAAAATAGCAAGGAGAGACAAGAAAGCCTTCCTCAGTGATCAATGCAAAGAAATAGAGGAAAACAACAGAATGGGAAAGACTAGAGATCTCTTCAAGAAAATTAGAGATATCAAGGGAACATTTCATGCAAAGATGGGCTCAATAAAGGACAGAAGTGGTATGGCTCTAACAGAAACAGAAGATATTAAGAAGAGATGGAAAGAATACACAGAAGAACTATACAAAAGGGATCTCAGTAATCCAGATAACCATGATGGTGTGATCACTCACCTGGGGACAGACATCCTGGAATGCAAAGTCAAATGGGCCTTAAGAAGCATCACTAGGAGCAAAGCTAGTGAAGGTGATAGAATTCCAGCTGAGCTATTCCAAATCCTAAAAGATGATGGTGTGAAAGTGCTTCACTCAATATGCCAGCAAATTTGGAAAACTCAGCAGTGGCCACAGGACTGGAAAAGGTCAATTTTCATTTCAATCCCAAAGAAAGGCAATGCCAAGGATCTTTCAGACTACCATACAATTGCACTCATCTCACACGTTGGCAAAGCAATGCTCAAAATTCTCCAAGCGAGGCTTCAACAGTATGTGAACCAAAAACTTCCAGATGTTCAAGCTGGATTTAGAAAAGGCAGAGGAAACAACGATCAAATTGCCAACATCCACTGGATCATTGAAAAAGCAAAAGAATTCCAAAAATCATCTACTTCTGTTTTATTGATTATACCAAAGCCTTTGACTCTGTAGATCACGACAAACTGTGGAATATTCTTAAAGAGATGGGAATACCAGACCACCTTACCTGCCTCCTGAGAAACCTGTATGCAGGTCAAGAAGCAACACTTAGAACTGGACATGGAAAAACAGACTGCTTCCAAATTGGGAACAGAGTACGTCAAGGCTGTATATTGTCACCCTGCTTATTTACTTACATGCAGAGTTCATCATGTGAAACGCTGGGCCGGATGAAGCACAAGCTGGAAATCAAGACTGCCAGGAGAAATATCAATAACCTCAGATATGCAGATGACACCACCCTTATGGCAGAAAGCAAAGAGGAACTAAAGAGCCTCTTGATGAAAATGAAAAAGGAGAGTGAAAAAGTTGACTTAAAACTCAACATTCAGAAAACTAAGACCATAGCATCTGGTCCCATCACTTCATGGCAAATGGATGGGGAAACAGTGGAAACAGTGGCTGTCTTTATTTTGGGGGGTTCAAAAATCAGAGCAGATGGTGACTGCAACCATGAAATTTAAAGATGTTTGCTCCTTAGAAGAAAAGCTATGACCAACCTAGACAGTTTATTAAAAAGTAGAGACATTACTTTGCTGATAAAGACCTGTCTAGTTAAAATTATGGTTTTTCTAGTAGTCATGTATGGATGTGAGAGTTGGCCTATAAAGAAGGCTGAGCACCGAACAATTGATGCTTTTGAACTGTGAGGTTGGAGAAGACTCTTGAGAGTCTCTTGGATTGCAAGGAGAGCCAACCAGTCCATCCTGAAGAAAATCAGTCCTGAATATTCATTGGAAGGACTGATGCTGAAGCTGAAACTCCAATCCTTTGGCCACCTGATATGAAGAACTGACTCATTGGAAAAGACCCTGACACTGGGAAAGATTGAATGTGGGAAGAGAAGGGGATGACAGGATGAGATGGTTGGATAGCATCACTGACTCTATGGACATGAATTAGAGCAAGCTCTGGGAGTTGGTGATGGGCAGGGAAGTCTGGTGTGCTGCAGTCCATGGGGTCACTAAGAGTCAGACACAACTGAGGGACTGAACTGAACTAAACTGGACTGTAGCCTGCAAGGCTCCTCTGTCCATGGGATTCTCCAGGCAAGAATACTGGAGTGGATTGCCATTTCCTGCTCCAGGGGATCTTTCCAACCCAGGGATAGAAACTTCATCTCTTGCATCTCCCACATGGGCAAGTGGTTTCTTTACCACTAGCACCACCTGGGAAGCCCTAAAATCTAAGATAGTTGGTTCTCAAAGTGTGCTCCCCCTCAACCAGCATCAACAGCAATCTTGGCCCTCCTCCCCAGACCTATTAAATCAGAGGGAGTGGAGCCCACTTCCTATGTTGAAAGTCATCTTCCAGAGACTTCTGACATCCGCTAAAGTGAGAACCACTCTCACATCCATGTGTACGTGTGTGTGCTTGCTCAGTCATGTCCAATCCTTTGTGACACTATGGACTGTAGCCCACCAGGCTCCTCTGTTCTCGGAATTTTCCAGGCTAGAATACTGGAGTGGATTGTGTCTCCTGCATTTGCAGGTAGATTCTTCACCTCTAGGGTCACCTGGAAAACCCAAGAACCACTCTTACTAGAGTTAAAGCCAGGAAACAAGTTGGTTCCACCTAACTGCAAATTCACTTGGGAGTGACTGACCAAGAGCACTCGGTTCAGAAGGATACTGAAGCACACTCTGAGCTCTGATTTGAAAATGAGGAATCTCCTGGGAATAAGAAGAGGATGGCAACTTGTAAGTCACTTAAAAACCAGCCCATGAGTTTCAGGCTCATAGACCATCACCACCATATCTTCCTTCATATCAGTGCTTCTAAATAAAACAGGCTCCAAATTTCCGGAGTGAGTGAGTTGGACCCTTATACTGACATAAAAATGAAAATCTTTTTCTCAGTTCTGAGATGAAACTCAAAGGAAGTACTTGACGGCATTGTTCTTTCTTCTACTAAATATTTATTTCCCCCTTTTCTCTGCACACCATGTCTCTCTTTCAGGATGCCATTACTTTAGTGATGGGATAAAAAAAATGAAGTTGTACTTCACTTGGTTCAGGAAAGCAAGTGATACACAAAATTGAAACGTACAAGATAATTGAATTTGAAAGCTACCGTTTTCACTGCATTTGTATGATGAAAGATTCTCTTCATTTTAAAAAGGATTTACAAAAGAGTTCTTTAGAAGATTGTTTTCCTCTGAGGTTTTTCACATCTGATTTGTTTTATTTTAAAAATCGCCTAATGCTTCCTGTTGCCTTTGAGACTAAATTCCTGGAGATTTAGGGCTGCAGCCTGAAAGCAGCCTGCGCAGCAAGCTTCTCTTGCCTCTCGATCCTCCACAGGATCAGATGGAGCCACTCTCAGTTCAGTCACTCAGTAATGTCTGACTCTTTGCAACCCCATGGACTGCCGCACACCAGGCCTCCCCTGTCCATCACCAACTCCCGGAGCTTACTCAAACCCATGTCCATTGAGTCGGTGATGCCATCCAACCATCTCATCCTCTGTCATCCCTTTCCCCTCCTGCCTTCAATCTTTCCCAGCATCAGGGTGTTTCCCGATGAGTCAGTTCTTTGAATTAGGTGGCCCAAGTATTGTTTTTCAAAGTGCTCTCTTTTATCCTGTCGCCCTTCCTATTGCCATGGATAACTTGCCCTCAAGGATACCAAACCCAGATAGCATCCTCCCTTCCTTTGGACCCCTGATCTGGCCCCTTTGCCCTCTGCAGCCTTCCCTGTCCAACCCAGACTTGGTGCCTCTTCCCCCGCTAAGGGATTCCTAGGGGGCTCAGTGACAGAGAATCCGCCTGCCAACGCAGGAGGTGCACATTCAATCCCTGGGCCAGGAAGGTCCCCTAGAGGAGGAAATGGGAGCCCACTCCAGTATTCTTGCCTGGAAATGGACCTGAGGACACAGACAGGGGAGCCTGGTGGGCTACAGTCCGTGGGGTCACAAAGAGTCAGACAGACACAACCGAGCACACACATGCACACACACATGCAGACACACACACTCTCACCCTGAAGTCACATGCTTTGCCTATGGTTCTTGCATATTCCACCCTTCCCCAGCCATTCCCCAAGGAAAACTATTTCCAGCATATCTCCCACAGCAGCAATGCAATGACTAAATAGAATCCTTGCATGAACAGATTCCTTGCTGGGAGATTGCCTTTCACAGGCTCCAAACGGAATGATTGGATTTCTTACCTGTCAAGTGTTGTTCCCAACACCAGGGAAACATTCAGAGCGATGGCTACCAGACAATCGAGTGAACAGCTGGGGAGGTTGAGCAGTGTTCATACACTGGAAAGCCAGGATATCAGATTCTTTCACTCAGTGGGCCCTAATGAAATGTCTCGCCTGGGGCATTGTCTCTGGCCCATGCTTTGGCCAAAGGGTCTCTCTTGTCCATTCTTAAGAGTAATTCATTTGAGGATCAGCTAAAATTGCTTAAAGCATCAGCCGACCTCGGCATGACCTGAACAGTATTATTAATTCTTTGCCCTAACCTCCTAAGATAGTCCTCTAATCCTTATATTTTTTTTTTAGTACAAATGACAGGAGGCATCTTTATCTTATTTATAGCTCTAAATAAATTGGTATGGGCCTCCACCAAACATATTTATTTTATTTCCCAAGAAATATACCCCCAGAAAATGTCAAGGAAATGATCTTTGAAAAATGCACATCCGAACACAGTATAAAATATTTAAGGGAATGACCATGCTCGTGGTTTCCATTTTCTGTTAGATTAGTCTACAGGCTCCTGTAAAAGTCAAGTCAGTGCTTTTAAAGGCGGAAAATGGCCACGAGTTAAGAAAAGCCTTCAGAGCCCCGGGGTTCTTCTTGATTTCGCTTTTACTTTCAGCAGTTTGCCTTGAATGAATGACCTCGAATAACTTCGATATTCAGAAATTGATGGACAGTACTTAACAAAGTGAGACTCAAATAAAGATGGTGAGAACTAAGCCAGTCAGCAATGGCTTGAAGATCCCCGATTGCATTTAGTGTTCCCTGATGAGGCATGTCTTCACGCCACTTTCAGTGGGTTCTCCCCATCCATCCACCTTCCCCCAAATCCTCCACCACTAAGGAATATTTCCCACATTCGCCAGCAGTGTCCAACTAGCACACCATGTGGTCAAAAAGAAAAAAAAATTTCTAGAAACAAAGATTGTTATTCAAACCTTAACATAAAGCCACTCAGTTGAGCTGGATGGGGAGCGAATCCTCTCATAGATTAACTCATTTATCCTCCAACAGCCCTGTGAGGCATATACCATTGTATCCCTACTCTGAGAGAAAGATTCCAAAGCATAGATATGGCAAATCAATTGCCTGACAGTGCCCAAGCCAGAGTTTGACCCATCTGGCCCCAGAGATTGGGTCACTCACCCACCACACACCAACCAATACAGTCATTCCTTGTGTGCTGATATTAGTCTCATAAATGACGCGTTAAATGAAAATGATCAAGGAACTGAAGTTCACCAAATCCATCAATAAATTGTACTGATGCAAATGGCTGTTATAGAGAAGAAAGGTGAAGCCAAGAAAAAAAAGAAGACTTCCTTGGGATCCACAGAGTGGCCCCAAGAGGATGTCCCCCGACCAAGGGGACATGACAAGATCAACTCCCATGGTCCAGGCAGGCCAGGAAAACACCAGCACACACAGGGTGAGCACCTCCCCACACAGCTCCTGGATGGCTGATCCATGGTGGGGCTCATCTGAGGGGGGACAGCTGGAAGACCAGGCTGGGCCAGAGTTTTGGGCAGCTATAAGATGAACTCAATCCAACACTCATCTCCTCACCTGGACAGATTCTCTTGAGATACCTGGCACCTTTATCAACACATTTTGCACTGGCCTCTTATCATTGGGTTGTTGCTGTTGTCCAGTGGCTCAGTCGTGTCCGACTCTGTGGCCCCATGGACTGCAGCACTCCAGGCTTCCCTGTCCTTCACTATCTCCAGGAGTTTGCTCAAACTCATGTCAGTGATGCTATCCAACCATCTCATCCTCTGCCACCCTCTTCTCCTTATGCCCTCATTCTTTCCCAGCATCAAGGTCTCAAGGAGTGAGACCAGCAGTTTAATGAGGTCCAACCATCACCCTGAGGACACCCTCAGCCAGTTCCTGAAATCTGCTGGACTGGGCACAGTTCTCACCAGTTGATAGGCTATTCACTTTGGGTCCAATCCAGTGGGCAGTGGAGATGTTCTGAGCTCAGGCGCTGAGGTCAATATCTCTGCACTTACTACCTATTGACCTTGGGAAAGTATAGATGTTCTTGGAGCCTCAGAGTCCTTACCTGAAAAAGAGAGATAATAAGACAATTCTGCCAGGCTATTGTGGGAATGACATGAGATGATACACATGAGATATGGGGAATAGTGATGAAACCCTCCATGCTAGCTGCTGCTCTTTGTGTTGGTGTCACCTACAATAGCAGAGAGAGCTGGAAGCATGGGGTCAGCTCACCCGATACCATCCCCGTGTCTGGATTTCTCTTTAAAATACTCCAGATGTACCACATGACAGAAGTGTGCTGCCAGCATCCTTGTCAAGAACACAAGAGCTGAGGGTAGACCACTGGTGATCTGCTCAGCAAGCCCAGACCCCAAGGTGGCTACTAGAGGCGCTTCTGTTGTCATCAAACAAGGCTTGACAGAATATCAAAGGTATGCCTGTAAGTGAAATTAATGACCTATAAATTATCATGTTGGCTGCTAAAAATGAGCTGTATATGGTGACCTTAAAGGTATCCAAGATAGGTGCAATGGTTGAAACATTTAAGAAAATGTCCCCATGCTTGCAGGAAGAGAATGCATGAATCACATGATGCCTGGACCCTTGCCCATAGGAAGATGAGTGGCAACTGCCCTGAACATCACCCCCCCATGGAACCTGGAACTTGGAGGCCTTTGCTTGCCTGATGCTGGCAATCAGGGTGACAGCATTGGCCTCCACAATCTTGGCATCAGCCTCGAGGCTCTTCCTGCCTAAGGGAAGCCAGAGCATCAAAGGGGCAGGGAGTGACTCTTCATTTAGTTCATAAAAAAAGGTTGATGAGCACCAGGGGGCCTGCCAACCAATTAACGCTTCTTCAATAAATGTCTTGTGCGGCTGGTTTGAGAGTTGCTGTCACAAGTGCTAAGGGACAAAACGCTGAAAGACAAATCAGCCCGAAATGCCTCCGACTTGTCTGTGTGTATTATGTGTGTATGCTTGCAGTCGTGTCCAACTCCCGGTGACCCCATGAACTGTAGCCCACCAAGCTCCTCTGTCCGTGGGATTATCCAGGCAAGAATCCTGGAGCAGGTTGCCATTTACTTCTCCAGGGGATCTTCCTGGCCCAGGGATCAAGCCCCCGTCTCTTGTGTCTCCTGCGTTGACATGAGTATTCTTTACCACTGAGCCATAGCTCTACTCCGAAATGGACCAAAAAGAGCCCAAAAGCTGTGCATGACCAAACTGCCTTACATCTCTTTTCACGGCACCTGTGTCTATAACCACTGCAGATGGTGACTCTGGCCATGACATTAAAAGACGCTTGCTCCTTGGAAGAAAAGCTATGACCAACCTAGGCAGCATCTTAAAAAGCAGAGACATTACTTTGCCAACAAAGGTCCATCTAGTCAAGGTTATGGTTTTTCCAGTAGTCATGTGTGGATGTGAGAGTTGGACCATAAAGAAAGCTGAGCACCAAGAAGTGATGCTTTTGAACTGTGGTGTTGGAGAAGACTCTTAAGAGTCCCTTTGACTACAAAGAGATCCAACCAATCCATCCTAAAGGAAATCAGTCCTGAATATTCATTGGAAGGACTGAAGCTGAAGCTGAAACTCCAATCCTTTGGCCACCTGATGCGAAGAAATGACTCACTGGAAAAGACCCTGATGCTGGGGAAGATTGAAGGCAGGAAGAGAAGGGGACGACAGACGGTGAGATAGTTGGATGGCATCACCAACTCGATGGACATGAATTTGAGTAAACTCTGAGAGTTGATGATAGACAGGGAAGCCTGGCTTGCTGCAGAACATGGGATCACAAAGAGTCAGACACGACTGAGCAACTGAACTGAACTGAACTCCGACCCCCAGCACTCTGAACCCCACCCCCAAACCTGCCCCCGCGCTGGCCCACACCTCCTCCCTGAAACTGGCCTCCAGGAATTTGGTCCTCTGCTTGCCCCGAGGAAAGAAATCATCAGCCAGCACCTCTCCTCTCAGCTGCCTCCTGGGTCTCTAGCTCTGATCTGATCCCCCTGTTCTGATGTCATTCCCCATCTGACATGAGATTGAGGTTTACTTTATTTTTTTAAGTTGCTTAAAGTACAGGTCTTAAACTTGACTTTTCAAAAGAGTTCCTTTCTTCAGTCTGAGATCTCGAATTTTTCTTCAACCACTTCAAGAAAGTGTTCAGCTTCCTGTTTTCACTCTGCTATCAGAGAAAACCTTGATTCTCAGCATGAAAACATTTATCCCAATGGGTCACTTTTTGGAAAAGGTTAAAGCAGTTGAAAGAAGCCTTTTCTTTGATATCAAAGCCATAGACTTAGATAATTTTTTTAGAGCAAAAGAAACCCACTATTAAAAAAGGAGGGGGACATTTCCTCAAAAGAAAAATGCCTGCTGCTCTTTCTTAGCCCAGAAAATTATTAGTTCACAAGGTGAGTCTCCCCATGAATAAACTCAGTATGGATGGGGAAATAAATCATTTCACTGTCTACATTTTTTCTTTTTGACAGTCATCTTGTTGAAAAAGGCCATTATTTTTTGTGTTAATGGAAGAGTCTTGCTGGCTGAAACTTAAACCTTATCTAAAATACATAGAAAGCTTCATCTTTTCAGCACATTTTATTCTCTATAGCTAATAATTTTCTGTAGAAGTGCTGCAAATTAGGTTAAAGATAAAAATACCTGCATTTCAGAGGTGTGACTGTCAAGAAACCTTACTTGAGGTCACTTTCAAATGACTTTGACCTTATCTTGGATTTTCATCCCATCATACACTGTACCAAGTGAATCAGTGAACAGCCATCCTTCCAGGGATGGACCATTCCTTAGCAACCACATGTTCCAGAATTTTCATCTGTTTCTGCCAGACTGTATTGTCCAAACAAGCTACCCTACCTTTTTTCCCGTTTTTTTTTTAATTAAAAACTTTTTTTTATTTTTAGGTCAGGAAGCAACAGTTAGAACTGGACATGGAACAACAGACTGGTTCCAAATAGGAAAAGGAGTACATCAAGGCTGTATATTGTCACCTTGCTTATTTAACTTCTATGCAGAGTACATCATGAGAAACGCTGGGCTGGAAGAAGCACAAGCTGGAGTCAAGATTGCCGGGAGAAATATCAATAACCTCAGATATGCAGATGACACCACCCTTATGGCAGAAAGTGAAGAGGAGCTAAAAAGCCTCTTGATGAAAGTGAAAGAGGAGAGTGAAAAAGTTGGCTTAAAGCACAACATTCAGAAAACGAAGATCATGGCGTCCGGTCCCATCACTTCATGGCAAATAGATGGGGAAACAGTGTCAGACTTTATTTGGGGGGGCTCCAAAATCACTGCAGATGGTGACTGCAGCCATGAAATTAAAAGACGCTTACTCCTTGGAAGAAAAGTTATGACCAACCTAGATAGCATATTCAAAAGCAGAGACATTACTTTGTTGACTAAGGTCTGTCTAGTCAAGGCTATGGATGGTTTTTCCAGTAGTCATGTCTGGATGTGAGAGTTGGACTGTGAAGAAGGCTGAGCACCAAAGAATTGATGCTTTTGAACTGTGGTGTTGGAGAAGACTCTTGAGAGTCCCTTGGACTGCAAGGAGATTCAACCAGTCCATTCTCAAGGAGATCAGCCCTGGGATTTCTTTGGAAGGAATGATGCTAAAGCTGAAACTCCAGTACTTTGGCCACCTCTTGCTAAGAGTTGACTCATTGGAAAAGACTCTGATGCTGGGAGGAATTGGGGGCAGGAGGAGAAGGGGACAATAGAGGATGAGATGGCTGGATGGCATCACGGACTCGATGGACGTGAGTCTGGGTGAACTCCGGGAGCTGGTGATGGACAAGGAGGCCTGGCATGCTGCGGTTCATGGGGTTGCAGAGAGTCACACGCGACTGGACTGAGCTGACTTCCAGTGCTGTGTCGGTTTCTGCCATGTGTGCACGTGCACTCAGTTGTGTCCAACTCTCTATGACCGCAGGGACTGTAGCCCACCAGGCTCCCCTGTCCATGGGATTCTCCAGGCAAGAATACTGGAGTAGGTTGCCATTTCCTCCTCCAGGGGATCTTCCCGACCTAGGGATTGAACCCATACCTCCTGCTTCTCGTGCATTGGCAGATGGGTTCTTTACCACTGAGCCACCTGAGAAGCACCGTTTCTGCCATCCAACAGTGGAACTCAACCATAATTATACATACACCCCCTTCCTCCCTGTCCTGCCTCTCCTCCCCCCTTCCTATCCGTCCAGGCCACCACAGAGCACCAGACAGGGCTCCCGTGCTACACAGCAACTTCTCACCAACTACCCGTCTTACACCTGACAGTGTACATATGTTGATGTTACATTCTCTGCTTGTCCCATCCTCTCCCTGCCTCAATTTGTCCAGCACTATTTACAGTATCCAGGACATGGAAGCAACTTAGATGTCCATCCTGCCTTTTTATTTGGAAAGTGTGTCCATCAGAAGAACCATAGTCAGGCCTGAGATCAGTCTGAAGGCTTTGGGCCTCTACCAGCCTGCACCCATTCTGATGGGTCGGCCACGTGCTGCACCCGTCCTTAAGGAGCTAGAATAGACCCAGGTTTCCTGCTCATCTATCACCCACTTCTGTAGGTGCTCTCTGCTCCCTTCTCCTTTACCCTCTCCAGCCTGACTTCCTTCTGTGATGCTCCATTTGGATGGTTCTTTCACAATCACCAGGGACCTCCGTGGTCCCAAAGACAAGGATGCTTTGAGCAACAGTTAGCTGCGGGACAGCACACATTACTCCTTTCTCCTTCTTCCTTATTTTCTCCGGCGCCACACTCCTCTGACTTTGCTTCTACCATTCCGACCCCATGCTAGCTCTTCATCTCCACTCATCTTAAATGTCGCCATTTCTCAGAGTTCTTTCCTTCTGGCCTCTCTCTACACAGGCTCTTCAACCATCTGACTCTGAACGATGAGCTCCAGATCAGAACAGCCTTGGCAGCTCCCTAGCAATGCTCCCTGGTCTGCAGCTTGCCGGCTGGAGATCTTGGAACCTGTTAGCTTCCAAAATCCTGGGAGCCCACCGCTTATATGAAATCCCTTCCTGTATATACACGCATCCTATTAATTCTGCTTCTCCAAAGAACCAAACCAAATACAGTGCTGTTCTACATGCTCTGCAAAGAAGATTTAAAAGTCTGCAGAACTAATATCTCTCCATCTGGAATTCATTAAACTCTCATTTTCTAAAAATTCAGCAAAGTTCGCTGAACCGTGGGCAACTTGCTACGGGTTCAGTGGTCACCCCCTTGGAACACTTTTTTCCTCTGGTTAACTCAGTTCTGCATACCTTCTGGCACATTTGGACCATAACCAGAGGGAAGGGAGCCAGCTTGCCCTTGACCTTCTAGAACGATATTTGACTTCTCCTAAACTATCCTCCATGTCTCTATTGCTCTTTAAGTAAATAATGATGATAATTAATACCAGCCAAAATCAATGGCTAGAAGTTAACCATCTATATTGAATATTCAGCAAATGTTTATGTATGATTTTAGCTTTGCAGTAGTCCTGCTCAAAAAGAACACCCATATGCCATTTCCTAAGATTAGAAAACATTATTCTACTTAAGAAATCATCTCAGTTAATGCATGCATGCATAGTAAAAACAGACAGTAAAAAACCTGCATCTTTCCCTTATTATGTGCTCATGCTCAAATACAACAAATTAGCAAATCAAACCCAAGCCTTCTCTATGAGTGCAGCCATGTGGCATGGTGGGAAAAACTCTTCTTAAAGTCATCCCCCAATCCTCTGAGCCAAGTTCTGTCAAGTGACCCTGTGAGCTTGAAGCTTTTCCTTGTACATCTCTTTGGACCTTTGTACATCTCTTTTACTCACCTTTAAAATGGAGAAAGAAATTCCCTGATGGTCCGGTGGTTAAGACTCCAAGCTTCCACCATAGGGGGTGAAGGTTCTATCCCTGGTCTGAGAACTAGGGTCCCACATGCCACATGGTATGACTAAAACATAAATTTTTTTTTAAAATTTAAATTTATAATGGAGAGAGGAACAGATTCCATCTGATGGACAAGGTTCTGATACAGCCAAAATTTCACAGTTGTGAGTATGTCTATGACACAATTCTCTAATGTAAAAGTGATTTTTCTACTCCTTTTTTAATTGGCAAATGACAAAAGTAAAATAGCATTTACACTGCCCTGCAATGAAATGGCACAAGACAGAAAGAAGTCCATGATTTTGGCACTGGCATAATTTCCCTGTATTCAGCAGTTAACAATGAGGGGCTTCTTGTTGTTCAATTGCCTAGTTGTGTCTCACTCTTTGCAACCCCATGGGCTGCAACCCACCAGGCCTCCCTGTTCCTCACCAGCTCCCGAAGTTTGCCAAGTTCAAGCCCATTGAGTCTGTGATCCAAACATCTCATCCTCTGATGCCCTCTTCTCCTTCTGCCCTCAATCTTTCCCAGCATCAGGGTCTTTTCCAATGAATCAGCTCTTTGCTTCAAATGGCCAAAGTATTGGAGCTTCAGCTTCAGCATCAGTCCTTCCAATGAGTATTCAGAGTTGATTTCCATTTAGATTAACTGGTTTGATCTCCTTGCAGTCCAAGGGACTCTCAGGAGTCTTCTCCAGCACTTCTTTATGGTCCAGTTCTCACAACCATATGTGGCCACTGGGAAAACCACAGTCTTGACTGTGTTGCTGATGCTCACTCGCTTCAGTCATGTCCAATTCTGTGCAAGACCATGGACTGCAGCCCGCCAGGCTGCTCTGTCCATGGGATTCTCTAGGCAAGAATACTGGAGTGGATTGCTATGCCAGCCTCCAGCGGACATTCCTGACCCAGGGCTTGAAACCGGGTCTTCTGCATTGTAGGCAGATGCTTTACCCCTGAGCCACCGGGGAAGCTCCAGCCTTGACTATATGAGGGGCTTATACATTAATAGAAATATTCACAGGGCAGAAAGCTCCAAATAAACTGACTTTAAAGAACAAAGACCTTCAAGGATAAAAAGGGAAACAGAGGGAACATAATATTTCAAGACAGAGGAATCAACAACAGTGAAAATTAGCGAAAACACCCCCAAGAAATGATCTAGCGAAGTGTTACTCTCTCTGATATGGCTGTTTCATATTCTGGTCACTTTGGTAAAAGTTCTCTTCATAGGCTTCCTCCCATTCCTAACTCTTCCAACAAGTGGGGCAAGTGGCCACAGACAAATGTTAGCTGTACCTACAAGCAAAATACAAAATCCTCTAATGAGCCCACAGTCAGATCAACCACTCATTTCTACAGTTGTTAAATCTTCCGCATTGGACACATTCATTTACAAGCAACACAAACCACTGTTTCAAGAAGAACACAACTTATTATTTGGAACCAGGTACATACAAAACTTGCCAGAAGTGTTGGATGATAGAGCCAGTGCTCCTGGAATATAACTCCCAGAACAAAATGCCAACGGAATTCACTCTGCTGTACACCCGAAACTAACACGCTAACTATAGTAAATCAATTATACTTCAATTCAAAAATGTTCTAAGTTTTTAAAAAATTAGAAAACAAAATAAATAACAAGAAAATTAAGCTGTCTTAAAAGTAGCTGCAAACCATATGGTTACTAAAGGGGACAGAAGGGAGAGAGGAATAAATTAGGAATTTGGGATTAAAATATATACACTATTATACATAAACTAGGTAAGCAACAAGGACTTACTATAGAGCACAATAGCTTATAATAAACTATACACAATATCTTGTAATAAACCATAATGAAAAAAATCTAACAAAGAATAGGTATATACATGTATATGAAAGTAAAAGTGTTAGTCGCTCAGTCGTGTCCGACTCTTTGCCACCCCTGCGGACTGTCGCCTACCAGGTTCCTCTATCAATGAGATTTTCCAGGCAAGAATACTGGAGTGAGTAACTTCTCCCTTCTCCAGTGGGCCTTCCAGACATGCACTTTACACTTGAAACTAACAGAGTGTTGTAAATCAACTACATCTCAATAAAAAAATTTTAAATAACATTTTTTAAAAGATTTTTTAAAAAAAATTTTTTTAAGATGCCAACAGCCCTGGGGAAGCTGCTATAACTCTGCCACAGTTAGAAGTGTGGCACTGAAAATCCAGCCTGGACCTTCTGCTCGCTACAGGGAAACCAGCTCTCCTTGCTCCGAGCTATAGACACGCACGCTGCGATGCTCGGCTCCCCCAGCCCCCAAACGAGTGACGCCCGAACATTGAGCCAAGGCCAGGGTGGCCGTGATGCCCACCCACCCTGGGAGGCCAGTGGCCACACCTGAGCCATTCCTGTGGCAACACCTCCCACACACCATGACCCTCCTGACAGCAGCCACAGCCAAAACACAGACCCAGGGGACCCACAGACCCTCTTCCTGCACTTTCCAATCTCAGCAAGCAGCCTCAGAGGGTGGAAACCCAACTCACATACATGATTAGAGCTGCGAGGGAGCTTCTAGGCTCTGCAGTATGGGATGGCGCATTCCAGAAAGAAGCTAGAATGGCAGTTGAGTGCCAGTCCACCATGTCCAGCATAGGCAGGATGGAAGACACCAGTACCACCCTCTGTAACCCCCTCTGATTCCTTATCATGTGTTTATCTAGATGAAGACTCCACATTTATGAGATCACGCTTTTATAGATCTGTATATGGTACCAAGCTTCAGGCCGTACGGATTATCTGTAAAATTTTTAACTTTCCGTAGAAGGAAGCGGTGACCAAATAGAGAGACACCTTTGACTTCTTTCATTCACTTAAATATTTGCCAGGCTCCTACCAGGCGTCTGCACTGGATGAGCCATGAATATGACGAGACAAAGGGAAGGCTTTAGCGAAGCAAGCTTCAGGTTGAGTTGCTTCTCTGCTGCTTACTAGTTGTATGGCCTTGGGCAAGTTCCTCATGATTTCTGAAACTAACCTTATCCACCTGTCAAATGGGGATAATAATACTCACCTCAAGAGGCTGCCATGAGAGCTAAGTGAGATGATACATGTCTTGGTCCTGAATGCAGTACTTAATCCATGAGTTAGTCAGGGTCTCCAGAGAAGGAAAGAGAGATTAAGTTCAAGGATGTGGTTTACAGGGTTGTGAGGCAAATCCCAAATCTACAGGGTGAGCTAGCAAGCTGAAGACCCAGGGGAGAGATGATCCTGCAGCTTGAGTCCAAAGGCCATCTGGAGGCAAAATTCCTGCCTCCTTGGGGGAAGTCAGTCTTGACTGGGCCACACGGCTGGAGAGACCCTAGTCTCCTGACCAGGGATCAAACCGGCTCCCCCTGCAGTGGAAGCATGGACTCTTAACCTCTGGACTCCCAGGGAAGTCTCATAAGTCAGTCCATTCACTCCTGAGGATTTCAACTGATGGTATGAGGTTCACTCACATTATGGAGAGTAATCCCCTTTAGTCAGTATCTACTGACTTACACATTATTCTTGTCTTTAAAATATTTTCACAGCAATGTTGATTCAGATGTGTTTGACCAAATATCTGGGTACCATGGTCCAGCACAGTTGGTGTGTAAAATGAACCCTCACAGTACATGAAGGGCATTCAGTAAGTAACAGCTGGTGTTATTAAGCCACAGTGGCTGACTTGAAGCCCCTGACATATAGTGGTTAAAAACACATAACTACAATACCATGTGAGCATCTCGAATAGATGCTCAGAATCCCATGAGTTGTAGGTCATGGGGCATGTGTGCAAAGCCAAGATGCAGAGAGGGTTCTGAGATGTAAGAAAGGATGTTGCGGTAATACGCTTCTGGACAAGAAAGATCAGAGATGTCCAACCGTCCCTCACTAGACCTGGGCACATTAGGTCTAGTGAGAATTCCTCCCTGCTTCAGGAGAGTCCCCAGGCTGAGGGGGAGGGGGGCAAGGCCATGGTCAGGAAAATGGGCAAAGCCTTAAGCCCAAGGGAAAGTATAGAAACAAGACAGAAAGCTCCCCTGCCAGGAGATGGGAAGGTCAGAAGCAGAATGAAGAATGGAGACAGGATAAGCAAAAGGTTCAGAACCCAAGCTGCAAATGGCAAGCTTGTGCTGTAACATGGTCCCACTCCCCATGAGATACATTCCTAACAACAGTGAGTATTACCAGAGAAGGGGTGGCAACAAAGAGATGGACAAGGAGAATTATGGGTCCCAAGAACCAAATGCTGGTGGCCGTGGTTGGTACTAAAGGATTCTGACTAGTAAAAGAATGCATTCCTTGAATGCAACATGAAAGGGAAAAGTGAAAGTGAAGTCATTCAATCTTGTCCAACTCTTTGCGACCCTATGGACTGTAGCCTACAAGATTCCTCCATCCATGGGATTTTCCAGGCAAGAATACTGGAGTGGGTTGCCATTTCCTTCTCCAGGGGATCTTCCCGATCTAGGGATCGAAGCTGGATCTCGCACATTGCAGGCAGACGCTTTACCGTCTGAGCCACCAGGGAAGCTAACGTGGAGGCCCCCAAGTCTGGAAGCCAAAACTGTGGCCGTGGCTGCCCCAGGACTGCCTTGGGGAAAGAGCCACCCCATCCCAGGGTCTTCAGCCCAAAACCTGAGCATCACGTGATATGTTCTTCCCAAGAGTCATTTCCCCCAGTCTGGTCCACCTCCAAAAAGGTTAAGATTCACTCTTAAGTCAAAATTTCCAAATATTTTCCTATGTCCATTAGCTATAACTGGAGTGGCTGCCCCCAGGTAAGACCCTGTGTGTGCACTAAGAATGCTCTGGTGTCAAACGTTTGGCCCAAATCCCCACAGACGCTCCTCTGAAGTGGCAATTCTGATAGGTCTTGAGTGAATGAGAAGCGCTGGACAGCACCCCGACATCTCCACCCCTGACAGCAAGGGGCACAGAAAGAGATGAGGGGGGTTCCTCCTGAGGGGCAGGTGGTGGCGGTCGAGCACAGCTTCAAGTTTCTCTGAGAGCCACGTGCGCAGAAATTGTAAAATGAAATGAACAGCAAGCAGCCAAAGCCCTTTGAGTTGGTTTCTCAAAATGAACAGATTAAAAAACCCAATGTGCTTGGATGTCAGAAAAGAGTGAAGATAGTTAAACTTAAAAAAGAGTCTAACGCAGCCTATTTTACTTAAAGTCTCCTATATTTTTACCCTTCTGCAAATTTTAGGGAGATACGTGAATAGTTTAAAGTCATTTCTGTCTTTTCCATCTGAACTTCCAATTATACCACCCACAGGACCAAATGGAGGGGGAATTGTAATCAATCTCTTAAATAAATTCGTGTAAAATACATTTCGTCCCGAAGGATCTGAACAACAAAGTCATTTCGTTCAACCAGGAAATCAGATTGCGACAGCCGAGGCTTTCTTTTTTATTTTAATTGAATTTAGTTTTCAGAGAATTTATGCAAGGGCTCACTGCCACCAGGCAGTGTAATGGAACCACAGCCAACCCACTGTTTCCATGTGGGCTATTTAAGAACACGTTAGATAGACAGGTGACATGCTTTATCAAGGACGTGTAGACTCAGGAAGTCACTTCCTCTCTCAGCCTGTGTTTCAGCGTTTATAAAATGGGGCACAGTAGCTGATGCACCAACAGCCCAATTCTTCACACCCCTTGTATCTTCACCCTTGCCAAGTGCATTGGCAATACTTTCCCAGTCTGACTCCAGTCTTGGCCACTGACCTTGATCAATAGGATACCATGGAAATAAGAGGGCACCAGTTCCAAGCCTAAGCCAAGAGATCTTGCACATGGCAACATGCTTTCTTGAACTTCTGCCATCACCATGCATGGACATGCCTGGGCTCCAGCCCCTAAAGAAGGTGAGAGGCCGCATGTGTCCTGCCACACCTCTCCTGCCAAGTCAAGACGACTCCTGTCCCACAGCAGCAAATGAGATGACCAACCAACCATCCATGAGCATCAGTAACTCAGAGTGATGTTACACAGCAAAAGCTAACCAGTACAGGGACAACATCTCCTGCCCCAACTACCTTACGGGCATGTTGGAAAGATCAACTGAACTCATGTACGTAAGAGCACTTGCAAGACTATAAAGCTGCCCCCCACCCATGGACCCATGGGTAAGACCATGTGATCTGTGGCCCATTATGTTCTATTCTGCATCTTGGGCAGACTCCCCAGGTGGACACTTCATTCTGAACTTGGTTTCCCTAGCCTGGTGGTGGTGGTGGTGTTTAGTCGCTGGGTCATGTCTTGACTCTTGGGATTCTGGTGGACAACATGCTTACTCGCTACTTTAATGCCCATCCTCCAGCCCCCAAAGAGAAAGCTTCCTCTAACATCTCCCTTGCCTCCATGTTCTGCAGAATCCAGGGCCAGACCCTCCCCCTTCCCTTGACCTACGCTGTTTTCCAAACCCCTCTGTCTTACATTCCCTGGTCATGACTTAATCTGAAAGGAGGTGCAAACATATGATATATCATTACTACAAAGCATCATGGCAAGATTAACTTTGTTCCAGAACTGTTTATTTTACCCTACTAATTGTTACTTGGAAGGTTTGTTGAATATTGGGTAAGCTGGCTGACAAACACTTTCCCAAGGCTACTTAAGTGTGTGTTTCTTTTTTTTTTTTTAACTTTTAATTTTATATTGGAGTATGGTCATTTAATGGGCTTCCCTCATAGCTCAGTTGGTAAAGAATCCTCCTGCAGTGCAGGAGACCCCAGTTCGAGTCCTGGGTCAGGAAGATTCACTGGAGAAGGGATAGGCTACCCACTCCAGCGTTCTTGGGCTTCCCTTGTGCCTCAGCTGGTAAAGAATCTCCCTGCAGTGCGGGAGACCTAGGTTCGATCCCTGGGTTGGGAAGATCCCCTGGAAAGGGGAAAGACTATCCACTCTAGTATTCTGGCCTTGAGAACTCCATGGACTGTGCAGTCCATGGGGTCTCAAAGAGTTGGGCATGACTGAGTGACTTTCACTTTCTCTCTTTCATGATTGTTTAACAATGTTGTGTTAGCTTCAGGTGCACAAAAAAGTGATTCATATACATTTATACAGTTTATATTTATATATGTATATTATATATATATGTATACATATATATAGGTTATATGTATATTTTTACATATAGTTATACATATACATGTATCTGGGCTTCACAGGTGGCTCAGGGGTTAAAAAAAAAAATCCGCCTGCCAATGCAGGAGACACAGGAGATGCAGGTTCAATCCCTGGGTCAGGAAGATCCCCTGAAGGAGGAAATGGCAACCCACTCCAGTATCCTTGCCTGGAGAAACCCACAGACAGAGGATCCTGGGGGGAAACAGCCCATGGCTTCTCTCAGGACAGGCTAAGAGCATTCTTGGAAGGCTATCTTCCCCACACACAACTTGGAGACAGACAAGGGAAGGTCACTGGCCATCCCAGGACAAACTCTGTGCATTTCATGGGTAAACTGTGGGAGTCCATGCCAAGCCTAGTGAGGGCTGCCTGAAGAAAACTGTGCTTCCAGGAGCATGGGCACAAGGATAGGGCCACCGAGGCTGTCATAGGATGAGGAGTGTAGAGGGCAGCAACTTTTACCCAGGTTAGTGATCACAGCCTCACCCAGCCCCAAATGATGCGCAGAAGGAAGACAATGTAAAAGCAGAACCACGCACAGCTCACCGCAGGACTGGGCCCAACACAAGTCACCAGAGGCAGACAGAGCTCTGGTCAGCGGGCAGCTTGAAGAAGAGGTGCTCTCTGTCCTAGCGTCTCAGTGTTGGCTTCTAGAGCCAACTGATGACCACTCCAGAGGTGGGGGGCTCAAGGCCACCTAAAAGAAGCCCAGGGACTTCCCTGGAGGCACACGGGATAAGAATCTGCCTGCCAATGCAGGGGACACGGGTTCAATCCCTGGTCCAGGAAGATCCCACATGCCTGCCTTGGAGCCGTAAAGCCCCTGCACCACAACTGTCAAGCCCAAGAGCTGCAGCTAATGAAGATCAAGCACCCTGGAGCCAGGACCTGCAACAAGAGAAGCCGCGCCAGTGAGAAGCCCGCACACCGCCATGAAGAGCAGCCAGCGCTCGCCACAGCTAAAGCCCGTGCCGCAGAGAAGACCCAGTGCAGCAAAAATAATAAATAAACCTTAAAAAGAAGAAACCCACTGATGCCTGTGAAAAGTCTGGGTGCCATCAGATGATGAGACAGGGGTGTGGACTCAGAAGTAGCAAAAATGGAATCTAAGGGAACAGCTGGGAACCTTATAACAAAAGAGACAGCACCCACAAGAAAGACAGGGTTTCCTGGAACAAAGAAAAGAGCTTTCAGTCCATGAGTCTTGCCAGTTATCTGATAACATTTAGCCTTTGCTAAGAGCCTCTTCCAAGCCTGTTACAGGGCCATGTGGGATAAATGGAAAATCAAGATGTATTACCTGCCCACAGAGGATTGTGAAACTGGTTTAGAATTCATTGCTAAAGCATAAAACACAAAAGTCAGGAATAACACAACAAAACATAATTAAGTGCAAACACATGATACACCAGTTGTTCTCAAATTCCAGTGTACTTCAGGATCACCAGGAAGCTCGTTAAAAAGTGGAAGCCCAAGTTCACCCCCAATACATCAGGATCTACAGGAGAGGGTCCAGGTGATGCATGCCTCTTTGGAGACACAGGGACACACACGAGTGCTCTGAGAGTTCCGAGGAGACGGGATCAGGGGCATCTGGGACCACAGGCAACAGCAGCTGCCCTTGACCGAGAGGGGTGCTTTAAGTGTTAGCCGTTTAGTCGTGTCTGACTTTTTGCGACCCCATGGACTGTAGCCCACCAGGCTCCTCCCTCCAAGGGATTCTCCAAGCAAGAATACTGGAGTGGGTAGCCATTTCCTCCTTCAGAGGATCTTCCCAATGCAGGGATCAAATCTGGGTCTCTTGCATTGCAGATAGATTCTTTATTGTTTGAGCCACCAGGGAGGAGAGAAGCCTGACCCCAAAATCAGGCAAAGAACTGCTATGTCATGGGTCTGGAACACCCAGGGTTATTTTTTAAGATAATACTTAATTCCTTTTTTTTTTTTTTTTTCAGAATGGCCTTGAGCGCTTCTAAATATACTGTTTGCTCAACTCAACCATGACTTAAACTGCCAAGAAGGAGGTGATCTAAAAACTCCCTATCCTCTCTGAAAGAACTACATGCCCTAAAGCTATCCAACCATTTCAAACCATGGCTAAGACATCAAGTTCCCCACCACCTCAAACAGAAAGCTTCCCCAAATCCATTTCTATTTCAGCAAATTATCAATAGGAGGGACCTGAGACCTGGATGTCTTTCTGCCTTGGTATAGCTTGATGTAGGGGCTTTTCAGGTGGCTCGGTGGTACAGAATCCACCTGTCAATGCAGGAGACATGGGTTCGATCCCAGAGTCAGGAAGATCCCCTGGAGGAGGAAATGGCAACCCACTCCAGTATTTTTGCCTGAAGAATTCCTTGGCCCGAGGAGCCTGGTGGGCTATAGTCCTTGGGTCCGCAAAGAGTCAGACACAACTTAGTGACTAAACAACAACAATATAGTTTAATTTACACTTTGTGGTGAGGAAGCACAAATTCAACAAAGGAGGCAGATTTCTATGACATGGTACCTTGGATCCTGTATCAGTCAGCTTGGGCTGACATGATAGAATACCACAGACTGAGGGGCTTATGCGTTAGAAATTTATTTTCACACAGTTTTGGAGACTGGAACTCCAAGAACAAGGTGCAGTCAAGAACAGTGTCTGGTGAGGCTTCTCTTCTTGGCTTGCAAATAGCCCCCTTCTTCCTGGTCTCTTCTCTCTGCGTGTATTCAGAGACAAAAAGAGGGACTTCTGCATGTCTCTTCCTCGTCGTATGAAGACACCAGCCCTCTCAGATCAGGGCTCCACTCTTACCTCGTGAAAGCGTACTGAGTCGCTTCAGTCATGTCTGACTCTTTGCAACCCTATGGACTGTAACCCACTAGCCTCCTCTGTTTGTGTGATTCTCCAGGCAAGAATACTGGAGTGGGTTGCCATTCCCTTCTCCAGGGGATCTTCCTGACCCAGGGATTGAATCCAGGTCTCCCATACTCATTTAACCTTAATTATTTCCCCAAAGGCCCCATCTCTAAACATAGTCACACTGAGAATCAGGACTTTAATATTTTAATCAAGAGAGAAAGAGGGAGGGACACAGTTCAGTCCAAAACAGATCCCAAAGGAGTCCTCAGACAATGCAGGTATACCCTGGCAAGTCCATACTTTCCTGCCCTAGAGGACGCAAGTCTCTAGGTATAATGGAATTTTTTTTTAATCCTTTTATTTACCAAATACATACAAAGTTTTCACCTCTGGGATGCTCTGTACAAAGTGTAGGGAAGCAATGGTGAGAAAATCAGACATGGTCCCAGCCTCTCAGATCTTTTGATCTGGTACAATGGACTCTGCTTACCACCCAAGTACTGGATGAAGATGTAGAGGGGAAAGTGGGCAGCTGCTATGATAATAATCCCATAGAACTAGAACTTTCCAGGCACTTCCCTCTGTCTATGCCCACTTCACTTATTTCTCCCAAATTAATCAATCAAATAGCTGTTCCTGTCTACAGTCTCACCAGCAGGATCCAAAGTGTTCCCCTTGTTCAAGTCAATAATTGATATTTTCCAACTCTAAGGCTTTCTACAGCTGGATGGATATCTTGACTTAATTTGCATTTCTTTGATGGCTAATGAGATTTCTTACAACCCATTAGCCTTCTCCTCCCTAAATTGCCTCTTTTTGCCCTTTGCCATATTTCTACTGGTTTCCTGCCCTTTTCTTGTTGATTTACAGGTAAATATTCTAGAAACTAATTATTCATCAATTGTGTCTTTTACAAATGTCTTCTCTCAGTCTGTTAACTCTGGCTATTATGTCAGGATAAAGTACTGCCCCCGACCAAGGGAGTATTACACAGGCCTATCCCATTGATAACAAACTTGGCCATGTGACTTTTTTTGGCCAGTAAAATGTGAGCAGAGCTGATACGTGATCCTTCCAAGCAAAAGCTTCATGATCGGCATGGGGCTTCCCTGGTGGCTCAGTGGTAAAGAATCCACCTGCCAATACAGGAGACAGGGGTTCAACCCCTTGTCCAGGAAGATCCCACCTGCCTGGAGCAATTAAGCTGGTGTGCTACAACCACCGAGGCTGTGCTCTAGAACCGGGGAACTGCACTGTTGACACAGGGACTCCACGTGTCACAGCCCCTGAAGCCCGAGCAGCCTAGAGCTGGTGCTCAGGAATGAGAGAAGCTGCCACAATGAAAAGCCCGCAAACCACAACTAGAGGGTAGCCCACGTCTGCCGCAACTAGAGAAGAGCCTGCAAAGCAACGAACACCCAGCACAGCCAACAAATAAATAAATAGAATTTACAAAAAAAATAAAAACCAGGGCTTCCCTGATAGCTCAGTTGGTAAAGAATCTGCCTGCAATGCAGGAGACCCCAGTTTGATTCCTGGGTCAGGAAGATCCACTGGAGAAGGGATAGGCTACCCACTCCTGTATTCTTGAGCTTCCCTTGTGGCTCAGCTGGTAAAGAATCTGCCCACAATGCGGGAGAGCTGGGTTCGCTCCCTGGGCAAGATTCATGGCATGAAAGCACCATGCAACTTGCTCTCAGAGAGGAACTGCTGCTTTGGATCCTGGAATGAAGCAGACTCATGGAGCAGATCCCCACCCACCCATCACCTCTGCATACATAAAACTTCGCTATTATAAGTCACGATTTGGGTGGTTTGGTTTTGATGTTGACGTTATGGCAAAAGAGCTGAACAATTCAAAGACTGATAGCTGCAAGTAAGGTGCCACTGTAATAAACCCAAGATACGTGCATGAGTCCTCAGGTGGAGTGGCACACAGTCAGAAAAACAGGCCTGATAGTAAAGGCTTTTTATGCAGGGGTGAAGCATTTGATAAAACCGTCACCTGAGATCATCTGGGAAGCACAGAGCGGCACTAATAAACTTGTGGGTTTAGTGGGAAAGGAGAATGTTGGTAACGCTGACTATTTGCTAATGGCTGTTTTTGACAAGGCACAGTAAGAAAGAAACAAGCTCATAGAAGAAATGGCCATTTTGCAAGCAGAATCAAAAGAGAGTTTGGAGAGGCCATAAATTTCACAATTTGCAGGTTAGAAAATAGAACTGCTTCTCATCTCTAACCAGTAAAAGATAAAACTGGGGAGGACTTCAGCTACTAAACCCAGTTAAGACTCATCCTTGGGGGAATGAAGAAATCAAGTAGCCTGGGCAGTGCACTGTTTAAGACTCTACCAGGGTAGAAATGCAGGGAGGAAATCAAGTCTTGTGAGGGAGCTACTCTTCACTCATCAAGGAAAGAAATGATACAGGAAACATAAACTGAACAATTCCGTAAATGGAAACAAAAGCCATTTTGTTTAGAAAAATGGAAGCATAATTGCTTTCTATTTCTGTGTAACAAGTACCACAAGCATGGTTGCTTAAAGCAACACACACTATCTCACACTCTCCATGGGTCAGGAGTCTTGGCATGGGCTAGCTAGGTCCTATGTAAACTTAGGTTTACATCAGGCTAAACCAAGGCTGGGGGGTGTGTCTCCAAACTCCCTGGTTGTTGCCAGAAGTCAGTTAGCTGTGATTATATGACTAAGGCTCTCAGAGATTATCCACCATAGAGTTCTGCTGCACACCATCACAAAAAAATGAAGGTAGAGGTAACTTTCATGGGGAGATGGCATGTTCATTAACTTGATTATAGTTTTGATTTCACTGTGTATGAAAGCGAAAGTGAAAGTATTAGTCACTCAGTCGTGTCTGACTCTTTGCGATCTTATGGACTGTCACCCCCCAGGCTCCTCTGTCCATGGGATTTCTCAGGCAAGAATTCTGGCATGGGTTGCCATTCCCTTCTCCATGGGATCTTCCCAACCCAGGGATTGAACCTGGGTCTCCCTCATTGCAGACATATTCTTTACTGTCTGAGCCACCAGGGAAGACCTAACCCCATGCGTATGTATATCAAATCATCATTTGTACACTTTCAGTTCAGTTCAGTCACTCAGTTGTGTCCGACTCTTTGCGACTCCATGAATCGCAGCATGCCAGGCCTCCCTGTCCCTCACCAACTCCCAGAGTTCACTCAAACTCATGTCCATCGAGTCAGTGATACTGTCCAGGCATCTCATCCTCTCTTCTCCCCTTCTCCTCCTGCCTCCAATCCCTCCCAGCATCAGAATCTTTTCCAATGAGTCAACTCTTCACATGAGGTGGCCAAAGTACTGGAGCTTCAGCTTTAGCATCATTCCTTCTAATGAACACCCAGGACTGATCTCCTTTAGAATGGACTGGTTGGATCTCCTTGCAGTCCAAGGGACTCTCAAGTGTCTTCTCCAACACCACAGTTCAAAAGCATCAGTTCTTCAGTGCTCAGCTTTCTTCACAGTCCAACTCACACATCCATACATGACCACAGGAAAAACTATAGCCTTGACTAGACGAACCTTTGATGGCAAAGTAATGTCTTTGCTTTTGAATATGCTATCTAGGTTGGTCATAACTTTTCTTCCGAGCAGTAAGCGTCTTTTAATTTCATGGCTGCAGTCACCATCTGCAGTGATGTTGGAGCCCAGAAAAATAAAGTCTGACACGTTTCCCCCTTCTATTTCCCATGAAGTGATGGGACCAGATGCCATGATCTTAGTTTTCTGAATGTTGAGCTTTAAGCCAATTTTTTCACTCTCCTCATTCACTTTCATCAAGAGGCTTTTAAGTTCCTCTTCACTTTCTGCCACAAGGGTGGTGTCATCTGCATATCTGAGGCAGTCTTGATTCCAGCTTGTGCTTCTTCCCGCCCAGCGTTTCTCATGACGTACTCTGCATATAAGTTAAATAAGCAGGGTGACAATATACAGCCTTGACATACTCCTTTTCCTATTTGGAACCAGTCTGTTGTTCTATGTCCAGTTCTAACTGTTGCTTCCTGACCTGCATATAGGTTTCTCAAGAGGTATTCCCATCTGGTATTCCCATCTCTTGAAGAATTTTCCAGTTTATTGTGATCCACACAGTCAAAGGCTTTGGCATAGTCAATAGAGCAGAAATAGATGCTTTTCTGGAACTCTCCTGCTTTTTCCATGATCCAGCAAATGTTGGCAATTTGATCTCTGGTTCCTCTGCCTTTTCTAAAACCAGCTTGAATATTTGGAAGTTTACAGCTCACGTATTGCTGAAGCCTGGCTTGGAGAATTTTGAGCATTAGGGTGTGAGGTGAGTGCAACTGTGCAGTAGTTTGAGCATTCTTTGACATTGCCTTTCTTTGGGATTGGAACGAAAACTGACCTTTTCCAGTTCTGTGGCCACTGCTGAGTTTTCCAAATTGTAGATATCCGCTTTAGAGATCCACAAAAATATGTAATTAAAAGGAAGCAAAACAAACAGTATGGCTAAAATAGAATACATGGGTAGATTTATCATTGGATAAAGAGAGTTATTATATTTTAAAGGAAGATAAAAATCCCCAGAGGACATGTTAGTCTTTGCTATGGGGCCAACCATGCCAGAATATAGTGGCCTAAAGCAGTGACTGTTTGTTGAGCTCACCGTTCTGAGCTGGTGATGTGGGTTGGGCTCAGCTGGTCAGTTCTCACGGTTTCAGCTGGGCTCGGTGTGCATTTGTGATCAGCCACCGGGTGCTGCAACTGGGGCTGGCTGACCATGGGCAGGGCCACCAGCAGCAGTGGGGATGGGAGCCACGTGCGTGGGTGAGGAGTCACCCAGCAGGCTAGCCAGGGATGGTCACGTGGCCGTGGTGGTGGGAGTCCCCAGAGCAGCGGAGCTCCAGCAGGCTGGTGCTTTTCCCTCTACGCTTCTACCATGTTTGTGCCCATGCATGTTCATAAATAACTTAGCATCAAAATAGCTGAAACTAGAGGGCTTCCCAGGTGGCTCAGTGGTAAAGAACCACCCGCCAATACAGGAGACGCAAAAGATATGGGTTCAATTCCTGGGTCAGGAAGACCCCCTGGAGAAGGAAATGGCAACCACTCCAGTCTTCTTGCCTGGAAAATCCCATAGACAGAGGAGCCTGGTGGGCTACTGTCCATGGGGTTGCAAAGAGTTGGACACGACTGGGCACACATACACAAAAAGTCAAACTAGGGCTCTCAGAAATAGAAGAAACAAAACGCCACAACCATAGCTTTATCTTGAGTTTTTAATCTTCATATGGACAAAAGAATTAGGATTCATATAACATAATGAATAAGGTTACCAAATATCAAATTTTGTTTTCTACAGAGAATATGCATGTTTTTTCCATATCTTTGGAACATTTTCAAAAGTTGATCATACTTTGAGGCCATAAAAGAAATCTCAGTAAATCTAAAATAAAGAAAAGGAAAAAGAAGTTGTATAGGCAATATTCTCTGGCCAAATGCAATAAAAGTCGAAATTAACAAAAGTATAAACAAGAGAATTCAAACCACATGGTAATGTAAGCCTCTTTCCTAGATAATATGTGGGGTCTATAATTACAGACTATTTAAAAATAAAAATAATGACAAAATTATATATTAACAACTACAGACTGCTCTATATTAGAGATCAGCAAACTTTTTCTGTAAAGGACCACACAGTAAATATTTTAGGTTTTGTCGCCCATGGCTGTCTATCAAGTGTCAAGTCAAGTGTTAGTCGCTCAGTCGTGTCTGACTCTTTGCAGCCCCATAGACTTTAGCCAGCCAGGCTCCTCTGTGCATGGAATTCTCCGGGCAAGAATACTGGAGTGGGTTGCCATTCCCTTCTCGAGAGGATCTTTCCAACCCAGGGATTGAACCTGGGTCCCCTGCATTGCAGGCAGATTCCTTAATGTCTGAGCCATCAGGGAAACTCATGGTTGTCTGTGTGTGCTAAGTCACACACACAGACATGCAGCTACTCAATTTTGCCATGGGAGTGTGGGCAGTCATACACAACACACAAATGAACAGATGTGGATGTGTCGAGTAGGACTTTAAAAAAACAGGCCACAGGCTGGATTTGGCCCATAACCTTGGTTTACCAATCCCTGCTTTATATTACGGAGAAGGCAATGGCACCCCACTCCAGTACTCTTGCCTAGAAAATCCCATGGACGGAGGAGCCTGGTGCTGTAGTCCCTGGGGTTGCTGCGAGTTGGACACGACTGAGCAGCTTCGCTTTCACTTTTCGCTTTCATGCATTGGAGAAGGAAAGGGCAACCCACTCCAGTGTTCTTGCCTGAAGAATCCCAGGGATGGGGGAGCCTGGTGGGCTGCCATCTATGGGGTCACAGAGTCGGACATGACTGAAGCGACTTAGCAGCAGCAGCAGCAGCTTTATGTTAACTATTAAGCACTTAGAGAGCAGTTCCTAACTTTACCTGTTTTTATTACTAAACACAAAGGAATAGAAATCAATAAAGTAAGTAATGTACTCTAGAAACTAGAAAAATATCAAGAACAGCAAAACAGAGAAAGCAAGAATAAAAATATAACAGTAAAAATAGAAATTAATGAAATAGAAGACAGAAAAACAATACCATTGATAAATAAATCCAAATATTTGAGAAGACCAACAATATAAACAAACTCCAAACACAGCTAAGCAAGAAAAATGAGGCAGAAAGCAGAAAAACATATTATTAAGCATTAGAAAAGAATCACAACCACAGATATACAAAATACTTCTGATAATCATAAGCAAATATTATAAACAATAGTATGGTAATAAACATTTAACTCTCAATGAAACAGTTAATTGTCTAGAAATAGTCTATTTACTAAAGACTTTGATCTTTAAAGGGGAGCAAATCTGAACAGATCAATAATAAGAACAGAGCTAACATTTCTCCAGCATTTGCTGGTATCAGATACTCATTGGCTGTCTCAATCGGTACTGCCTCAGTTTATCTGCCCATCAACTTTATGACGTACATCCTGTCATTCTGCCTGTTTGTTCAGATGAAGACAGAGAAGTTAAGAAAAATTAAGATACTTCACACCCTCCAGTAACTGGAATTGGAGCACTAGACCCCAGCAGTTCAGTGGCTGGCACCACTGTTACGCAGTGCACAAGATATTGAATGTTATGTCAAAGAGCTGCCCCCAAGGACACAGGGGGATACATGATTTCCCCAGCAGGCTACTGCAAACTCTTGAGCAACTGATAAAGTCTATGGGATTAAACGGGTTCAGAAAACAGCAAAGGAAGAAGTGTTCCATTTTAAGAAGCCTGAGTCACCTTAAATTAAGACCCAACAAAGATAACTGCAAACCAAACCTCACAAACATAGATGCAGAAATCTTATTATATAAAATCTAGAAATACATTAAAATAATAATATTCCCTGAACACATATAATTTACAATAGGGATGTATAAATATTTCCTAGTGAGAACTAAATTCTGGACATAATACATTATATTAACATATCAAGGAAGGAAAATGGTTCTTTCTCAATAGGTGCCAAATTTAACCTCCTTTCTGAATATTTTTTTAGTTTGGAAAACATAAGAGTAGACCCATACTTCTTTTTAAATGATTTCTTTTTAACCAACAGCCTGCATGCTGCTTACTGTTAAAATATCAAAGTAGCATTTCTCAAACTATTATTTATATAATATTAGCTTCAAAAGAAAGAAATTCTTATTCTACTATTGAAAGAATTTCATATTTCAAAGAACACAGAATATAATACATATTGTATTCCCATTTTGGAGATTCACAATGTACCTTACTGGAGTAAATCTAGAAGAATAGCAAAATAGCAAATAGATTCTGAAAGGTAGATACAAAAAAGCAGATTATAAATATTCAGTATTAAAAATCTGTGGTAACAGTAACTGAAGGAATAGACATAATAACACATTCCACAAGGAGTAAATACAAGATTGTAGCCTATGATAAATATACCATTTCAAAACAAGGAACAAAGATCAGATTATTCAATACAAAACAAATTAGAACAACTAGAAAAGAAATATATCAGACCTCAAGTTCACATACGCACAAAAAATGAGCCTGATGGCTTAGCTATATGTCAAAATGAAATCATAAAGATTTAAGAAAACATAGATGGACTTCAAGTGTAAGCATGATTAAGTGTGCAAATCTTTTTCCTCCTCAAAATCATAAAACAACAAGCAGCGTTACCAATACAACGCAGAAACTTCATTCTCAGTGATATTTGGCGAACAGTATAATCAATGAACTTTAAAATATTTGTAAACACTGGCGAATGCAGTTGAAACTGAGCAGAAGTTGCAGAGAGGAAGGAAAAGGAAAAGCACAGAAAATGGATAGATGACTGGGTGCAGCCAGAACTCAGAAAATGCCACCAGGACACACCTCCTGAGCAGAAAGGACCGATACCTCATTATAACAGGCATGTCCCTCACCTATAGCAGTTGTGAAAGATGGGAGGTGGGCAGTTAGCTCAGTTCAGTCACTCAGTTGTGTCCAACTCTTTGCAACCCCCTAAACTGCAGGACACCAGGCCTCCCTGTCCATCAGCAACTCCCAGAGTTTACCCAAACTCATGTCCATTGAGTCAGTAATGCCATTCAAACATCTCATCCTCTGTCGTCCCCGTCTCCTCCCACCTTTAATCTTTTCCAGCATCAGGGTCTTTTCAAATGAGTCAGCTCTTTGCATCAGGTGACCAAAGAATTGACGTTTCAGCTTCAGCATCAGTCCTTCCAATGAATATTCAGGACTGATTTCCTTTAGGATGGACTGGTTGGATCTCCTTGCAGTCCAAGAGACTCTCAAGAATCTTCTCCGACATCACAGTTCAAAAGCATCAATTCTTTGGCACTCAGCTTTCCTTATGGTCCAATACTCACATCCATACATGACTACTGGAAAAACCATAACTTTGACTAGATGGACCTTTGTCAGTAAAGTAACGTCTCTTCTTTTTAATATGCTGTCTAGGTTGGTCATAGCTTTCCTTCCAAAGAGCAAGCTTCTTTTAATTTCATGGCTGCAGTCACCATCTGCATGGATTTTGGAACCCAAGAAAATAGTCTCTCACTGTTTCCATTGTTTCTCCATTTTTTGCCATGAAGTCATGGGGCCAGATGCCATGATCTTCAATGTTGAGGTTTAAGCCGGCTTTTCACTCTCCTCTTTCACTTTCATCAAGAGGCTCTTTAGTTCCTCTTCACTTTCTGCCATAAGGGTGGTGTCATCTGCATATCTGAGATTATTAATATTTCTCCATGCAATCTTGATTCCAGCTTGTGCTTCTTCAGCCCAGCGTTTCTCATGATGTACTCTGCATAGAAGTTAAATAAGCAGGGTGACAATATACAGCCTTGACGTACTCCTTTCCCAATTTGGAACCAGCTCATTGTTCCATGGCCGGTTCTAACTGTTGATTCTTGACCTGCATACAGATTTCTCAGGAGGCAGGTCAGGGGGTCTGGTATTCCCATCTCTTTCAGAATTGTCCACAGTTTATTGTGATCCACACAGTCAAAGGTGTCAGCATAGTCAATGAAGCAGAAATAGAGGTTTTTCTGGAATTCTCTTGCTTTTTCTACGACCCAACGGCTGTTGGCAATTTGATTTCTGGTTCCTCAGCCTTTTCTAAATCCCGCTTGAACATCTGGAAGTTCATGGTTCATGTACTGTTGAAGCCTCACTTGGAGAATTTTGAGCATTTTGCTAGCACGTGAGATGAGTGCAATTGTATGGTAGTCTGAACGTTCCTTGGCATTGCCTTTCTTTGAGATTGGAATAAAAATTGACCTTTTCCAGCCTTGCATCCACTGCTGAGTTTTCCAAATTTGCTGGCATATTGAGTGAAGCACTTTCACAGCATCATCTTTTAGGATTTGGAATAGCCCAACTGGAATTCCATCACCTCCACTAGCTTTGTTTGTTGTGATGTTTCCTAAGGCCCACTTGACTTCACATTCCAGAATGTCTGGCTCCAGGTGAGTGATTGCACCATCATGGTTATCTGGGTCATGAAGACCTTTTTTGTACAGTTCTTCTGTGTAGTCTTGCCATCTCTTCTTAATATCTTCTGCTTCTGTTAGAGCCATATAATTTCTGTCCTTTATTGAGCCCATCTTTGCATAAAATTTTCCTTTGGGATCTCTAATTTTCTTGAATTTTCTTTCCCATTCTATTGTTTTCCTCTATTCTTTGCATGATCACTTAGGAAGGCTTTCTTATCTCTCCTTGCTCTTCTTTGGAACTTTGCATTCAAATGAATGTATCTTTCCTTTTCTCCTTTGCTTTTTGCTTCTCTTCTTTTCTCAGCTATTTATAAGCCCTCCTCAGACAGCAATTTTGCCTTTTTGCATTTCTTCTTTTGGGGATGATTTCTGGTCTCTACAAAGGAAGATCAGAAATACAGGAACCTAAAAAAGATTTGACTATTCAACAGAAAGAAATAAAACACTAGCTATTATACTCCAAAAAAGGATAAAGAAAAAATACTGAAAGAAACAGAAATGAGTTTAGATACTCTAGAAACTCAATAAGAAACATAAAGAATAATAATGAGAAACATGAATGTTAGAAAACAAAATTACAGAAAAACTTTTTCTGCTCTTTTTAAAGAAAAAATGATATATCTAAAAGACGGGTAAAGGAGAATAATCATATACAGAATTGAATCCTGAAAAAACCCAAAGCAATGATTAAAAAGCAAATATTTAATGATATAGTCCACAAAATGCTCATAAAATCTAAAAAGAATAATGTAATCTGCAAAATCAAAAGGGTACCAGGGAAAAAAAAATAGTTGACCTAGTGTGGTTAATACCAAAGCTCAGATATAATAAAACATTGGAGTTTAAAAGAAGAAAAAACAATCCAGACAAAAATATCTGTCTGGCTTCAGATTTATTCACCATTAAACCCAAAAGATAACAAAGCAGCATTTATAAGGTACTCATACAGAAAATTCAACCTGTCCTTTGGGTATAAAGGGTACAGTTCAGTTCAGTTCAGTTGCTCAGTCGTGTCCAACTCTTTGCGACCCCAGGTATCGCAGCACGCCAGGCCTCCCTCTCCATCACCAACTCCCGCAGTTCACTCAGACTCACATCCATTGAGTCCGTGATGCCATCTAGCCATCTCATCCTCTGTTGTCCCCTTCTCTTCCTGCCCCCAATCCCTCCCAGCATTAGGGTCTTTTCCAATGAATCAACTTTTTGCATGAGGTAGCCAAAGTACTGGAGTTTCAGCTTTAGCATCAGTCCTTCCAAAGAAATCCCAGGGCTGATCTCCTTCAGAATGGACTGCTTGGATCTCCTTGCAGTCCAAGGGACTCTCAAGAGTCTTCTCCAACACCACAGTTCAAAAGCATCAACTCTTCAGTGCTCAGCTTTCTTCACAGTCCAACTCACACATCCATACATGACCACAGGAAAAACCATAGCCTTGACTAGATGGACCTTAGTCGCCAAAGTAATGTCTCTTCTTTTGAATATACTATCTAGGTTGGTCATAACTTTTCTTCCAAGGAGTAAGTGTCTTTTAATTTCATGGCTGCAGTCACCATCTGCAGTGATGTTGGAGCCCAGAAAAATAAAGTCTGACACTGTTTCCACTGTTTCTCCATCTATTTCCCATGAAGTGATGGGACCAGATGCCATGATCTTCATTTTCTGAATGTTGAGCTTTAAGCCAACTTTTTCATTCTCCTCTTTCACTTTCATCAAGAGGCTTTGTAGTTCCTCTTCACTTTCTGCCATAAGGGTGGTGTCATCTGCATATCTGAGGTTATTGATATTTCTCCCAGCAATCTTGATTCCAGCTTGTGCTTCTTCCTGCCCAGCATTTCTCATGACGTACTCTGCTTAAAAGTTAAATAAGCAGGGTGACAATAAACAGCCTTGATGTACTCCTTTTCCTATTTGGAACCAGTCTGTTGTTCCATGTCCAGTTCTAACTGTTGCTTCCTGACCTGCATACAAATTTCTCAAGAGGCAGGTAATGTGGTCTGGTATTCCCATCTCTTTCAGGATTTTCCAGTTTATTGTGATCCATTAAAGGCTTTGGCATAGTCAATAAAGCAGAAATAGATGTTTTTCTGGAACTCTCTTGCTTTTTCCATGATCCAGCAGATGTTGGCAATTTGATCTCTGGTTCCTCTGCCTTTTCTAAATCCAGCTTGAACATCAGGGAATTCACGGTTCACATATTCCTGAAGCCTGGCTTGGAGAATTTTGAACATTACTTTACTAGTGTGTGAGATGAGTGCAATTGTGCGGTAGTTTGAGCATTCTTTGGCATTGCCTTTCTTTGGGATTGGAATGAAAACTGACCTTTTCCAGTCCTGTGGCCACTGCTGAGTTTTCCAAAGTTGCTGGCATATTGAGTGCAGCACTTTCACAGCATCATCTTTCAGGATTTGAAATAGCTCCCCTGGAATGCCATCACCTCCACTAGCTTTGTTCGTAGTGATGCTTTCTAAGGCCCGCTTGACTTCACATTCCAAGATGTCTAGCTCTAGGTGAGTGATCACACCATCATGATTATCTTGGTCATGAAGATCTTTTTTGTACAGTTCTGCATATTCTTGCCACCTCTTCTTAATATCTTCTGCTTCTGTTATAAAGGGTAGATTTGTTTTTAATTGCAAGAAGTTTTGGAATATTATTATCGTGAGCCCTTTTCAAGAAAGTTGCTAGAAGATGAACTTCCACACATCCGACAAAGACCAGGAAAACCACAGACAAAGAGCCAAGCAGTAACGTTGGATTTATTTAACTGTAAAATAAGACTAAAGCAAATGTGTAAACTAGGGTCACAGAGCAGAAGTAGATGCCATATGCCACCACTATGTAGGGATGATACAAAAATAAGACTAGGCAGAAGGGGATGAGAAGGTAAAAGGCATAGTAAGTTTGTCAATCACCTCATTTAAAACAGCTGAAAGACACCAAGGTCATTACAGCTGACAAGTTAAGTGGTAGAAATATAAACATATCTACCTTACAAGGATAATTACTAAGATAGATGTGAATGATTGACTAAAACTGGGTATGAATGTGTGTATGCAGTCCCTCCATCATGCCCAGTTCTTTGCTACTCCATGGACTGTAGCCCACCAGGCTCCTCTGTCCATGGGATTCTCCAGGCAAGAATACTGGAGTGGGGTGCCATTTCCTTCTCCAGGGATCTTCCCAACCCAGGGATCGAACCCAGGACTCCTGCATTACAGGTATATTCTTTACCATCTGAACCACCAGGGAAGCCTGATTAATAGAGGTAAACAAGCTTAACTCATCAAGGAAGGAAGAGAGGGAGGGGGCAGGGGGAGGGAGGGGCAAGGGAGGGCGGAGGGGAAGCAACCAGATACCAAAAGCAAGACCCAATTCTAGGCTGTACACAAGAACCATTCCAAAAACAAAATACTTTATAAAGACTGGGAAGTCTTTTGACTTTTGAATAAAAGTTTTCCAAAACTTGAGTACAAACAACAACAAAAAAAATACAAGAGTTGTGATCTTAATAGCACAAGACCACAATTTTGTATTTATTAGAAAGAGAAAAATGAGCACTTTATTAAATTAAATGGTACAGTTTCACAGTACAGGTGTAACAGCCCCAAGCACACCCATCTGTCCTTGATACATAGAAAGGACAAGTAAATAAATTAATTACAGAAGGCCAAAATAGTATAATTAATAAAGTAATTAAGTAAATCATTAATAAATAAGTTTGGTTTGAAAAGTGAAAGTTGCTCAGTCATGTACAACTCTTTGCAGTCCCATGGACTATACAATCCATGGAATTCTCCAGGCCAGAACGCTGGAGTGGGTAGCCTTTCCCTTCTCCAGGGGATCTTTCCAACCCAGAGATTGAACCCAGGTCTCCCACATTGCAGGCAGATTCTTTACCAGCTGAGCCACAAGGGAAGTCCAAGAATACTGGAGTGGGTAGCCTTTCCCTTCCCCAGGGGATCTTCCCAACCCAGCAACTGAACTGGGGTCTCCTGCATTACAGACAGATTCTTAACCAACTGAGCTATAAGGGAAGCCCAGAAAGTGAAATTCGCTCAGTCGTGTCCGACTCTTTGCAACCCCTTGGACTATACAGTCCATGGAATTCTCCAGGCCAGAATACTGTAGTGGGTAGCCTTTCCCTTCTCCAGGGAATCTTCCCAACCCAGGGATTAAACCCAGGTCTCCCACATTGCAAGTGGATTATTTACCAGCTAAACCACCAGGGAAGCCCAAGAATACTGGCGTGGGTAGCCTATCCCTTCTCCAGTGGCTCTTTCTGACCCAGGATCTGAACCGGGGTCTCCTGCATTGCAGGTAGATTCTTTACCAACTGAGCTATCAGGGAAGCTTTTGTGTATACACAAATATATTCACACACACACTCTGAAAATAAAGAAAACATCTTCAATTGAATTGCCCATGAAATTATCATAAAAACTGGACTCAAGCCAAAAACAAAATCTCCAGAAAGCAAAAACAGGGAAGAAAACTTTCTATGATCACAATGAAAGAAAGCCAGAAACTGAAGATCAAATCAAAACACACAAAATCTCTCCACCCAGAAGGGAAAAAAAAATACTCTTAAGTTCCCTTTGAGTCAAAGTGGACAAACTGAAATACATAACATCTGGAAAACAATAATGAAACGGTCAGAGGTAAAAATCCATAGGAAAGAGCTAAGCAAACTTAGCAGAAAACACTTGCATTCTAACCATTAAAAGAGAAGAAAAACAAAGGGAAGGAAATTAATGGATTAAGTGCCCAATTCACATAGGTGGAGGGATGCAAAGCAAGCTAAAGGGAAGTTAAATAAAGAATTATTTAAGAAAAAAGTAGAAAATAATAAGTTAGGAGACAGAAAAACAATAGAGAAAATAAATCTGCAAGCCAGTTTTGCTCAGAGAAGAGCTTCTGGTAGCTGAGTCATTTTTTATAGTAGTGCTTGGACTTAAATGTCTGCACAATGTTAAATGACCTTGCAGTACAGCAGGGAAGAGGAAGAATTTCCAATAGAGGAACTTGACAAATCAGGAAAGTGAAGCGAAAGCTTCCAGGGAGAAACCAGGGCAGGCCAGGGAGATAAAGAGAGGACTGGATTGCCTGGTATAATAAAGTGAGGGGGCTTTGTCAGGGCTTCCCTGGTGGCTCAGATGGTAAAGAGTCTGCCTGCAGTGTGGGAGACCCAGGTTCGATCCCTGGGGCAGGAAGATCCCCTGGAGAAGGAAATGGCAACCCACTCCAGTATTCTTGCCTGGAAAATCCCATGGATAGAGAAGCCTGGCAGGCTACAGTCCATGAGGTCACAAAGAGTCAGAAGCAACTGAGAGACTTCACACACTTTCAGATGAGGGGCGAGGGTTCTAAAGAGGAGAGGAAACAGGAAATATGAGAAGCAGAGAGAGAGATGGAGAGACAGACAGAGCAATAATGATATAACAAGAGGGCTAAGGAACAATGTGGGTTTGCCCAGTGGCTCAGTGGGTAAAGAATCAACCTGCAGTACAGAAGACATAGTGGATGACGGTTCCATCCCTGGGTTGGGAAGGTCCCCTGGAGAAGGGGATGGCTACCCACACCAGTACTTCTTGCCTGAAAGGTTGGTCTGAGTTAAGGCTTCAGCATTTCTTACCTGAATTACCACATCGACTTCCTGGTTTCCCTGTCATTCCCTATTCTGGGGCTTCCCAGGTGGTGCTAGTGGTAAAGAACCCACCCGCAATACAGAAGACATAAGAGACTCAGGTTCGATCCCTGGGTCAGGAAGATCCCCTGGAGGAGGAAATGGCAACCCGCTCCAATATTCTTGCCTGGGGAATCCCAAGGACAGAGGAGACCAGCATGCTACAGTCCAGGAGGCTGGACAGAACTTAGTAACTAAACAACAACAACAAGGAATATTAAACGTCTGGGGGACTCCATTTCCTCCCACTTTGTTGCTTGTTTGCTTCTTCCTCTTGGAGCGCACCCTTTAGTAATGCTGGAAATCACACTGTGTTCTTCCACATCTGAAAATGCCTCCTTTTTGGCATAGAATTCCACTGTTATTCTAGTGCAAAGTCACTTTCCCTCAGGATTTTCAAGGTGCTGCCCTATTTGTCTTCATATCCTGAGTGGAGCAGTTAGAAAGAAAGCAATAGATCGATAGGTACTAAAATGGATAGCACTCCAAGGCACCACGTTGAATGAAAACTACAAGTCTGCGAGTCATTTATAAGGTGTAACACATTTTATATCAAAAGAATCTGGAAAGGGACCCACCACTGGCTCCTGGTGGCACTGGCATTATGAGAATCTAGTCAAAATAGGTGCTAGTCTCCGTATTGCCTGTGTATTTCTCCATTTATCTTACAAATACAATTTCCTCACAAATCCAAACAAAAGTTTGAACAAAAATAAGAAAATAATATTTTAGAGCTCTTAAAACCAACGTTTAATCCCAAAACAGTTTCAACAAAAATTTCCTTCCACTAGGAGTGCTGAAGAATGGATGCTTTTGAATTGTGCTATTGGAGAAGACTCTTGAGAGTCCCTTGGACTGCAAGGCGATCCAATCAGTCCATCCTAAAGGGGATCAGTCCTGAATATTCATTGGAAGGACTGATGCTGAAGCTGAAACTCCAATACTTTGGCCACCTGATGCGAAGAACTGACTCACCAGAAAAGACCCTGATGCTGGGAAAGATTGAAGGCGGGAGGAAAAGGGGACGATAGAGGATGAGATGGTTGGATGACATGACCAACTAGATGGACATGAAGTTGAGTAAGCTCCAGAAGTCGGTGATGGACAGGGAGGCCTGGCGTGCTGCAGTCCATGGGGTCACAAAGAGTCAGATATGACTGAGTGACTGAACTGAACTGAACTGAGGAGCTCAATAAGTAAGCAATACTATTTACTTCAGCTTGCTATTTTTATCACTTCTCACTTGATTTTTTAATACAACTGGAATTTATTTAGTTATGTGGTATGACTTGTCCTATGGTGATATTCTTCCTATTTCCTTACCACTTTTCCCCACAACATTTATTGAATATTCTTTCCCTTCCCTCCTGATCAAAAACACCTTGTATCAAATTGAAAAAATATGTTGTACAGAACCCAGGCTTCCTGATTCCCAATCTGGTGATCATTCCACTACTTCACCAAGTCGTTATTAAATTACTTTTGATTTTTTTTAATTTTTAACTTATATTGGAGTATAGCTGATTAATAATGTTGTGTGTTTGATTTAATCACTCTTTTTCTCAAGGTTTAAAGTATTTCACATTTCTAATACTCACTTTCATTCTTGAACTTGAATCTATTTAGATTTTTAGCCTCTGCTTTGGGAGATGTTTTTCCAGGCTATTGGACAAGCAGTGGAGAGGAATGTTTGGGTTCATTTATTTATTCACTCAGCAAACATTCCTTGGGTCCTTAACAGGCTCCAAAGACACTTCCCAACGCTGAGGGACATTAGGAGATGAGAACAAAGAGCTACCTCTTGCTTTTTTTATTTTGCCTTTTATTTTATTTCAAGGCATGTAGCCTTTCCCCCAAGTCTTTGCTGTTTTATCCCTCACTCCTTCTACCCTATGGTCATGACTCTCCTGACGAGCATCTGATGATTCCTACTCCTTAGTTTGGGAAGATGGGTAGTTTTGACATTTAGTGACTATCCTTTGGTCCTCCCACTTCCCCAATAAGCTAACTTTATCCAAGACTTAGCAGCACCAAAGCCTGTCCTGCTCCCAGGATGTAGCTCACTTTGTAGAAGTGGGGATCCATGATGTTGACACCAACACGCCATCCTTTCCCACCTCTACCTCCACAAAAACCAATGTGATTGCTAAGGAGATCTACTGTGCCCTTTCCACAGAGGAAATGTTCTCTGCAGCATAGATAACAGTCCGGGACCTTCTACAGTTAGTTCTAATTTATCATACAAACTCCAGGCCTCCCGGATCACGTGGTTTCATGGAACTCTCTGTGGTGTCCTGGATCTATAAACCAATGAATAGATACTACACCTAACCACAGGAACCATCTCCACTTCTGCGGTGAGCGTCACATGGGTGATTTTTCATATAATAAGCCGTCTAGAAGCAGTAAGTGGCCAAAGCAAGGAGGAGACACTCTTCATTATAGCTTAACTCTTGCTTGGATGAACTTGACTCAGGGGAAAATAAAGCAATAGGGGATTTTGCATTTGGATGAAGGACAAATCTAAAACATTAGCATGAAATGTCAGTGAAGTCACTACACTTCCTTGAACAAGCAGGTTACCATTTTCCTTCAAGATAAGGACTTTTTGCTTAATCGTACAGACATTGACTACGTGCATGACTGTCTGACTAATAAATAATATTGATACAACTTAATAAATATAAAGATTTTGATCCTGAAACAACCCCTGAAAAGAGCTTCCCAAGTGGGGCACCATAGCTCAGTGGCTTTTGGCAAATGGATTAAAGATGATTGTGGGGTCTGCTTTCCCCAGTCCCAGGACTGATTCCAGACCCCTCACCTCTGGCCGTGGGCAGCAGCCTCTAGTTACCCCAGTGTTGGTACAAATGCTGTCATTTTCTGCACATACCATGATGTGAAAAGAGGCTATGAAGCACTGCTACAATATAAGGTAAGCTAAGGACACACACATGAAAGAAATCTTTATTACCCAGATAACCACAATGGTGTGATCATTCACCTAGAGCCAGATGTCCTGGAGTACAATTTGAAGTGGGCCTTAGGAAGCATTGCTACAAACAAAGCTAGTGGAGATGATGGAATTACAGCTGAGCTATTTCAAATCCTAAAAGATGATGCTGTGAAAGTGCTTCCCTCAATATGCCAGCAAATTTGAAAAACTCAGTAGTGGTCACAGGACTGGAAAAGGTCAGTTTTCATTTCAATCTCAAAGAGAGGCAATGTCAAAGAATGCTCAAACTATAGCACAATTGCACTCATCTCACATGCTAGCAAAGTAATGCTCAAAATTCTCCAAGCCAGGCTTCAACATTACATGAATCGAGAACTTCCAGATGTTCAAGCTGGATTTAGAAAAGGCAAAGGAACCAGAGATCAAATTGTCAGCATTCACTGGATCATCAAAAAAGCAAAAGAGTTCCAGAAAAACATCTGCTTTATTGACTGTGCCAAAGCCTTTGACTGTGTGGATCGCAATAAACTGTGAAAAATTCTTAAAGAGATGGAAATACCAGGCCACCTTACCTGCCTCCTAAGAAATCTGTATGCAGGTTCAGAAACAACAGTTAGAACTGGACATGGAACAACAGACTGGTTCCAAATCAGGAAAGGAGTACATCAAAGCTGTATATTGTCACCCTGCTTATTTAACTTCTATGCAGAGTACCTCATGTGAAATGCCAACTGGAAGAAGCACGAGCTGGAATCAAGATTGCCAGGAGAAACATCAAAAACCTCACATATGCGGATGACACCACCCTTATGGCAGAAAGCAAAGAGGAACTAAAGAGCCTCTTGATGAAAGTGAAAGAGGAGAGTGAAAAAGCTGGCTTAAAACTCAACATAAGACAACTAAGATCATGGCATCTGGTCCCATGACTTCATGGCAAATAAATAGGGAAATGATGGAAACAGTGACAGACTATTTTTGGAGGCTCCAAAATCACTGCAGATGGTGACTGCAGTCATGAAATTAAAAGATGCTTGCTCCTTGCAAAAAAAAAAAAAAAAAGCTATGACCAACCTAGACAGCATATTAAAAAGCAGAGACATTACTTTACTGACAAATGTCCCTCTAGTCAAAGCTATGGTTTTTCCAGTATTCCATGTGTGGACTATAAAGAAAGCTGAGCGCCAAAGAACTGATGCTTTTGAGCTGTGGTGTTGGAGGACTCTTAAGAGTCCCCTGGACTGCAAGGAGATCCAACCAGTCAATCCTAAAGGAAATCAGTCTTGAATATTCATTGGAAGGACTGATGCTGAAGCTGAAACTCCAATTCTGTGGCCACCTGATGTGAAGAACTGAGTCACTGGAAAACACCCTGATGCTGGAAAGATTAAAGGCAGGAGGAAAAGGGGATGACAGAGGATGAGATGGTTGGATGGCATCACTGACTCGATGGACATGAGTTTGAGCAAGTTCCAGGTGTTGGTGATGGACAAGGAAGCCTGGTATGCTGCTGTCCATGGGGTTGCACAGAGTCGGACGTGACTGAGCAACTGAACTCAGAAAACTCATAGAAAACAGAAATACTGTTAAGCAAATTGCCAAAGGTTTGGACATTCCCAATGCATTAACACAACTGACTTCCTATTTTTCCTTCCCACAATAGGTATGCTAAGAAGACTCCTGTCTTAGATGGTCTGGGGCCTGGAGCTACAGCTGGATGATGCGCCTCGCCCACTCTTTGATGGGCGCCCATTGGTTAGTCTTCCCACAGCTCTTCCACGTGTTCTTTCTTCATTCAGTAAATGTCCACTCTCCCCTCCCCTCGTCCACTCTAACCGTGTGTTTCAAGATGGGGATGCCAATTGTTCACAGGCCCCACCTCCCGTCTGTGCAGACGGGTCCACAGAGCATACCTAACCTGCAACAGCAATCCAATGCTTCCCTCACAGATGGAGCCTGGTCCCCGAATCGGGGACGTATTTTGGCAATAAAGTTTTTCTTAGTTAAGGTATGAGCCTTGATTTTTTTAGACATAATGCTATTGCACACTTAATAGACTACTGTATAGTGTAAACATACCTTTTACATGCACTGAGACACCAAAAAAATCATGTGACTCATTTTATTGCAGTGTTCACTTTATGACAGTGGTCTGGAACCAAAGCTGTAATATATCCAAGCTACATCTGTGCTGATACAACCCAGATGAAGCCCAAAATTGCTATATTGAGAGAAGGAAGACTGGCACAAAAGGACATATGATTCCAATTGCATGAAATGTCCAGAACGTGAAAATCCACGGAGAAAGGAAGAAGATGTCGGGTGCTGGGGGATACAGGAGGGGAGAACAAGAGCCACAACTTAATGTACAAGGTTCCCTTTTAGGGTGTTGAAATTGTTCTGGAACAAGATGAAGGTGATGGTTGCATAGCATTGTGAATATACTAAATGCCACTAAATCTTTCACTTCTAAATCTTAATCCACAGTGATTGCCAAGGGGCAGTGGTGAGAGGGGCAACAGTTTGCACAGCAAATGAAAACTTTCAGGTGAGGCTGGTAGAATGCTCTTTCTCTTGATTGTGGTAGTGACAATTGTTGTTTAGTTGCTCAGTCGTGTCAGACACTTTATGACCCCATGGACTATAGCCCACCAGGCTCCCCTGTCCATGGGATTTCCCAGGCAAGACTACTGGAGTGGGTTGCCATTTCCTTCTCCTGGGCATCTTCCCAAACCAAGGATCAAACCTGTGTCTCCTACATTGGCAAAAAATATTCTTTACCACTGAGCCACCTGGGAAGCTGGTGGCAGTGATTATCAGATGTATGTGCATGCATGCTCAGTCGTGTCTGACTCTTTGAGACCCTGTGACAGTAGCCCACCAGGCTCCTCTGTCCATGGGATTCTCCAGACAAGAATACTGGAGTGGGTTGCCATGCCCTCCTCCAGGGGATCTTCCCGACCCAGGGACTGAACCCACATCTCTGGCGTCTCCTGCTTTGGCAAGCAGGTTCTTTACCACTAGTGCTACCTGGGAAAACCATCCATTGTATGTATTTGTCATCAATAGGTATATTTAAAAGGGGTGCATTTTATACTCCAATAAAATTCATTTGTAGTGAATTCACTTAAATAAGAAACAACATTTCACAGTAAATAGTTGCAATAATGTTGAATTTTTTTTCTTTAAAAAATCATTCCCCTAAAGTCAGGAACAAGACAAGGGTGCCCACTTTCACCGCTACTATTCAACATAGTTCTGGAAGTTTGGGCCACAGCAATCAGAGCAGAAAAAGAAATAACAGGAATCCAAATTGGAAAAGAAGAAGTAAAACTCTCACTGTTTGCAGATGACATGATCCTCTACATAGAAAACCCTAAAGACTCCACCAGAAAATTACTAGAGCTAATCAATGAATATAGTAAAGTTGCAGGATATAAAATCAACACAAAGAAATCCCTTGCATTCCTGTACACTAATAATGAGAAAGTAGAAAAAGAAATTAAGGAAACAATTCCATGCACCATTGCAACAAAAAGAATAAAATACTTAGGAATATACCTACCTAAAGAAACTAAAGACCTATATATAGAAAACTATTAAACACTGATGAAAGAAATCAAAGAGGACACTAATAGATGGAGAAATATACCATGTCCATGGATTGGAAGAATGAATATAGTGAACATGAGTATACTACCCAAAGCAATCTACAGATTCAATGCAATCCCTATCAAGCTACCAGCGGTATTTTTCACAGAGCTAGAACAAATAATTTCACAATCTGTATGGAAATACAAAAAACCTCGAATAGCCAAAGCAATCTTGAGAAAGAAGAATGGAACTGGAGGAATCAACCTGCCTGACTTCAAGCTCTACTACAAAGCCACAGTCATCAAGACAGTATGGTATTGGCACAAAGACAGAAATATAGACCAATGGAACAAAATAGAAAGCCCAGAGATAAATCCACACACCTATGGACACCTTATCTTCGACAAAGGAGGCAAGAATATACAGTGGATTAAAGACAGTCTCTTTAATAAGTGGTGCTGGCAAAACTGGTCAACCACTTGTAAAAGAATGAAACTAGATCACTTTCTAACACCATACAGAAAAATAAACTCAAAATGGATTAAAGATCTAAACATAAGACCAGAAACTATAAAACTCCTAGAGGAGAACATAGGCAAAACACTCTCCAACATAAATCACAGCAGGATCCTCTATGACCCACCTCCCAGAATAATGGAAATAAAAGCAAAAATAAACAAATGGGATCTAATTAAAATTAAAAGCTTCTCCACAACAAAGGAAAATACAAGCAAGGTGAAAAGACAGCCTTCTGAATGGGAGAAAATAATAGCAAATGAAGCAACTGAAAAACAACTAATCTCAAAAATATACAAGCAACTTATGCAGCTCAAGTCCAGAAAAATAAATGACCCAATCAAAAAATGGGCTAAAGAACTAAATAGACATTTCTCCAAAGAAGACATACGGATGGCTAACAAACACATGAAAAGATGCTCAACATCACTCATTATCAGACAAATGCAAATCAAGACCACAATGAGGTACGATTTCACACCAGTCAGAATGGCACCAATCCAAAAGTCTACAAGCAATAAATGCTAGAGAGGGTGTGGAGAAAAGGGAACCCTCTTACACTGTTGGTAGGAATGCAAACTAGTACAGCCACTATGGAGAACAGTGTGGAGATTCCTTAAAAAATTGCAAATAGATCTGCCTTATGACCCAGCAATCCCACTGCTGGGCATACACACTGAGGAAATCAGAATTGAAAGAGGCATGTGTACCCCAATGTTCATCGCAGCACTGTTTATAATAGCCAGGACATGGAAGCAACCTAGATGTCCATCAGCAGATGAATGGATACGAAAGCTGTGGTACATATACACAATGGAGTATTACTCAGCCATTAAAAAGAATACATTTGAATCAGTTCTAATGAGGTGGATGAAACTGGAGCCTATTATACAGAGTGAAGTAAGCCAGAAAGGAAACCACTTATACAGTATACTAACACATATATAAGGAATTTAGAAAGATGGTAATGATAACCCTGTATGCGAGACAGCAAAAGAGACACAGATGTATAGAACGGACTTTTAGACTCTGTGGGAGAGGGAGAGGGTGGGATGATTTGAGAGAATGGCATTGAAACATGTATACTATCAGGTAAGAAACGAATTGCCAGTCTATGTTTGATACAGGATACAGGATGCTTGGGGCTGGTGCACGGGGATGATCCAGAGAGATGATATGGGGTGGGAGGTGGGAGGGGGTTTCAGGATTGGGAACTCATGTACACCCGTGGCTGATTCATGTCAATGTGTGGCAAAACCAATACAGTATTATAAAGCAAAATAAAGTAAAAATAAAAATTAAAAAAATAATAAAAATAAAAAATTAATGATTGAAAAAAAGAACATTTTTCCTAGTGTGGAGTTTCAGTTTACATTTCATAATCTATAATATTTCTTTAAATAAAATTGTTGTTTAAATATTTAAATTTATGTAAAAAATTTAAATCAGGTATTGGTTTTGCATATATTTTTGACAAAATGATATCAAATTAGAATACAGTATTCTTCTTCTGGTTTGATTTGAACATTTGCAAAAATTGTCCCCCAAAAAAACTTTGTTAAGTGAATTTCACATAAATTTTTTAAAAAGGAAAAAATAAAAGCACCATCATCAATGACAACAACAAAATTAAATCAGGCATCCGGCCATGAGCATGATGGTAATCCTATGGTGATACCCATGGCACAATCCCCGTTCAGGACCCCACCTCACAGGGGTTCACATTTGTCTTTCCACATCTCTGTAGCTTCTCTTGACTGTAGAAGCTTTGCAGAGTGTGATTCTGCAAAATATGGCAACTTATATGCATACAACCCTGCTACACTCCTTGTCACTTCCAAGGGGCTCAAGGATGTAGGAAATTTGTCCTTAAAGAGGGAGCTAGAAAGGAAATGGAGAGGGCATAGGTCCTAGAAAGAAGAGATATGTGTACACATGTAGCTGATTTACTTCATTGTACAGCAGAAATTAACACAATGCTGTAAAGCAACCATACCCCAATTTAAATAATTAATTAATTAATATTCACCCTCCTCTCACCAAAGGAAAAAAAAGAAAGACAATTGACTAGGCAAAACAAACCAGGATCCTTACTTCAGTATAAAGGAGCTCAAGCTTGTGTTCAACCAAAAAAAAAAAAAAAGTGAAACTTATTTGTAGTCTAAATATTCAGGGAAAGGCCAGTGGAAAGCTTTGCAGAAATAAGATACTGCCAGGCTGGCAGGATCCTAGGACCCACCATTTATCATTTCTTGATAATTTACATTTCCAGCCTGCTTTATGATCATTTATGTGCCGCTTGAAACTGGATGTGACAGTGGGTGATTTATTATTTTAAGAAAGGCACAAAAAGGTCAGTGAGACTTGCTGAAAACATAGACTGAGAACTAGAACTCAGAACCCTGAGCAGCAAGGTTCTGGGCCCCATTTGCCTTTCAGCAGCCAGGATGGTTCTGGTTGGCGATATTTTTGGGAGCTGGCACAACTTTGTCACAGCATAAAACCTGGGGACACCAGCTGCCCATGGGGATATCTCTTCCCTCTTCTGTGCCAGCTTTCCCCTCCGCTGACCCATCCTGCTGCTGCTCAGTCACTCGGTCGTGTCTGACTCTTGGCGACTCCAGGGACTGCAGCACGCCAGGCTGCCCTGTCCTTCCTTCACTATCTCCCGGAATTTGCTCACACTGATGTCCATTGAGTCGGTGATGCCACCCAACCATCTCCTCCTCTGTCGCCCCCTTCTCCTCCTGTCCTCAATCTTTCCTAGAATTAGGGTCTTTTCCAATGAGTCAGCAAACTGATACTAAGACAATTCTTCAACACCTCTTCCGGCAAGCCAGGCACCCACAGGTACTCCCCAGGCCCTGCGCCCTCTAGCCCATCCTGACTTCCTCCAGCTGATGGTATGTCCACCTCTCCTGACTTGGAGAGTACTCACTCACCTCTGCACCACGCATCTCTGTTTGGCACCCTTCACACATGTCTGCCCATCTAGCCTCCTCATGAAACCAGGAGAAATCCCATGGCACTTGCTATCGAACCAAGAACCTCATTAAATACTTGAGTAGCTGCTTCTCTCACATGACTGAAAAGGCATCGGAGTCTCAGCTCCAGCGAGCCCTCAAACAAGAGAAAGACAAAACAATCTTCCACCTCTGAAACAGATCTGACAGTTCAGCAGCCTTGATCCCCAACCCACCTGCGATCAGCTCTACAACCCACCTGTGATCAGCTCTACAACCCACCTGTGAGTGCAAACAAGCCCTCCCACTGGCTGCCCAAGAAGAAAAGGAAGTTTCTGATCTTCTAAACTATATCCAAATAGCTACCCCAAGGACAGAGGAGCCTGGTGGGCTACAGTCCACAGGTCACAAAAGAGTCGGACTTGACTGAGCGACTAACACACACACATTATTTTCCTGCGTGTGTGTGCTTAGTCCTTCAGTCATGTCCGACTCTCTTGCTACCCACAGGCTTTTCTGTCTGTGGGATTTTTAAGGCAAGAATACTGAAGCAGGTTGCCATTTCCTCTTCCCAAACCAGAGATCAAATTTGCATCTCCTGTGTCTCTGTATGGTAGCGGATTCTTTACTTGCCAAGCCATCGGGGAAGCCCCGTTGTTTTCTGAGGGATACCAAAAAGAATTATTATCACCTGAGTGGCTGGAAACAACAGAAATTTTTTTTCGCTTGCAGTCCTGGAGGCCAGAAATCCAAAATGAAGGTGCCAGCAGGGTCGTGTGCCCACTAGAGATTTTCCTCTCCCCCTTCCTGGCATCAGATGATGTTTCACCTGCACTTAGCATCCCTTGGCTTTGAAATGCATCACTCCAGTGTCTGTCCCCATCATCACATGACCTTCTCCCTGCATACCTGAGCACCCACTTTCTCTTGTTAAGAGGATCAGCCATTAGATACTCATATTCTGGCCCTGCTCCAGTATAACCTCATCATAACTAATTACAATGGCAAAAAACTCTATTTTCAAATAAGGTTGCCTTCTGAGGCTTAAGGTGGACATGAACTGGGGTGGCAGGGGGGACACTATTGAACCCAATACAGAGGCAAAGGTAGGAGGAAGGAAAAAGGTTTGGGATTAGGATTGACAGCAAGGTGGTTCCAGTTTCTATAACTTCATTTCCAGGGCTAAGAGCCCCCCAGGAGGACCCCCTGAAATCCTGAGTGACATCCTGGCCTTGGCTATATCGTCCCTCTGTCCTTTGCTGTCCAGATGAGTGACTGCCTTGGGTCGCTGGCTTCCTTTTCCATCCTGAGGGAATTTCCAGCCCCTGCCTTCCTCCCCATAGTGCTTGGTTTGCAGACAGGTATTAAATCAGATTTTCACCTGGTTCATTACATCTGGGTGATTCTGAGCTACTGGGATTTTCAATTTGAAAGAAAATATTTTGATGCAGCAATGCCCACAGGACAGCTCTAGGATGAGGACACTTAGAGCATCCTGGGGAGCTGCAGAGTGTGGAGTGTGCACAGACACGCCCCTTAAAGCCCACTGTTGACTTGCTCCTTGGCCCATGGGGACATGTAGTTGTGTCTAAGAGTTATCATCAGAATTCTGGTGTACAGTGAGAAGCCCCAAGGGAAATGAAGCCATTCAAAATCTGTGTTGCCTCCCTCTGATTCAGTGCAGCGTGTTTTCATGCAAAGTTTACTAAGAGTGAAGAAGCAACACAGGGCCTCGTGTGCAAATCACGGACTTCACGACATGATTCACGGTGAGAGACTTGGCTGGCTGGCAGATGCTGTTTCAGAGGCTCCAGCTTTTTTTTACACTAATTGTTCTTAAGAGGATGGGCCACGGCATCTTTCAATCCAAGGATTATTTTGGAGCAGACGCTCACCACTGATGACACAACGTGGCATGTTCTCATGCGTCTTTTCCCAAGTCCACCGTCTTCTGATGATGTTGTCCTGAGTGTGATTCCCTCTTTGTCTCTTACAGCCTTTAACAGACTTCCTGCCACAGTGCCTTGTGCCCAGAAGGGGTTTAGCAGATGGGGTACAATGAACAGAAGGAATAGGATGTGCTGGTAGGATTGTATTCACAACCAGAAAACCATATTCAGCATACCCTGTATTCACAAACAGTGACAAGTGATGGGTTTCCAGCAGCAGAGAGGCTGCTGAGAAAAGTGGGGTGTCACTGAGATGCAGGCTTCATCTCTCTCTCCTGTCTCTGGCCACCAACTGAGTTGTGCAACCCTCAGCTCTTTCAGCTTGTAGGGCCTCTCCACTGGTGGTTCTGGGGGTGCCTACCAGAAGTGAATGCCTGGTGAGAGCCAGGAGAACAAGCCTCAAGCCCAGCTGCCAATGTGAGCAAGGCTAGATGAAAAAGAAGCTGAGCTATGCAACCAAATAGATGGAGTCCAGACACAAGGCTCAAGGCAGATGGGAGGTAAGCCTGGAAGAACTTAGGAACTGCTCAAGAGCACAAAGACCCCTGTTGTTACGGGTGGAGCGGGGCCCACTCCTTCCAAGTCATATGTTCGGTCCCAGCAACCAGTATCTCAGAATGTGACCTTATTCAGAACCAGGGTCTTTACAGAGGTAATCAAGTTAAAGTGATGTCATTGAAAAGTGAAAGAGTCATTCGCTCAGTTGAGTCCAACTCTTGGAGATCCCATGGACTGTAGCCCACCAGGCTTCTCTGTCCATGGGATTCTCCAGGCAAAAATACTGGAATGGGTTGCCATGCCCTCCTCCAAGGGACCTTCCTGACCCAGGGATCAAATCCGTATCTTCTTCATTGCAGGCAGAGCAGATTCTTTACCATCTGAGCCACCAGGGTGGCACTAATCCAATATGACTGGCATCCCTGTAAAAACAGGAAATCTGAACACAGAAACACACAGAGGGGAGATGATGTGGACAGACAGGAAGAAGACAGCCATCTACAAACCCAGCAGAGAAGCCTGGAGTACATCCTTCCCTCATAGCCCTCAGAAGAGACTAACCCTGCAGACACCCTGATGTCAGAGACTGGCCTCCAAAACTGGGGACTGATACTTTTCTGTTGTTTAAGCCGCCAAGTCTGTGATACTCTTTTATATCAGTCCAGATAGATTAATACACCTGGAATGACTGTTCCCGTGATTCCTGCTCCACTGTAAGGCATGTGAGGTGCTTAAAGGGCCTTTGAAAATGGGATCCATGCCCAAGAAGCCTCCAACACACCCTTTGGTGGTGATGTTCTCAGCCTCCATCAGTGATGCTAATTTCAACCACATTTTATCTTAAGACATACAGTGTAGCAAAAACTGCCTGGCAATTTGGCAAGATCAACCAAATTTTGTTAAGTGTGACTATTTTCTGATCCAGCAATTCCATGTCCAAGAATCCAGAGAATTTTCCCCAAAAAATACTGACTTAAGGGCTCAAAGACATGTGTATGCATGTTTCCTGCAGCCTTTTTTTTTCTGTCCCTTGCTCACTTTTTCTTGCCTTTTATTTGCAATAATTCAAACACACAGAAAAGTGGCAGGAATGAAAATAGTATATAGAATGCTCATGCACCATTTACCCCGACTCTCTGACTGATAACATTTTGCTTCATTTGTTTTATCATCTTTAACTCTCTCTCTCTCTCTCTCTCTCTCTCTCTCTCTCTCTCTCTCTCTCTCTCTCTCTCTCTCTCTCTCCCCACCCCCCCCCCCCCTCTCTCAACCCTTTGAACAAAGACTGCTTACATCATAGCCCTTTAATCCTAATTTCTTCTGTGTGTATTTCCTAAATGTAAGGATCCTTACTGTCTTACATGATCACCACAGTTATCAGTCTCCAGATGGAAACAGTATTTCTATCCAGTCTGATTTTCTTATTTCAGTTTTATCAACTAACCCAAAAATAACATCTGAGAATTTTTTCCTCCATTACAAAATCCAGCCCAGCTCAGGTATTGTACTTAGTTACCATGATTCTTTAATATCTTTCAATCTGTAATAGTCCCACAGCCATTCTTTGTCTTTTATGACATTGACACTATTATGGAATGAAAGTTTGTGTCCTAAAATTCATTTGTTGAAGTCCTGATCCCCAAGGTGATGGTATTAGAAAGGTGATTAGGTCATGAGGGTGGAGCGCTCATGAATAAGATTAGTGCCCTGATAACTAGACTTTATGAGGTCAGAGCCTCCAGGAAAGTAACAGGCTGGGGAGGCTGAGCTCACTTCCCAATAGGGAGCCATCAGCCTCTGGCAGGCATAAGCATAAGACCCACCCGAAGCTGAGGAGCATCTGGAGAGGGACCCCTGAAAGAGGAATGAAACAAGGACCCAAAATACCAAGCTGGGAGGAAAACCCCAGGAAAGCAGCATCTGCCTGCCTATGACATCTGGTAGCCAGGGTGCCTCTGTTGCAAATCTCAATAGGAAGAATGATGCTTGGCAGGGGTCCTTGTAGAGGAATTGTACATAAATGGGTTTGATATTCCTTTTAAATCCAGATAATGAAACATCTGTGTAGGAGGAGAGTGAGAGAAAGAAAGGGAGTGAGAGACAGTATGTTGGTTTCTGAAGCTGAAGTAACAGAAATTAGATGTTTAAATGTATTATTTAGAGTGACACACTTAAGGGCAAAATGAAATAATGATGTAGCTGTTGGGATGGGGAAGAAGGGAGAGCTGAATTCCCCCCAGGCCCCACCCCATCTCTCTCAGTAGGAAGCCAGTAGATGGTGTTAAGAATTGATAAATCAGGAGAGATCCAGGTCAGTGCTTTGTTGAGAGACATGGAGGAACCACCAGGAGATTGAAACATAGAAACCCTTCAAAGCAGTTATTTTTGAAGCATTCAGCTAGGGTGAGGGGGGCCAAGCAAAGCACTGTCCCTTTTCATTACATGGCCCCCTGTACTATTTGGTTTCCTAATCCTGTGTTTGAAACCCATTTTTATATAGCAAAGAAGATGGAGGGAGAGAGAGAGCAAGAGGAACCTCATTTACTGCTGATGGAAACACAAGTTGGTCAGCCACTTTGGAAGACAGTTTGATGGGTTCTTACAAAATTAAATATAATATTACTATACAATTCAGCAATCATGCTCTTTGGTATTTACCCAGATGAGTGGAAAACATGCCCACACAAAAACTGGCACACAGATGTTTATGGAAGCCTTATTAATAACTGCCAAAATTAGGAGGCAACCGAGGTGTCCTGCAGAAGCTGAATGGATAAATAAATCATGGTATATCCAGGACATATAACTGGGTATGTATATATGAAATGGAATATTACTCATTCCATGAATAATGGACAATGGAATATTATTCAGCACTAACAAGAAATGAGCTATGAAGCCATGAAAGACATAGAGAAATGTTAAATGTTAAAGATTTTCTCTTGCCTGGAAAATCCCATGGATGGAAGAGCCTGGTGGGCTTGCAGTCCATGGGGTCGCTGAGAGTTGGACATGACTCAGTGACTTCACTTTAACTTTTCACCTTCATGCACTGGAGAAGGAAATGGCAACCCACTCCAGTGTTCTTGCCTGGAGAATCCCAGGGATGGCAGAGCCTGGTGGGCTGCCGTCTATGGGATTGCACTGAGTCGGACACAACTGAAGCGACTTAGCAGCAGCAGCAAGTGAAAGAAGCCAATCTGAAAAGGGTAAATACTGAATGATTCCAACTTTATAACATTCTGGAAGAGTCAGGTAAAAAGTGGTTGTCAGAAGTTGGGTGTTGCAGGGGAATACGAAGGAATAAGTAGGTAAATCATAGCATATTTTTAAGGCAGTGAAAATATGGGAAATCTCTTTACCCTCTTCTCAATTTAGCCGCAAACTTAGAATTTCTCTTGAAGTCTTTAAAAATATTTTTAATGCATTATGCTGAAGATTCTAGGGATTAGGAATCAGATAGGGCACAATAGGAACAACTTTTTTCTGCTGCAGGATTTATGGGACCTCTTCTGAGACACCTCAGAGTTGGTGTGATTTAATAACTGGGGACTGAAATCTTCTTGAGATATCTTCACTCATATGTCTCATTCAGTTCAGTTCAGTCGCTCAGTCATGTCTGACTCTTTACAACCCCAGGGACCGCAGCACACCAGGCCTCCCTGTCCATCACCAACTCCAGGAGCCCACCCAAACTATGTCCATCGAGTTGATGATGCCATCCAACCATCTCATCCTCTGTCGTCCCCTTCTCCTCCTGCCCCCAATCCTTCCCAGCATCAGGGTCTTTTCCAATGAGTCAACTCTTCTCATGAGGTGGCCAAAGTATTGGAGTTTCAGCTTCAACATCAGTCCTTCCAATGAACACCCAGGACTGATCTCCTTTAGAATGGACTTGTTGGATGTCCTTGCAATCCAAGGGACTCTCAAGAGTCTTCTCCAACACCACAATTCAAAAACATCAATTCTTCGGCACTCAGCTTTTCTTCACAGTCCAACTCTCACATCCATACATGACCACTGGAAAAACCATAGCCTTGACTAGATGGACCTTTGTTGGCAAAGTAATGTCTCTGCTTTTGAATATGCTGTCTAGATTGGTCATAACCTTCCTTCAAAGGAGTAAGTGTCTTTTAATTTCATGGCTGCAATCACTATCTGCAGTGATTTTGGAGCCCCCAGAAATAAAGTCTGACACTATTTCCACTGTTTCCCCATCTATTTCCCATGAAGTGATGGGACCAGATGCCATGATCTTTGTTTTCTGAGTACATCATGAGGAACGCTGGGCGGGAAGATGCACAAGCTGGAATCAAGATTGCCAGGAGAAATATCAATAACCTCAGATATTCAGATGACAGAAAGTGAAGAGGAACTAAAAAGCCTCTTGATGAAAGTGAAAGAGGAGAGTGAAAAAGTTGACTTAAAGCTCAACATTCAGAAAACTAAGATCATGGCATCTGGTCCCATCATTTCATGGCAAATAGGTGTAGAGATATTGTTTCAATGTAATGGATGGAAGTTACATCTACAAAGCTGTATTAATACTTTACTCCAAGCAGGGGACAAAAGTATTCAGTGAGTGAATGGATAAATAAATGAATGAGTCAGATATGAACTAACAGCCAAGACATGGAAATAACCTCATTACTTGAAATTGAGTGTTTTAATGTTATTCATTAAAATAGATTCTGTCTATATTTGTGATATATGTGTGCTTGAAATTCACAGAGAAAATGAGCATTTTAATTACAAAGTGCTGAAATCATTAATAATTTAAAGATCATCATTCAGCATCCCTTTCTAAGTAAGCAAGTTCACTAAGCCCTTATAGACAAATCAGACAAGTGCAAGGGCACAGCTAAAGGGTAGGTATACGAGGAGGGAGGAAGGGACCGGGCCAGTTGTCCTCCTGTGCACGGACACAGAAGCGTTTAACCCAACATACCCAGTGTAAGAGGGTGCTGTGGGAGAAGGGGAAGGACCAGGGGGTTCACAGGGACTGTGACTCCCAGGGGGTCTCAGGGTCTACTGAGACCGTGGCCACATCCCTTGGTCTAGACAGCCTCCCCCATTTTACTGTTAAGGGCAGCCTGCCTTCTCCACCTCAATTCCTTGGTCTGCTTTGCCTCAACTCAGAGGAAGGCTCCTCTCCTCAATCCCTGTCAACTAAATCAAACCCACCTGTTGGGATCCCATAAAATGCCACATTCCCCCAAGAAGCTAAAAGTCCCCCATCCCCGAGCCGAGTGCTGACTTCACGCCTCTGGGCTCCCCTGTCCTCTATACTCTCTGCTAGGACAATGACCTTGTTCTCTTGTCTCTAAAAGGATCATAAAGGCCCAGCATTCAAGCCCCACTTTCTTGCTGAGTTGTCTCCATACTGGCTCCATCTCATCCACTCAGAGGCCCCAGGAAGCACTCTGACTGATGGTCTTCATGTCATCGAACCCGGGCCAGAGAGTGGGTGACTTGTTCAAGGCCACATGACCAGTGTGAAATACAGGTGAATCCTGGGGAGCTCACTGAGTCCAGTGATGGCCAATCCCAAGGTCACCTGGAATGCGGAGAGGTGGGTGGACATGCTGGGCAGGTCAGGCCAGTGACCCTACATGAGGGCTTCTGTTCGGGGTCTGGTGGCTCAATAGAGTTATATCTGCCCAGTTAGAAACATGGACATTGCACTCCTTCCAAGAGCCGAATGAGCAATGAAATAAGGTCCACGAGGACTTCTTGAGACCTCTCAGAGACTGGTTAGCCAAAGCAAAGCACTCGCGAGAGTTGTCAATTATAAAGAGGTTTGTTACATGGTACTTGCACCAAAAAAGTAAGTTGTCCCAATTTAAAACCACTTTAAAAACCACTAGTATGTATTCCACTATCATACTTTTGAAAAACTAGACACATTCCATCTGTCCCTTCAAAGTAAAAGTAACATTTTTTAAATACGTATGAAAGAAAGAGCCATGTTATACAGAGAGCTTCTGAATACAGATAAATGGAAATGTTTTCATTATTATATGACTCTATTGCCCCAAATGAGATAATGCATCATCCGCTAAACTCTCCTATCTGTACACTTAAAACAAAATTTTCTAATCTATTTAAAAGACTTACAAAAGAATATTTTGAATGGATTTTGATTCCACATATTTTCAATTGCATAACTGGTAGATGCGATTTTTTTTTTTTAATGTTTGACCATGGACAGAATTTAATTTCTGGAATTTATTGTAAAATGGAATTTTTTATAAATCTTTGCCAAACATCCATTAATATCTTAAACATGAATTTTCCTTCTTCATGTGAAGGAAAGATGATGTAAATGATAAAGAGGTGTCCTTCAACTATAAATGAAAATAGATTAACAAAGCTAGCTCTATGGCAAATTGCCTATAAATAAGACAAGATCGAATTTTTTTAAAGTCATTAACAAATGTGCAGAAGTTATGGCTTAAGAGCAGAAAATTTAATTATACTATTTGCCACTGAGGGGGAAAAAACTATTATGTACATGTAAGTTTTCTCTTTTTCCTAAAAGTATCTTAATGGAATTTTAAACCTATGAGTCCATAATTTTTTCTTCTTCATTGCAATTTTTATTTTTCACTTTTTTAAAAATTTACTAACAATTATATAGACAAAGTTCAATAAAGGAAAACTTTCACTGTCAAAAAAAATGAATCTCATGGTTTAGTAAGCAAAACCATTTGGATCTACCTATATTTGGAAAATCTCACTCTCAGCTACTGCTGCTGCTAAGTCACTTCAGTCATGTCTGACTCTGTGCAACCCCATAGATGGCAGCCCACCAGGCTCCCCCATCCCTGGGATTCTCCAGGTAAGAATACTTGAGTGGGTTGCCATTTCCTTCTCCAATGCACAAAAGTGAAAAGTGAAAGTGAAGTCACTCAGTCGTGTTTGACTCTTCGCGACCCTTTGCAACCCCATGGACTGCAGCCTACCAGGCTCTCCATCCATGGGATTTTCCAGGCAAGAGTACTGGAGTGGGATGCCATTGCCTTCTCCACACTCTCAGCTAAGACAACATTAAAACCCTTGTCAAAATAAACTGAACTTGGAATCTAGCCTTCAGATCACTATATCACAACAAAGTAAACAAGATTTCTTTCATAATGAATATTTGATTATATTACTATTTTTAGAAGTTCTTTTTGCCTTTTCATACTGTTCATGGGGTTCCTGAGGCAAGGATAATGACGTGGTTTGCCATTTCCTTCTCCAGTAGACCACGTTTTGTCAGAACTCTCCACCATGACCCATCCGTCTTGGGTGGCCCCACACAGCATGGCTCATTGCTTCACTGAGTTACACAAGGCTGTGGACGTGAGTCTGAGCAAACTCCAAGAGACAGTGAAGGACAGGGAAGCCTGCCATGCCACAGTCCATGGACGCAGCTTAGCAACTGCACATCAACAAAGTCCTTAATGTACTCTAATGAGGACAGAAAGAAATGGTCTAGAAAGTTTCACACCATTAATACACAGGAATATGCTATTCTTGATATTACATATTTTGGCTCACTTTTAATTTCTATTTCATATATTTCATGTACATGTATTGTCAATGCCCTCCAGGCAAAGCCACCAGAAATATACTTTGAATTTCTGGTAAACAAGTCACACTTATTACTCATTGTGAGGAGAGAGACCATGCACTGTGGAGAACTGGGGGAGGTGGGATGGTCAAGAAGAGAGTGTTAGAAAGAACCACCTATAGGATTTGGGCTTTGATTTGGTGATCTGGATGAGGACCTAAGGGAGGGGTCCTCTCGAGATAGGATGCTCATAGAGAGGAGAGCAAGCCTATGAGGGGCATCTCAACATAACTTGTCTGAGGAGACGGCCAACTAGAGTGCAGATAACTGGTAAGAAAGCGATCACTCATGCTGTCCAGGAGGGGCCTGGGGCTTCCCAGGTGGCGCTCGTGGTAAAGAATCCACCTGCCAATGCAGGAGACAAAAACGCAGGTTGGATCCCTGGATCAGGAAGATTCCCTGGAGAAGGAAAAAGCAGCCCACTCCAGTATTCCCAGGGACAGAGGAGCCTGGCAGGTTATAGTCCATGGGGTTGCCAAGAATCAGACACAACTTAGCAACTCAATAAAAACAGCAGCCACCTCATTACCATGTAGAATCTTTCCATTTGGGATTAGAGTACAGCTCTGTGTTTTTTAGGCTACCTTTCATGTTCTACTATGAAATTTTATGGATTTGTTCATTTCGGTTTTAACATTTTTTAGGTTTTGCATCAGTTAGAAATGTGTTCACTTGTGAGGTAGAGAAAATCTAAATACCAGTTACTATAACATGTGAGGTTCTCCCTCCCTCTGGCCCCTGTCCTGTCCCCCCTTCCTCCTTTCCACCTCTCTCCAACAAGCCCAAGGCAGTCCAGGCCCAATGCTTTGCCCCAGGAAATCATGGGAACAGAGCATCTTCTGCTGTTTTTTCCACCATCCCCAGCAGGAAGCTTTCATGCTGTGATCACAAGAAGGCTGCTGTGCCTCCTAGCATCTTGTCTGTCTTCCAGGCAAGAAGAAAGGTGACATTCTCATCTGGTAAGGAATGCCTTCCCATGGAATTCTGCCTATGTTTCTTGAAGCATGTGACTGCTATCACATGGGCAACCTTAGCTACAAAGCATGCTGGAAGATCAAGTTTTTTTTTTTTTTTTTTTTTAGAATATTGCCAACATAATTTGAGGTTGTTTAGTAAAGAAGGGAGGAGACTGGCTATGCTCCTGGCGTGGTGGCCACAGGTCTATTCTTAGGTACATAACATACTTCGTTGCTATTATGAAGCAGATCATTTTTCTTCTATTGTAATCTCTAACTACACATTGTGAGCTAAAGAAAAATTAAAGCTCTTCATATGTTCAGCTTACATTCAGCCTTTCTGCTAAACTAATTGATTGGTCTTCATCATTCGCCAGGTGATTCCTTTGGTTTTTCAACTTGAGCAATTATAACATCTGAACATAATAACAGTTTTGTTTCTTCCTTTAAATTTTTTATTTCTTTTCTTGAACTGTAGCTAAGACATATAGGAGCAGTGACTACTTAAATTTTGTTACATCATTAAGTAAGGGGACCTCTATGATTTTCTGGTGTATATTATTGTTAGTTCAAAGAGCTTCCTTCTATTCAGTTTTCTCAAGGTTTATGTGGTGAACGAATATTTATATAGGGTTGGGGAGGGAGGTTAGCATCTATTATGAAAATCATGGAGGCTTGGGGTTTTTTCTTTTAATTTCAGGCAGTTAACCACACTGATTAATATTCTTTGTTGAAGCAACCCTAACTGGCTCAAGGTGTATTGTCCTATTAATAAACTGTAAAATTCAATTTGCTAATATTTTTATGGTTTCTGCACACACATTCATAAGTGTAATGAGCCTTTGGGGTTTTTTATTCTTTCCTTGTATAGTTTTGATAACATGTTTTCTACTAACTTCATAAAATGGGTTTGTAAGCATTCTTTTTCTTTTTTCAATATTTTTATTTATGTATTTATTTGACTATACCAGGTCTTCCCTGGGATCACAGAGTCTGAGCCACCAGATGGCTACGGAAGACTTTGTTCCATCTTTTTCTATACTCTAGAATAGCTTCCCCGAATCTAAGTTATCTTCTCCTTGATTATTTGGTAGAACTCATTTATTGGCGTTTCCCTGGTAGCTCAGACAGTAAAGAATTCACCTGCAATGAGGGAGACCCAGGTTCGATCCCTGGGGTGGAAGATCCGTTGAAGGAGGGCATGGCAGCCCACTCCAGTATTCTTGCCTGGAGAATCCCCATGGACAGAGGAGCCTGGCGGGCTACAGTCCCTGGGGTCACAAAGAGTCGGACGCGACTGAGCAACTAAGCACAGCACACAGCACATCTATGAACAGCATGGACTTGGCTTTGTTGTTCAGTCACTAAGTCATGTCCCCCTCTGCAACTTCTCGTGCTTATTGATCTCTGTCCATCATTTCCGCTCACGATTGTTTCACTACTTGTTCTTGGGTCAATCCTGATTGTTTGTATCTTAGGAACTTTTCAATATCAGCTACTTAAAGCATTAGTATAAAGATTGAATTCTTTGAAATATTTTGAGTCAAAAATATTTACAACTATAGATCTTTTCTTGTTTCCTCATGATATTTATTTATATTTTTTCTTTTTCATTGATCATACCTGCCCAAAACTCACTGATTTTTCTTAATCACTTTAAATAACTTGCTTCTGTTTGTTGATTAATGCTATGGGACTTTCTGGTTTTCTGCTTCATTAATTTCTGCTCTAATCTACATTATTTCCTTCCTTCTACTCTCTTTAGATCTGTTTTGCTGTTCTTTTTTTTTTTAACAGCTAAGAAAGCTCAGCTAATTTCTTTTCAATCTTTATTGTTTTCTAATAATTGCATTCCTAGCTCGAAATTCTCCTTTGAGTAACACTGTGGTTTTATCTCACAAGTTTATATGCACAGCTCGGGTAGTCATTTGCTTTTAAGTACTATAACTTCCATCTTGACTTTCTCATTAAAACATGAATTATTTAGAAGCTATTTTTTAATCTCCCAATGCATTCAGGGGATGTTCTGTCCATCTTTTTGTGGGTGGTTGCTGTTTCTATTGCAGTGCCCCCAAAAGAATGAAGACTCGATGACTTCAACTTGGGAAATTGCACATTTCCTTTGTGACATAGGACATGGTCAATTTTAATAAATATTTCTATATATGTATTTAAAAGGAGCACACTTCAGCTGGACATAGAGTTAATTCCATTTTTCAAACCCTTGATATTCTAATTGGTTATTCTTTTTCTTAATCTGTTCGTTTTTGAGAATGTTCTTTCCTATGGCTGCCGTAACAGATTACCACAAACTTAGTGGCTTTAAGGGCTTCCCTGGTGGTTCAGAAGGTAAAGAATCCACCTGCAATGAAGGACACCCAGGTTTGATCCCTGGGTGGAAAAGATTCCCTGGAGAAGGGAATGGCAACCCACTCCAGTATTCTTGCCTGGGAAATCCCATGGACAGAGTCTGGTGGGCTATAGTCCATGGGGTCACAAAGAGTTGGATATGACTGGGAGACTAACACTTTCACTAGTAGCTTTAAACAACAGAAATTCTTTTTTCTTTTTTAAAATGTATTTGTTTTCAGTTGGAGGATAATTTACAATACTGTGTTGGTTTCTGCCCTACATCTGCATGAAGACAACAGAAGTCTCTGATGTCACAGTTCTGGAGACCAAAAGTCTGAAATCAAGGTGTCATCAGGGCCTTGCTTCCTCCTGAGACCCTTAGCGACAATCCACCGTCTACGGCTTCCAGCTTCTGGGGGCTGCCCACACGGGCTGGAGGCCACCTCACTTCAGTCTCTCCCTCCATCTTCATGTCGCCTCCGTCTCTGTGTCTCCAGTTCCCCTCTGCTTCTCTCTTGCAAAGACACTTGTGATGGCATTGTGCTGGCGTTTAGAGTCCACCTGGGTAATTCAGAAGGCTCTCATCTCAAGATTCTTCAGTTTATTACACTTACAAAGACTCTTCACGAGTAAGGTGGTATTTAGAGGCTCGAGGGATCAGTATGTAAGCATATCTTAAGGCCACAGTTCTCCCCATTACAAGAGCAGTGTGTTAACATCTCTTCAATTCTAGGTTAGTCAATTTCTTTTTCAAAGAAATTTAGCTGTAAATATTTCAAAGATGTGGCAAGATAATGGCCCTATTGTCAGGTTACTTTAAGCCATAAGTAGACAGTGGAATTTAAGAGGGGATAAGTCAAATTGATCCGTGGACTATTAATTATACAAGAATAAGGCATGTATACAGGGCTTCCCAGGTGGCACCAGTGGTAAACACCACGCCTGCCAATGCCGGAGACCTAAGAGACACAGGTTCGATCCCTGGCTTGGGAAGATCCCCTGGAGGAGGGCATGGAAACCCACTCCAGTATTCTTGCTTGGAGAATCCCATGGACAGAGGAGCCTGGCGGGGCTACCGTCCATAAGGTCACAAAGAGTCGAACACAACTGAAGCGCCTTAGCACACGTGCTTGCAAGGTATGTATACAAAAATAATAAAATTTTTTTGTATACAATAGGAAGGTATGTAAGCCTATCACCAGAAAATCCCTCAGTATCTTTTAAAAGTAACTACTTCAGGGGCTTTCCTTATGTTCCAGTGATAAAGAACTCGCCTGCCAATGCAAGGGACCCCTGGATTTGCTCGCACATGCAGCAAGACAGCTAGGCCCATGTCCCGAACTACTGGGGCCTGTGCTCCACAACAAGGGAAACCGCTGCACTGGGCAGCCTCTGTGCACAGCAGCTGCAGAGAGTCCACAGACAGCAGTGAAGCCCCAGTACAGCTATAAAGAAAAATAAACAAACGCATCTTTTAAAAAAAATAAAAATACTACAGTTTTTACTTTTTCAATAGGAACTAAAAAGGACTAAATGAATTGAGGATATTGACATGGGGGGGCACTAAAAACAAACAAAAAGTTGTGGTAGTAGGTGTTTACAGTGTCAAAGCTGTTATATTTCTTTGGTGCAACTTCACTTTTACTAATACGAATTGTCTCTTTCCTTAACACTTTTCATTTCGAGTTCTAATTTATCTGTATGAATATTGCTACATTATCTTTTCAATGAATTCTAAAACTTTCAGAGTCGTTTTGTTTCAGCCTTAATTTTTATTTTATCTTTGCATCATCACAGCTGATAAAGTTGGGCCTCTCTCTGCCATTACAACAGATTTTTCCCCTTCGCCCCACTTTCTCCAAGCTCCTTTTGACCCTATCTTCCCCAAACCTGACTTCTGTTTACCCCTCTGCACGCCCAAAGCCTTAGCCTCAGGTGTTTTCAAGTTCAATTACAACTCCCAAGGTAGATTTAGGTTCTATGAAGAATGCCATTGTTGTTATTTAGTTGCTAAGTCGTGTCAGACCCTTGGCCACCCCATGGACTATAGCCTCCAGGCTCCATACGATTCTCCAGGCAAGAATACTGGAATGGGTTTCCATTTCCTTCTCCAGGGGATCTTCCTGACCCAGGGATCGAACCCACATCTCCTGCAATGCAGGCGGATTCCTTACCATGGGTGACCAAGGAGGTCCTGAAGAATACCATAACTGCCCCCAAAATACACAAGTTCTGAGAACTGTGTAAATGACCAGTTACTTTTCCATTTCATCAGAGCCCCACCAGGATTTCCAAGGCTCTAGCAACAAAACCTCTGGCTTGATATTTCAAGTGCACAAGCTATTTTAAAATGCATCTGGTCACACTGTTCTTTTGTTAAAAATAATAATAATACCTTTTAAAACATCCTGTAGACACAGCCAAAAAACACACTTTGAAAGTTAGTTAGGAAAGGGATGTGATTTTAAGGGCAGCTAAAGAAAGGTGAACAAACCCAGTCATTTGAAATTGTTTTGTCATTGGCTGACTTTTTTTTTTTTTTTTTTTTTTTAACCAAGCTCAAGCAGAGCTGATTCTGAAAAGGACAGAGTTACAGAAGGGCACCAGTGTGCCAGGAAGAGACAGCCTCGGAGGCGGTGTGAGACCATCTCTCGGCCACCCGAGCAAATATTCTTGGCTCAATTCAGCTGCAGCTGCTGAGCTAGTAAAATCCCCGAAAAGAAGGAACAGGGTGAATAAAGAGACAGCCATGAAAGAAGAAAGCACAGCCAAGAGAATCTCCAGATAAGGCCAAGGCTTTAGAGAGAAAAGGAATTTATAACCCAGAGAACAGACTTCGCTGAGGCTTCTCACATTTCTACTATCTGGGCTGGAATCATCTCGGTTCACATAAAAGGATGCTGCGCCCCAGTCATCATTCATGTGTCTCTAAAAGGCACAAATTCCAGCATAGGCAATTTCAGTGGGAACTGAGCGATTTATTTCCTGGCGTCTTGCTTACGACTGTTGTATCAGGCAAGAGAAAAGATCCGCTCACAGAGAAAGTGAGGGGCCGGCGTCCTCTCCCTACGACTCCGGAGGGGGTCTCTGCCGGACCAAAATGAGAGCCAGTTATAAGACCTCGGCGAGGCCAAGGGCAGAGCCGCTCAACGAAGGAGGCCGTAAACCAGATGGAAAGATACCCTCGCCCCACGCTTTCCTGGAACGTACTCCTCAGGTCTGGGGTTTAAATCACTCTATGAACCAGTTTCCATTTCTGTAAGCAGGTGACCGGGCATCCACGAATTCAGAACTGCTAGAGGAAAAAAAAATCAGTAAGGTCATGAGACCTACTCAGCGTCTTCACCCGGAGACCAGATGCCTCTGGGGGTGCGGGGAGGGGTGAGAAGGGCTCAGGGAGGAGGATGGGTCCCAGGAGGGCTGTGGTCCCCACCTGTCACCCCCGCTCCCTGAATGGCCCAGGTAGGACTTTTCTGGGGACCAGCTACAAGAACAAAGGGGAGCCTACCTGCGTCCCCTGCGCATGTGCAGCAGAGCAGCTGCTGCTTGCGATGCCTGTCCATGTCACCCCTGAAACTCCCAGCTAGAAACAGAAAGGGAGCCAGGTAAGGGCTGGCTGTCTCCATCTTCAAGGAGCAAGAAGCTAAAGCCGCAAGGCGCTGCCCTTCCAGGGTGCTAGGTCCTTCAAACCTCCGTGAGAGGTGACTCCAGGGCACCAGGTTCTTCCAGCACATTCTCCAAACCTCTGTGGGAGGTGAGGCTGTCTCCGAGGGCTCCTCTTCTTTCTACCCGTCCACACCCTCCTCCTTCCTGATCCCACCCAGGCAGTCAGGACCCAGCTGTGCTCACCTGCTTCCCCGACTACCCTCTGGCTCTGCCTCCCCTGCGGAAGCCATGACCTCACCCCGACCCCAGAAAACCACCATCCACCTCCTTCCAACGGGACTCATGTCCCAGGTCCCTGGAATCGACATCTGTCATTTGGATGACTAAGCAGTCATCCCCTTTCTAACAGAACCCAGGTCTCCTTCCGAGGAACAGCCTCCTGCATCACCAGCCTCACCACGTGTGGTCGCAGCAGGTCGGCAAACAGGTGCAGTGAGGTCCATGGCTCTCCTCCAGGAGGGACTCTCCCAGGGCGCTGGGGACACTGAGGAGAGTTAGGAACCTGTCTGCAGGGCAGGAATAGAAACACAGATGTGGAGGACAGACTTGTGGACACAGCAGAGGGGAAGAAGAGGGTGGGACAAACTGAGCGTGTCGTTGCCATATGTCCACTAGCATGTGTCAAATGGCTAGCTAGGGGGACATAGTAGCAGTAGTGTTAGCCGCTCAGTCATGTCTAACTCTTTGCGACCCCATGGGCTGTGGCCCACCAGGCTCCTCTGTCCATGGGGTTCTCCAGGCAGGAATACTGGAGTGGGTTCCCCACTCCAAAGCTAGTGGGAAGCTGCTGTATAACACAGGGAGCCCCGCTCTGTGCTCTTTGATGACCTAGAGAGGTGGGATGGGATGGGGGAGGGTGATGGTAGGGAGGCTCAGGAGGGAGGGGATATATGTATACATATGCTATGGTTTTTCCAGTGGTCATGTATGGATGTGAGAGTTGGACTAGAAAGAAAGCAGAGCACCAAAGAATTGATGCTTTTGAACTGTAGTGTTGGAGAAGACTCTTGAGAGTCCCTTGGACTGCAAGGAGATCCAACTAGTCCATCCTAAAGGAAATCAGTCCTGAATATTCATTGGAAGGACTGATGCTGAAGCTGAAACTCCAATACTTTGGCCACCTGATGCAAAGAACTGACTCATTGGAAAAGACCCTGATGCTGGGAAAGATTGAGAGCAGGAGGAGAAGGGGACGACAGAGGATGAGATGGTTGGATAACATCACCAACGTGATGGAGATGAGTTTGAGTAGGCTCCTGGAGTTGGTGATGGCCAGGGAAGCCTGGCGTGCTGCAGTCCATGGGGTTGCAAAGAGTCGGACACGACTGAGCGACTGAACTGAACTGATAGCTGATTCACACTGTTGTACAACAGAAACTAACACAACATTGTGAAGCAATTATACACCAACAAAAAATTTAAAAGTACAAACCACAGGAATGGATGCTCTCACAGTCCTAACAGCCAGATATCTGACATCAAGGTGCCAAGCTCCCTCCAGAGGCCTTGGAGAGGATCCCTGCTCGCCTCCTCCAGCATCTCGGGGCTGCCAGCGTTCCTTGGCGTCTGGCTGCACCACTCCACTCTGTCTCCTCGCGGCTTTCTGCTCTGCGGTCCACCTTTTTCTCTTCTGCCTTTTACAAGGGCATGTGTCATCGGACTTAGGGCCCATCCAAATAATCCAGAACGATCTGGTCTCAAGATCACCTTAATGACGTCAGCCATGACCCTTGTTCCAAATAAGGTCACAGTCAGGGGTTCATGCATTAACATTACCATTTGGGAGGCCACCACTCAGCCCACTACACCCAGTGTTTACCCTGTGCCTGGCCCTGTTCTCAATTCAATTTCATCCTCCCAACCTGTTTATAACATAGGGACTGCTGTTGTCCCCATTTAACAGATAAGTAAGTCACATCCCCGAGACAGCACAGAAGGGCAAACCCAGGATTCAGGTCCAAGCTGCCTGGTCCAGAGCCCACAGCCTTAATCACCACAGACACCCTGGCCCTGGGGCAATGTGGGGGCCACTTGCTGAGTGCCTTCTCTCCTCACACTGTGTGTGTGTGTGTGTGTGTGTGTGTGTGTGTGTGTGTGACACCCTGTATTCCTCCCAACCATGGAGGCACTGGGGGATTGTTCTTTGCATTTTATAGGTGAGGAAATAGGACTTTGGGGTTGAAGATTAAAGCCACACAGCTGATGAGCGGCAACGTTAGGGCTTGAATCCGAGTCCATCTGACAAGGAAGCCGTGCTCACGTCGACTGTGCTCATCAGGACTTTGTGTGACCACATGCCAAGCTCCATGGATTGGCCTCCACAGGCCACTGAGGCTTGTGCATCCACCCAGATGGGAAGAGGAGTGAGAGCGATACCTCTTCTCAACTGCTTGGCCCAGAGTCACACGCTGCTCTTCCTGTTCATGGTCTGCTGGCCAAAACTGGACACACCCTAGGGGGGCCTGGGCCACTAGACAACGGGCCACCTCCCCCCCAACATATAGCGGAACTGCTCACAAAACCTCCCAAATTCTCAGGGTTTGGGCACATAGTGGGCACTGGATAACTGTCAGTGAATAAATGAATGCACGAATGAACGATGTTAACAAGGGTAAAATGCAGGTGCCTCCACAGCTTGGCCAGCAGAGAGTGGGCAGGTGTAGCTCAAAGCACTGCTAGCCCATATGGCTATTTCCTGCAGATTCTTAAAAGGTGCCCCCTTCTTCTAGATTTCCATTTATCAAAAAACAAATCATCCTAATACACCGATCTTTTTTAGAACAAGACAGTTTAGCGCCGTCTGCTGTAGTGAAATATCTGCACCGTCTGTGATGGGAGTGGCGCCTCCTGGGAACGGGCACCACTATGCAGCATGCAAACCGCACAGCTGTACAGGGCAGTTCTGAGTCTGACAGTGAGACCAGATGAGGCACACTGACCAGGCCAGTCGGGAAAGTGGCCCAAGGCTGCGAGGGGATCTCAGGAAGGACCGCATGCAGCTGGTATCGACCTCTCAAGCTTCAACTGCTGGTGGAGAAAAGATACGGGGAGTGAAGCACAGGCTTCCTCCGCTACCTAAGGGGCAAACGTGTCTAGTTTCCAGACACTGTGGTTTGGAAATGGGTCGACCAGATGCGCCAAGTAGCAAGCAGATTCATGCTGCTGGGTTGTCAGCCCTGACTGAGCTCTGGTTCCAGGAGGGCAGCCTGGCCAGCAGATGACTCCCACCAGGTGGTACCATATTGGTCTCAAAGGTTTGGCGGAGCAGTGATAAAGAATCTGCCCACCAGCGTAGGAGACGCAAAAGATACAGGTCGATCCCTGGGTGGGGAAGATCCCCTGGAGGAGGGCATGGCAACCCAGTCTGGTATTCTTGCCTGGAATATTCCATGAACAGAGCAGCCTGACAGTCTATGGGGTCACAACACGTCAAACACAACTGAGCACCCACACAGGCTGGCAGAACTGTGCTGATGTGCTGATTTTGGAGATTCTTACTCGTGTCAGACACCGGGCAAGTTCAGGGGTCTGAGCTCACAAAGGGTCACTGCTGATCCTTGGACTGGAGCCAAGTGCGTAGGTCTGTGGATTGGCTTTTGCCCATCTGTGTTCCAACTACAGTGCTGCCTCTGGTCCTTAGCACCCAGGGGCAGCTGTGGTGGAAGCAGATGTCTTTTACCCTGGAGGGCAGGGGTGTCACCCCAACTCTCCCTCAGTCTCCAGGTCATATGTCTGGCAGTCCTAAGAGGCGGCTGCACCCATCTCCTGCAAGGACTTTCCATATCATTGCCCCATGTACCGTGTGACTTTAGAACATCCTCTCCCACCTCCGTTAACATGGTGACATCACAGTCTTCTGAGTCAGTATTTTCCTCATGGTAGTATTTTTTTTAATTTTAGATTCACAGCAAAATTGGGCTAAAACTACAGAACACTGCAGAGGATGAGATGGCTGGATGGCATCATCAACTCAACGTACATGAGTCTGAGCAAACTCTGGGAGATGGTGAAGGACAGGAAAGCCTGATGTGCTGCAGTCCAGGGGGTCACAGAGAGTCGGACACAACTGAGCGACTGAACAACAGCAACGGAGCATTGCACGTACCTCCCATCCCCCTGCCACACACAGAGCCTCCTTCACCATCAGTATCCATTTGGAAAGTTGTTACGTCCATTATTATATTTTTTCACAAAGGAAAAACAAAATCAACATCAAAATACACTTCACAAATGGGTGCAGAAAATTATGAGAACCGCTAAGCACTTAGAATAACTCACATACACACACATGCACAATGGCCGGGACGTAAGAATGAGATTTTTTTATCAACTACTGGGCTCTTGGACAATTCGGGATTTGTCAAGATTCCCAGTTATGTGAGAATACCTTGTGCACTGTCTCTGGGATAACTCAGGAGACTATCTGCAAACCTTCAGGTTGACATTTTTACAGAAGTAACAGTAAATCCAAAGGAAATCTTTTATGGCTGTACTTTCCTAGGTGAGTGTAGGATAAGGGACAGATGTTCTCTGAGCCAGGAGACCTCTCCTCTCCCCCGGCCTGGCCCCTGCGTTGTGGAGTAGACACTGAGAGAGCACATTGAAGCTTGCAGAGACGAGCATCTAAAGAGTTCAAGACACAGATGTGCTGTTCTCCCTTATGCTATAAAATCAGCACATTGACCACGACCACAGAGAAGTTATCATCCAAGCATTGCTGCATCCTCTGGGGAAGGGTTGCCTTCATAACCATCACTGACAAAGCACAGTAACACCCTGAGATTGTCGCTGGAAGCCAGTGTTCCCGGACGGCTGAAGGGACGATGTCCATTGTGTGTGATACAGTGTGGCTTCGGTAAGCGCCCCAGGAAACCACACGGGCAAGATGAACCATGTTGTTTCAGTTTAAACAGGTTCCAAAGAGCCATGTGTCGTGTGTGACAGCAAGGTGGGGGGGTGTGGAATGATCAGGAACTGGTGCCTTGGACCATGAACACGATGAAGTCATGGTCCCTAGACTTGAACAGATAGAGTTGGTGCCTGGAGAGGAGGAAGCAGCTTCACATGCACTGATTGGGAAAAAAAATAATAAGTTCCTCAGTATCTCTTCTCTACATGATTCTAAACCTTCATTGATAAATCAATACACCTCAATGGAGCCATGCATTTTTTAAATATTTATTTATTTGGCTGTGTCAAGTCTTAGCTGTGGCATGTAGGCTCTTTCATGGCTGTGCACAGACTCTCGAGCTCTGGTGTGTGGACTCAGGAGTTGCGAAGTCTAGGCTTAGTTGCACGTGGGATCTTAGTTCCCCGCCCAGGAATTGAACCCAAGTTGCCTGTATTGCAAGGAGGATTCGTAACCACTGGACCACCAGGGAAGTCCCCTCATGCATTTTTGAACACATGTTTCAATCAAATTGTTAACATGGCCAGAGGCCTCACAAAGACTATTTGCCCCGGATCCCACGCAAGCTAGGGGAGGCCTTGGTAAACACCACAGTAAATACTGCTTGATGGGCTTAAGGAAAAGGAATTAATGGGCTCACATGAGAGCTTGGAGAAGCCAAGAGCATCCATCTTTGGAAAATACACAATGTGATGATACAAATGAGAGTTTTAAAAAATAATAATAAAGAACTGGAAAAAAAGAAGTATAGTATGCTTTGCATTTAAGAACAGTTTTGTTGTCCCTACATCTTATATTTTGGACAGAAGAGAAGAAAATCAATTCTATACCTTGTCAGAAAAAAAAAAATACATTGAGATTTAGAAAGTATACACAGGACTGGGACATTTTCTACTCCAATAATATATCACTAACCTAGACAACAAAACCAAGAGAGACGCTAATAGAGGTTTAGACAAGTGTATCTCAGGCAGATCCTTTAATTCCTTTAATTTTACTTTAGGATATAAAATTGTTCGTTCTAATGGGTTCGTAAATGCCTAGTCCTTCAGAAGCCCCATTGACAAAAACACAACACAGGCAGAGGGAAATATACTGTGGTTTCTGCTCCGGCTGTATTTTCATTTCCTAATAACAATGATGAACTTGAAGCCTGGTGTTTGCATACAGATAGGTCTAGATTCCCGTTTTGCTGTGGCTGTACAGTTAAGCATGTCACTGATGTGTTACTTCCCAGCCTCAAAACACAATTTAAAGACCACTTTATGGAGAGTGGAATTACAGCAACGTGCTTAAAGCATTAGGGCTGAGACGCTTCCCAAAACTGCTGGCAATAGGGCAAGGTTCTATGGCACATAAAAGTCAATCACATAGTCCTGAGCTGTTACAGCTCACGGCTTCTGACTCTTTTACACTTCTTCATGCCCCCCCATCTATGGTACAGTGCCACCATCCCTCCCTCCATCCAGTGACCGCCGGGGCCACCCACAGTGTGCACCGCGATGCACAGGGCCTGCCTTGCAGCAGCTCAGAGACCACATAAGCCGCTGGAAGAGAAGCAAGTGCAATACAGTGTGAACACGAGTGCATTCCTGTCACCACGAAAACGCAGAGAAAGGAATGTCTGCCAGCTGGCTTCCCAGATGGCGCAGGGGTAAAGTATCCGCTGCCAATGCAGGAGACTCCGGAGATAGAGGTTCGATCCCTGGGTCAGGAAGATCCCCTGGAGTAGGAAATGGCAACCCACTCCAGCATTCTTGACTGGGAAACTGCACAGACAGAGGAGCCTGGCGGGCTACAGTCGATGGGGTCATAAAGAGTTGGACACGACTGAGCAACTGAGCACACACACACACGCCCCTTTGAACCAAGCCTTGGTGAACACGAATTCAACCAGCAAACGACGAGATGGGGTATGAGAAATGGCATTCCCAACAGGTATAAAAGCACAGAGGTGCCTTTAAAAACAAAACCAACTCACAAATGCACAGCTTTCTCAGGAAACAGGGGCAGAGAGGCAGGTAGAGTGGCTGCACTGTAAGACGGGAAAGGCGCTGGAAAGTCAGGGCCAGATGACAAGCATCCTTTACTGTGAATCCAGGAGTTCACCGTGCAGGCAACGGAGGGCCACTGAAGAGGCTTTGTGGGTTCTGTGGGTTGGCTGGTTGCTGCTGGTGGTGTTGCTTCCTTGTATAGGAAGCAGAGATGGTAAATCATCTATGGAGCAGCAACATAGAGCATGACTGTGTTGGAGCTAGAAAAGAGGAAGAAAAGAGGTGAGGGGGACAGCTAATGGCCACCCCTGGACTTGGGCGCCAATCCCAAGTTCTGAGTGGAGGTGATAGACAGAGATCCAGGGCTGGGAGTGATATTTAAGAAGAGCTTTCACCAAGGGCTTGGTGTCCAAATTAATGGGGGGAAGAGGAGAGTGAAAAATGTCCGCAAGTCTCTACCTTGAGTAAATAAACAAAACCTGTGCGTATGTTAGTCACTCAGTTGTGTCCGACTCTGCAACCCCATGGGCTGTAAGCTGCCAGACTCCTCTGTCCATGGGATTCTCCAGGCAAGAATACTGGAGTAGGCTGCCATTTCCTCCTCCAGGGGATCTTCCCAACCCAGGGATAGAGCCTGAATTTCTTGCATTGGCAGGTGGATTCTTTACTGTTGAACCACCAGGGAAGCCCAGACCCAGACTTACAAATTCACAAGGAGAAATACAACTGTCGAGTGGCCTAAACCCTCTGTTTCATGTGGCCACTGCAGTCTCTGCTATGCATAACCTGGGGAGAAAACTTATGAGTGGTTACTGGTGAGAAGGAGGTCAGGCCCTGTGACCCACGTAGTCTCCTGCGTGGTGGGCACAGGCTGGGGGTCTGATGTGCCCCAGCCTTCAACCTCCTGCCTGGGCACCCTGACAGGCACCGTGAGCATTTGCCTCGCTCTGGTCTCCTTTCTCTGTCCTCCTCCGGACAAGGTCTCTGTTGTCCCTCCTCATCAGATCCCTTCCTAAATCCCCCCATTTCACACCAGCATCATCCCTGCTCCCTAGTGCCAGCAGAAATGGAGCCCAAACGCTGTGCTGAGGCTGTCTGGGGTCGGGCCACATCTCCCTTCCAGACTCACTTCCTTCAACAGGATTGCACACGTCTGATGCACTACAGAGGGTGGTTAGCTGTGGTATCTGTCTCCTGCTCACTCCCGAGCCCAGGGTCCTCTTTTTGGCTGTAGTAGTGATGACTGTCTGCATCAGTTGAGCCCCTTCTCTGCACTAAGGGCTGCTGAATACCTGTTGATCAATCTAGTCTTCAACCCTGGGGCATTATACAAGCCTTTGAATCCAGCCCTGAGCCTGGAGTCTACACTCTCAAAGATTCCACCATCTGTAACTTACACGTCTGCATGGCCCTTCCATGGTCCACATAGCACTATGTGTAATCAACACGCAAATAGGTCACATTTCTACTGTGAAAAATCATGGATTAGAATCACGAAAGGTGGCGCTAGTGGTAAAGAACCTGTCTGCCAATGCAGGAGAGGAGAGTTTGATCCCTGGGTCGGGAAGGTCCCCTGGAGAAAGAGATGGCAACCCACTCCAGAAATCTTGCCTGGAAAATTCCATGGATGGAGAAGCCTGGCGGACTACAGTGTACAGAGTCACAAAGAGCCAGACACAACTGAAGCAACTTAGCACCCACTTAGCATCAAGACCCTTAAAATTAAATGCTTCAGTATTTTTAAAACCAGCTATCTTCCTTTACAGTAAAATGAGATTGTCAAGACTTCTTGCCTGATTTTAAAATCTGTATTTACTTTACACACATCTCTTGGATGTGTCAGATGGCATTTCTTTTCAAACGTCCTGTCATTCAGACCATTTCTTCCCAGATCTCCAAAGCAGTCGGAATTGACAAGGTTTTACTGTGTGAAGTGATCTCCAGCTGTGGCATCATGTAGGGTTGAGCGTCTTAACTTCAGTTTGCCTTCCTGAGTGTAAAAGCTGGCTCTGCCACAAACTTGCTGAGTGATCTCTCTGTCGTTGTTCAGTTACTGAATCGTGTCCGACTCTCTGCAACCCCATGGACTGCAGCACGCCAGGCTTCCCTGTCCCTCACTATCTCCCAGAGTTTGCTCAAATTCACATCCATTGAGTCGGTGATGCTATTCAACCATAACCTCTCTGACTCACATTTCTGCATCAACTTCTGCATGGGTGATAATCATGACCATCCACCCAGCATTGGTGAGGTCAGCTGACAACCTTGGTACAGAATGGCAGAGAATATACACTCATTAAACACCACCGGTCACTATTCTACACTATGTTCTAAAGACATGGTTGAATATTTTATTTCTTTATAATGGGCTGTAAAACTGTCTTGGTTCAATTCTATTCAAGAAAATATAATAAATAAATATTAAAATGAGGTCAAATCACACGCTTGTTTTGGATGGATGGCTAATCTCTTTTGTTTTCTCCTGCATGGGTCTCTTGAAGACTTCCCTGATAGTTCAGTTGGTAAAGAATCCACCTGCAATGCAGGAGAACCCGGTTCAATTCCTGGGTTGGGAAGATCTGCTGCAGAAGGAATAGGCTACCCACTCCAACATTCTTGGGCTTCCCTGGTGGCTCATCTGGTAAAGAATCTGTGGGCAATGCAGGAGACCTGGGTTCAGTCCCCGGGTTGAGAAGATCCCCTGGAGAAGGGAAAGGCTACCCAGTCCAGTATTCTGGCTGGAGAATTCCCATGGACTGTGTAATCCACGGGGTCTCTTGAAAGAAGGAACACCGTGCCGTTAGCAGGAGCACTGACTCACTACTAAAAGAGAGGAAAACTCGGGACTCTAAACTCTGAATCTTTCAGACAGTCTCACTATCTTCCAAACACTGCCGCCACATCTTAAGATACTTTAAAATCGATAAGAATAGATTTGGCAGCAGAAGCACATGGTATCTGAAAACAATAAGGTAAAATATACTTCCCATTCAACTTTCGGGACTCTGTGTATTACAGGTGAGTTTTTAGTTTTAGCTAACTTTCCCCCTCTGTCTTCCCTTTTTGCTCCAGTTTTTAGTATCCGAGGGTCAGAGAGAGTTCAGCTTCACAGAGGAGAAAGTGCTCAGTGCTGAATGGCTCTGTCAGGCTCCTGTATTTAAGGGGACAGAATTGCGTATCACAGGAAAATGATTGTTCTGCTGCCTTTTCATTAACAATTTGTCTAAAAGGAGACAGATTTAACTGCTCCTGTTGAAACTGGGAAGCAACAAATTGAATGTGTTCCATAAGAATTATGTCATACTTCAAACACATGGTGAGCTACAAACACCAAGACGGCGCATTTGGAAATACTGGTGAATTCCTTGTTATTTGGTGACTGTTTAATTGAGCGGCCATACATATTACTTTTAAAAAAAGGAACTTGTCAATATCTATACAATCTCACATGAAATATTGTAATGATTTTCTTTTATATATATTTTGTTGGTCCCTGATACATCATGGAAAAATTTCTTTGGGAGACCTGTACAGAAGGTCATTAAGAAAACTGTAGCTACAAAAGGCATCCCAGGTCAGCATTATCCAGGGCTAGATCACACCCATGGCCTGAGGAAAGTCCCTTGGGACATTAGAAAGTCCAGCAGGACACCAGGAGATCCTTCCACAGATAGGACTGCCCCACACTCTGCAAGACACAATGTCCCTGGGCCATGCTCACTAAATGCTATCAAGAGCAGAGGCCCTTCTGTTCATGCCTGGAGAATCCCATGGACAGAGGAGCTTGGTGGGCTACAGTCCTTAGGGTCGCAAAGAGTCAGACACGACTGAAGTGACTTAGCACACCCCCCATCATTGTCACAACCAAAAATGCCCCCTCCAATTTCCACAGTGTAGCACTCCTCAGGGAAAATCACTTCTACAGCAAGCCACGAGAAATGCATAACTAAACCATAAGATCCAGAGAGAAAAATCAAGGAGGTGGGGGGTGGGGTGCACTGCTCTGGGATTCTGCCTCCTGCCAATCAAACAGCTCAGGCTCCACCCCCAGGCCCTTGCCTCGGGAGAGTCTCACAAGTCTCAGAACACAAGCAAAGGTTCCTCTTGGCAAAGCCACCCCAGGACAAAACTCACATTTCATGTTCTAATTTCTCTGACACTCAACTTATGCTGTGCCCCACATATATCCCTATCATGGAGGTAAATTTACTTAGGACTCTCTGATGGCTCAGCAGGTAAAGAATCCACCTGCAACATAGGAGATGTGGGTTCCATCCCCAGGTCAGGAAGATCCCCTGGAACAGGGTAGGGCAACCCACTTCAATATTCTTGCCTGGAGAATCCCAAGGACAGAGGAGCCTGGTGGGTTGCAGTCCATGGGGTCACAAAGAGTCAGACGGGACTGAAGCGGCTGAGCGTGCACTTGAAGATGAAAGGTTTCCACCTCAAAGGAGCAAAGCACAAAGCTGATGTGCTGTTACGCCAGTGAGGGACACATCCTTGGTCTTCTTGATGGTCCCCAAATAATCCCCAGTCTGGAGACACTCAGTCTGCCAACAACTGGCACTGACCCTGGATGGAACTTGAGTGTCTGTGCATTTTCACTTTGTGGTTGGCATCTCCCTTCCTGCTTTGCAGAATGTGCAGCTGCCTGGAGGTTGCGCATAACTGCCACAGTTGCAGTAGCAGAACCAGGCTCTGTAACTTCCTCTACAGAGGCACCTACTAGTGTTCAGAGGAAACAAAGGACCAAATGAGGAGTTACATCAAGGAGAGAATTATCATCAGACGCTAGTTATCCTCTTACCCACATGCTCTACACAGGAGAGGGGCACTGGGCTGCCTTTCAGGGGTAAGTCCATGTGAGAAGGATCTTTAGAGGTCCTAATGCCAGCCATTTCTCCCTGCCCTCACGCATTAATATGCATTTCTTGCACAATGATGTGTGCTAATACTAAACACTTATGATAAAAATGAGACCCAGTCCCTACATCTAAGCAGTGCCAATTGAGGCTGCTGATGCTGTAACAGAGATAAACACAGTATCCTCGAGAACACTGCAGGTAGGGCAGGGACAGGGGTTGGCAGGAAGCAGTGATAACTTCCCCCAAATAAAATGCCTGAGATCCTGAAATGATTGGGGCAAACGGGTGTCATATGCCTGAATGACCAAGAACATTAAAAACTGGAAGCAAGTTTTGTGTCTAGACCGAGCTGAGTCTAGGAACCTATTTGATATGCAATTTTCTACCTAGCAGAGCAGGTACACAGAATTCAATTTGGGGGTGATCTGTATTCTATTCAGTTTCCACAATAGCATTCAAAGGTAGGCAGGGACAGGGGAATTTATCTTCCTGCAAATTCACTCCCTAGGGGTCCGCTGGCTCACAGCGGGTTTCAGTGCAAGCTAGGAGGATGGCAGAACAGACAACAGCAAGAAATTACACCCACAAATCGCCCTGCGGGAGCCTCACCACTACAGCCACTGGCTTCTGCCTGCTCCTGTAATTGCAGACCCCAAACTTCAGGAAAAGGGATAACTAACCTGGAAAAAACAAAAAGCCTCTTCTACTACCTACAGAGCTGGTGTTGCTCTAGTCTAGAGCAGAAAATCTTTTCTAATATATTTCCTTGAGCTAAAATATTACCATTTCATCACATTTTACCATTTCTAAAATTTGGAATGTGTTTTGCAAACAGCCCATTTTAAGCAATAGTATTTTGTTCTCATCACATCAAAAATACTGTTATTTAATTGATAATGCGTTTTACAATCAGTGATATCTGAGGATCTAGGAAATTCAGTAATTGCCATGAGTTAAAAGGTATCTTACAGAACAATTAGAAAAATAATACTGAGTGGCTAAGTGTTGCTTCCCACACACATCCATGTCGTCAAGAGTTTTTTTATTTTTATCCCAGCGACCCTGTGGTTCAACTTTTGGGATTTCCAGGGAACTATTAGACCTACCTTACACTGGGGCTTCCCAGATTGCTCAGTGATAAAGAATCTGCCCGCCAGTGCAGGAAAATCGGGTTCAATCTCTGGGTCAGGAAGATTCCCTTGAGGAAGAAATGGCAACCCGCTCCAGTATTCTTGCCTGGAAAATCCCATGGACAGCAGGCTACACTCCATGGGGTCACAAAGAGTCGGATATGACTCAGCGACTAAAAAACAACAAAGCCTTCACTTAAGTCCTTACAAGGTAGACCTCCTGACCAAGTTCTCCCTCCCCCTCCAAGAAATAGCCCACCTCTCATCAGTCAGAGGGCACACCAAGCAGAGACGTAGGGGTGGAGTTAAACCTCTGAGCTCAGTCCATGTCACATTCTTGATTTTAAGAAAGGAGTGCCCCAAGGCCACCGCTGCCTTCTGCCTCCAGTGGGGCCCTGGGGACAGGGAGTCAGCATCCCTGCAGTGCTGCAGAAAGCTCAGCTGCCTCCTCGTTCAGCAGCCCAGCTTCAGGAACGACCAGGCAAAGTGGTCCATTTCTTGGAAACACCTGACTGACAATGATCGTCTTGGAGAAAAGTATCCAGAGCCCAAGCATGATGCTGACCTGGTCCTGGGATGGAGCTAATAGCAGGGACTCGCTTGCCGCATAGTGGGGTCACCTGTAACCTTTCATCCTCTTGTTCATTCACCCTCCATGGCTATTAAATCTCAGACCTCGCATCTTGGGCCTCAGCATAACTCACTAAGAAAGAATGAAAAACAACGCACTGTAGACATTTCTTTTCAAAGTCTTGATCCTAGGACTAGGGGAAATTTTTTCCTCCTAACCAATCTATGATTTTCATGAAAGTGTTAACCACTCAGTCAAGTTGAACTCTTTGCAGCTCCATGGACTGTAGCTCGTTCCCAGGCAAGAATACTGGAGCGGGTTGCTATTCCCTTCTCCAGGGGGTCTTCCCAACCCAAGGATCGAATCCAGGTCTCCTGCATTGCAGGTAGATTCTTTACCATCTGAGCCTCCAGGGGATCCCAGGACTTTCTTGAAAAGCAGCTAAGTGCCAAACACGGTTCAGAGAGCTTTAGAAAGGGCTAGAAACTTCCCCACCCGTGGCCAACAACCTTGAAAAGGCCAGTGGTGACTTGAAAGCTGAGTCCATTTAAGGAGCTGTTAATAGCCTGAGCAGTAACACAGAAAAGCCAGGAAATATCCATTCTCCACGGGAGCCTGGCCAAGCCAGGCAACTGTCAAAACACCTACAGAAGCAACCTTTGAGGTGGGAAATGAGAGGAAAGCAATGAAAAAAAACAGACGTTGTCAAGAAATGCAGTTTTACTGAAAGAAAAAAGCTAAAGGGAAATACAAGGCTAATATTTGAGAGTGAGAAAAATATATGGTTTCTCTGCTACTGTTTGGGAATTAAAAATTGGGAGACACAATAAACCTACATTAAGCTTTACAAACTTCGTTTTTAAAAATGTTGTTAATGGCAGTGTTTACCAGGCAACGTGAAAAGATGAAAGTCACCGTGTGCGAGTATATTCACTCAATCGTGTCCGACTCTTTGCAACTCCATGGGCTGCAGCAGGCCAGTACCTCCCGGAGTTTGCTCAAACTCATGTCCATTGAGTCGATGATGTCATCCAACCACCTCATTCTCTGTCACCCTCTTCTCCTCCAGCCTTCAATCTTTCCCAGCATCAGGGTCTTCTCCAATGTGTCGGCTCTCCGCATCAGATGGCCAGAGTATTGGAGCTTCAGCTTCAGCATCAGTCCTTCCAATGAATATTCAGGGTTGATTTCCTTTAGGATGGACTAGTTGGATCTCCTTGCTGTCCAAGGGGCTCTCAAGAGTCTTCTCCAGCACCACAGCTTGAAAGCATCAATTCTTCGGTGCTCAGCCTTCTTTAAAGTCGGACCATAAAGGGAAAGATGGGATTCCAGAATAATGAAGAGGCTTGACTTTGTGTGGATGGCAGCTACACGCTGAGTGCTCCAAGGTCCCAGAGAACAGCAGAAGCCCAAGGCAGAAGGCAAGGGGGGACGAAAGCCACCCACCACCTGGGAACCCCCTGGTGGGTTTTCCCATGAGTGAGCAACAAACGCCTGAGACTTAGAGGCCTGCTTGGCCAGCAGCTGGTGTGGCCCCAACAAACACACAGCGCTCTCCCTACTGAGGCACCATCTTGACAAGTCCCATGTTTCCTGGGTCCACATCCGTAAAATGGAAGTATTAATATTTACAGGTGTGTTGCTGTAATTGATGGGAAAGGGATGGGAATCTGAACCTGGAACATTACAAATTTTCAGTACAAGCCTGGATTTGGTTTCTTCCAAGGAACAGAGACAAAGACAGAGAATGGGAACTGCAATGAGGTAAATAAAACTTAATAGCATCACTAATAACAAGAAATAGCTTATCAGAAACAGATATAAGGGGGAAATAAAATGTTTACATATGGCCTTGTTCTATACAACGGGAGGCATTGTGTGTGTGTGTGTATGTGTGTGTGTGTGCAAGTGCGTGTGCTCAGTCACGTCTGACTCTTTATAACCCTGTGGACTATAGTCTGCCAGACTCCTCTGTCCATGGGATTCTCCAGGCAAGAATACTGGAGTGGGTTGCCATTCCCTTCTGCAGGATCTTCCCAACCCAGGGATCAAACTGGGTCTCTTATGCCTCCTGCATTGGCAGGCAGATTCTTTACCACTGAGCCCCCAGGGAAGCCTCACTGCTGTCATTAACTGAATAACCCAAACGCAACATCTATACCTGTGAAGCTATCCACAGTTTCTCCCAGGTCTCAGAAAAACAAAGACTTATACTTTCCATCTGAAGGAAAAGGTCATAAAAAAATGAAAACACCAAAGTCTGGGAGTATCTGGTCCAGCCATCTGATGAGCACATAGAATCTGGAAAATACGCATCAGTGAAGCAGACATCCAGCACGTCTCCCCTCCCCCAGCACTATTTCCCTTTTTCAAGGCACAGAATCCTCAAGGCCTTTACAAACCTCTCCACCACTCAACTCTGTGGTTGAGAGCCTGACTCCACCCTCCCCGCCCCCCACTCAAGGTCCGTGCCTGCCTGGCTAAAGTCAAACAGATTATTGCATCCGCCAGCCATGGAGATTGATTTGTGCATGGATTTGGGAGCTGGGCCAGACCACAGAGTCTAGCCAGGGTATTAAGACTGCCTGGAATGGAAAGCGTGAGTTCAGTCCCCATCAGTATGCTACTGCAGCAGCAAAGAGGGTGGCTACGAGCTCCAGCAAGCATCTGAATTCTCAAAGGACTGCTTGAGTTAAGATGAGGGCTGGGGTGCAGCGTGGGTGAAGTCTTCTCCAGTGGGCCTCCCACACAGTGTTGTCCTAACAAGCGGTGTCTGGGTGTGCCTGGAGTTACTCAAACCAGGAAGCAGTGATGGGAGAGGGAAGTGGGGTGACAGGAAGCCTGCCACTTGCCAGGGGATTTTGACAGCAACCCTCCCCAGGTGAGCTGCAGGGATTAAAAAGTGAAAGCTCACCTCCCTAGTCTGTGCTTTATCTTTGGGGGTTTCTTTTTCTGATGACGGGAAATAGCACATGCTCGCTGTATGTTTGTGTGCTTAGTCGCTCAGTCGTGTCCCACTCTGTGCGAGCCAGTGGACGGTAGCCAGCCCAGTAATTAGTAGATGTGTATCCAGTAGCACTTTCTATACCTGTGTCAATATACGTGACTTTTCTAATCAACCACTTAGTCAAACGATCATTGCATTTTAATGATCCAGAAGTAATGTAGGCTTGCAATACTGTGAAAATGTAAATTAATTATTGCTATTCATAAGTCCATGAGGTTGCAAAGAGTTGGACACAACTGAGCAACTAACACTTAACTAATTAATATAAGCATAACTCAACTTTTAATAATAATCTTTAGGCTCCTGATACTTTCCCTGTAGTCTTTTTTCAGTATTTATTTATTTACTTGGCTTCGCCCAGTCTTAGTTGCAGCATGTGGGATCTAGCTCCCCAGCCAGGGATTGGGACTCGTAGCCACTGGACCACCAGGGAAGTCCCTTCCCTATAGCTTTTTCTTTCCTACCTACCTCCACACAAAGCAAAATGCTTGGTTTCCTCATCTCTGTGCATAAAGGTAACATGTTTGGCTGAGGCAGTGGATGACACAGACTAAGCTGAGCCAGTCACCCCCCTGAAGGACAGGAGTGTCTTCCAAATGCTGGGGTGTCACTGGCCTGGGTGCTCCTATAAGCACGATGAAGCCACGGTACCTTTTGGTCGATGATGCGTGATGCTGCCTCTGGTCTCAGAGGACAGATCTCACTGTCCAGGGGTGAGGGATGGTCCTGAAACCCACCAGTTTCAGGAAGTCTCTTCGTCCTCTAAAAGATGGCACAAAGCCGAGGCCCCGCTTAGAAATGGGAATCTAGAACCTGCCCTGGACCTTGAGGATCTGATGCGAGTGGGAAGGGTCCCCGGAGACATCACAGTGCCCTGAGGGCAGGCAGTGGGGAACCCCATAAGCCTCACCCTCCTCTGTGCTGAAATAGCCGCAGTCTCCAGCTAGGTGCTCAATTCTCGCCACCATTAGTTGACACCATGAATATAAACTCCCTTTTAGAAAATGGGCTTCCCTGGTGGCTCACACAGAAAAGAACCTGCCCACAATGTGGAAGACATGGATTGGATTCCTGGGTTGGGAAGATCCCCTGGAGAAGGGAATGGCTACCCACTCCAGTATTGTTGCCTGGAGAATCCCATGGACAGAGGAGCCTAGTGGGCTACAGTCCAGGGGGTCTCAAAGAGTTGGACACGACTGAGTGACTAACACTTTTCAACTCTAGAAAATACACTCTTTTAATTTCATGCCACATTTAACTGAGCCTGGAGCCCAGTGTGTGTTGGAGAGAAGTCAGACTGTCTGGATTCCAGCATCAATTCCATCGCTGGTTAGGTACAACACTGGCTGAGTTGTCTAACATCTGTCCTGAGGTTTCCTCATCTGTAAATTGAGGATAAACTACATCTCTCAGAGACACTTTATTAAAAGCAGGAAGAATACACTTTTTTAAATGCAGGCAAAAAACAACAGGATAAAACCACACATAAAGCTGAGGAAGTGAAGTGAAAGTCGCTCAGTCATGTCCAACTCTTTGCGACCCCATGATTACAATCCATGGAATTCTCCAGGCCAGAATACTGGAGTGGGTAACCTTTCCCTTCTCCAGGGCATCTTTCCAACCCAGAGATCAAATCCAGGTCTCCGGCATTGCGGGTGGATTCTTTATCAGCTAAGCCTTAAGGGAAGTCCAAAAATACTGGAGTGGGTAGCCTATCCGTTCTCCAGAGGATCTACCAGACCCAGGAATCAAACCAGGGTCTCCTGCATTGCAGGTGGATTCTTTATCAACTGAGCTATCGGGAAACCCCAGCTATCAGGTGGCTCAGCTGGTAAAGAATCCACCTGCAATGTGGGAGACCTGGGTTCAATCCCTGGGTTGGGAAGAGTCCCTAGGGAGGGGAACAGCTACCCACTCCAGTATTCTGGCCTAGAGAATTCCATGGACTGCATACATAGTTCATGGGGTCCATAGAGTCGCAAAGAGTCAGACACAACTGGGTGACTTTCACTAAAACTGAAAAAAAAAAAAGGCTGAGGAGGTGCTCAGTAAATGGAGCTACTCCCAAGATGAAAGTATTTGCAGGGAAGCCAGGCACAGGGGCTTCCCCGTTGGCTCAGCAGGTAGAGAATCCTCTTGCAAAGCAGGAGACACAGGTTCAGTCCTTGGGTGGGGAAGACTGTAGGGAAAAGGAAATGGCAACCCACTCCAGTATTCTTGCCTAGAAAATCCCATGGACAGAGGAGCCTGGTGGGCTACAGTCCAAAGGGTCCCTAAGAGTGGGACACAACTGAACAACTACACACACACACACACACACACACACACACACATGGGCATGTGAAGGTAGGAGGCAGTCACTCAAGAAGGGAGACCCCTAGTGACCTAAGATAAGGGTGGCTCCAGAGCTGGCCAGCCCCTAGTTCAAGTCCACACTCTACTCACAAGCTGTGCAACCATCAGCCAGCAGCTGAGCTTCTCCAAGCCTCTGGATCCTCATCTAAAAAAGGTTTATCAAGAGTACCTACCCCTAGGGTACTAATGGCAACTATATCAGGCCACGCATTTCAAAGCCTAATAACAATTAGCAAAATGTTGATGGTGATTGAAGCTGGGTGATAAGCACATGGAGAATCATAGTTTTGTTTCCCTGTTGTTATACATTTGCAGTTATCCATAAGTTTTTTTTAAATTTTGTAACCAAGAACTTAGGACAGTCCTGGCACATAATCATATACATTATTATTAATAATATGATTAATATCAATTCATTGCTTGTTGATCAGTCTCTAAGTTTTGTCCAACTCTTTGCAACCCCATGGACTGCAGCATACAAGGCTCCTCTGTTCTCCACTATCTTCCAGAGTTTGCTCAAATTCATGTCCCTTGAGTCAGTGATGCCATGCAACCATCTCATACTCTGCCACTCCTTTCTCCTTTTGCCTTCGATCTTTCCCAGCATCAGGGTCTTTTCCAATGAGTGAGCTCTTCGAATCAGGTGGCCAGATTTGGAGTTCAGCATCAGTCCTTCCAATGAGTATCCAGGGTTGATTGCCTTTTAGGATTGACTGCTTTGATCTCCTTGCTGTCCAAGAGACTCTCAAGAGTCTTCACCAGCACCACAATTCAAAAGCATCAATTCTTTGGAGCTCAGCCTTCTTTATGGCCCAACTCTCACATCCATATAGGACTAGGGGAAAAACCGTTGCTTTGACTAAACAGACTTTTGTCTGCAAAGTGATATTTTTGCTTTTAAATACCCATCAGTCCTTTTGTAATAATCAAAATAATTTCTAAGAGAGTCTTCTGTAAAAGAGAGATGCTTTTAGACTCCACTCTTGGCATCTGGAAGATCATGGACCCCTTGAAGAATGTGATGCAATATGTGGACCCACGTCCCATAAATAGGAAGTGCCCTGCCCCCTTGGTCACAAAGCCAGCCCAGGGAACCCCAGGGACTCCAGGGACCCAGGCTGACGATGAGGAAGGAAGAGAACGGCAGTGACTCTCTGCCATCTTGCACAGAGCTTCCTGGCTTCCCTGGGGCGACAGTGTATTGTGGGTTATCACTGAAGGAAGAAGGACTCGAATGATGGAGCAGCTCTCAGTAAGAACAGCCAATCTAACAGAGATAACAAGCAAGACTTGTCTCATCTGTATGGTTGCTATTTCTTTTCCTACCTCAGGACATTTATCTGAACGTATTTTCCTTTTCATTTCCAGTTAGCATATGAAAGAAGTTTTAGTACCATAATTTTAGATATCTGAAAATTTGGTCTAACTCTATTAGCCATCATAGTCTTGGGTTGAATCTTCTCCACAGCAATAAATCTCAGAAAACAATAAAAGTAAGATGGTGCAGTCTATCACTTCTGATTCCACTACTATTCCGGGTTTAACTTATGGCTTTTATGTCTTTGTTAACATTTTTATCTAGCTTTGTGAAAAATAGATGAAAAAATATTTAACATGGTACAAAATGTAACCGTGAAATAAAAAGCTCTAGGTAAAGCCATAAGCAAGAATAATCAGCTACAAAAATACCTCTCGAGTTGAATAAAATAAAGTTTCAGCTGAACTATCAATTTTGAATACAATCACAGCCCCGTAGTTAGCAGGTCGTTCAGAAACAGATATTTTAGTGTTCTCCTTTTCAAATTACAATGTGGAACTTCGAGCAATAAAGGGCAGTTTGAAGAAGTGAAAAGTCATAAAATGGGAAATGTAACATACCTAGTGTGAGCAAGGGGAAAGGAAAGTGTGCGGAGCGTTGAATGGGACCGGAATCACTGCAAAAGTTTAGGAACAGTAATACCACTGATCAGCAAGTCCCAAGACAGTGTATGATAAGGAAGGCTGGATGAGTTAAGCTTAAGAAAAAAAAAAAGACTAAGTATTCTAATAAATGTTGAGAAGTAAACATAGACAGTGTTTGTTGAAATTAAAATCAGTGCCGTTAAATGGAATTATCAATAGTTAATTGCTATGACAACTGCAACTCCAGTATTAATTACATTACCTTAAAATTAAACACTCGAGAAAAGTCCATTAAAGGGATTATTTACTCACATTTGGTAAACTTCTTGTCTAAATGGTACTCACTATGCTCCAAGAAAAAAAAAAGGCAAAGCTGAGCTCACAACATCAATGAGAAACACTTATAATCAACAACAACAACAAAAAGCCCTCAATTCACGCAGGAGAGTTAAAGATCCTGAAACAAAAAGCCCTCAATTCACGCAGGAGAGTTAAAGATCCTGAAACAAACCTACCTGTGTCTCCAGAAGAAGACACCATATCTGTCTCTCAAAGCAGTTTTTTTCTATAAATACCCTTAAAAAGATAGTCTGGAACAGAAGTTGTCAGTGTCTCCTTTATGAGATGTGCAGAAACACAAATGACAATTACGGTGACACAGACTCCTCTTCAATAGGATTAGATGTTGGAAGACAGTGGAATAATATTATTGAAGTGATGAAAAAATAATAACCTAGAATTTTATCCTCTCAAGAGGAAGAGCAAAATAAAAAGATTCTCAGATAAGTGTAGCTATTAGGATGAACTATTCAGATTCAAATACACCCATTTGAATGCAGAGTTCCAAAGAATAACAAGGAGAGATAAGAAAGCCTTCCTCAGTGATCAATGCAAAGAAATAGAGGAAAACAATAGAATGGGAAAGACTAGAGATCTCTTCAAGAAAATTAGAGATATCAAGGGAACATTTGATACAAAGAAGGGCACAATAAAGGACAGAAATGGTATGGACCTAACAGAAGCAGAAGATATTAAGAGGTGGCAAGAATACACAGAAAGCTATACAAAAAAGATCTTCATGACCCAAATAACCACGATGGTGTGATCACTCACCTAGAGCCAGACATCCTGGAATGCAAAGCCAAATGGGCCTTAGGAGGCATCACTACGAACAAAGCTAATGGAGGTGGTGGAATTCCAGTAAAGCTGTTTCATATCCTAAAAGATGATGTCATTAAAGTACTGAACTCAATATGCCAGCAAATTTGGAAAACTCAGCAGTGGCCACGGGACTGGAAAAGGTCAGTTTTCATTCCAAACCTAAAGAAAGGCAATGCCAAAGGATGTTCAAACTACCACACAATTGCACTCCTCTCAAACACTAGCAAAGAAATGCTCAAAATTCTTCAAGCCAGGCTTCAACAGCATGTGAACCGTGAACTTCCAGATGTTCAAGGTAGATTTAGAAAAGGCAGAGAAAACAGAGATCAAATTGCCAACATCCGTTGGATCATCAAAAAAGCAAGAGAGTTCCCAAAAAACATCTACTTCTGCTTTATTGACTACAACAAAGCCTTTGACGGTGTGAATCACAACAAACTGTGGAAAATTCTTAAAGAGATGGGAATACCAGATCACCTTACTTGCCTCCTGAGAAATCTGTATGCAGGTCAAGAAACAACAGTTAGAACTGGACATGGACCAACAGACTGGTTCCAAATCAGGAAAGGAGTATATTGTCTGTATATTGTCAAGGCTGTATATTGTCACCCTGGCCTATTTAACTTCTATGCAGAGTACATCATGCGAAATGTTTGGCTGGATGAAGCACAAACTGGAATCAAGATTGCCAGAAAAAATATCAATAACCTCAGATGAAAGTGAAAGAGGAGAGTGAAAAAGTTGGGTTAAAGCTCAACATTCAGAAAACGAAGATCATGGCATCCGGTCCCATCACTTCATGGGAATTAGACAGGGAAACAGTGGAAACAATGTCAGACTTTATTTTTGGGGGCTCCAAAATCAGTGCAGATGGTGACTGCAGCCATGAAATTAAAAGACGCTTACTCCTTGGAAGAAAAGTTATGACCAACCTAGAGAGCATATTCAAAATCAGGGACATTACTTTGCCGACTAAGGTCCGTCTAGTCAAGGCTATGGTTTTTCCTGTGGTCATGTATGGATGTGAGAGTTGGACTGTGAAGAAGGCTGAGCGCTGAAGAATTGATGCTTTTGAACTGTGGTGTTGGAGAAGACTCTTGAGAGTCCCTTGGACTGCAAGGAGATTCAACCAGTCCATTCTGAAGGAGATCAGCCCTGGGATTTCTTTGGAGGGAATGATGCTGAAGCTGAAACTCCAATACTTTGGCCACCTCATGGGAAGAGTTGACTCATTGGAAAAGACTCTGATGCTGGGAGGGGTTGGGAGCAGGAGGATAAGGGGACGATCGAGGATGGGATGGCTGGATGGCACCATGGACTCGATGGACATGAGTCTGAGTGAACTCCGGGAGATGGTGATGGACAGGGAGGCCTGGCGTGCTTCGATTCATGGGGTCGCAAAGAGTCGGACACGACTGAGCGATTGAACTGAACTGAACCTCAGATATGCAGATGATATTACCCTTATGGCAGAAAGCAAAGAAGAACTAAAGAGCCTCTTGATGAAAGTGAAAGAGGAAAATAAAAAGTTGGCTTAAAATTCAACATTCAGAAAATGAAGATCACGGCATCTGGTCCCATCACTTCGTAGCAAATAGATGGAGAAACAATGGAAACAGTGACAGACTTTTTTAAATTTATTTATTTTAATTGGAGGCTAATTACTTTACAATATTGTAGTGGTTTTTGCCATACATTGACATGAATCATCCATGGGTGTACATGTGTCCCCCATCCTGAACCCACCTCCCACCTCCCTCCCCATCCCATCCCTCAGGGTCATCCCAGTGCACAGGACCTGAGTGCCCTGAGAGACTTTATTTGGGGGGGCTCCAAAATCACTGCAGATGGTGACTGCAGCCATGAAATTAAAAGCACTTGCTCCTTGGAAGAGAAGTTATGACCAACCTAGACAGCATATTAAAGAGCAGAGACGTTACTTTGCCAACAAAGGTCCATCTAGTCAAAGCTATGTTTTTTCCATAGTCATGTATGGATGTGAGAGTTGGACTATAAAGAAAACTGAGCACCAAAGAATTGATGCATTTGAACTGTGGTGTTGGAGAAGACTCTTGAGAGTCCCTTGGACTGCAAGGAGATCCAACCAGTCCATCCTAAAGGAGATCAACCCTGAATATTCATTGGAAGGACTAATGCTAAAGCTGAAACTCCAGTCCTTTGGCCAGCTGATGCAAAGAACAGACTCATTTGAAAAGACCCTGATGCTGGGAAAGATTGAGGGCAGGAGGAGAAGGGGATGACAGAGGGTGAGATGATTGGACGGCCACAGACTTGACAGGCATGAGTTTGAGCAAGCTCTAGGAGTTGGTGATAAACAGGGAAGCCTGGCGTGCTGCAGTCTATGGGATTACAAAGATGTGGACATGACTAAGTGACTGAACTAAACTGACTGATTCGGATTCTGGGATATAATCACAAAGCAGCTGAAATTTGTTAGTATCTACTCTCATTTTCCCTTTCAAACCGCTAATGGACAGGTTCTTCTGCTCCTGGGCAAAAACTCAGCCTCTTGAACTTTCTGGCCACTGTTAAATTAAAAACTTTAAAAAGACCTTAATCACAAAATAGAAGTTCAGTTCCACATTTTAAATATCCAGTCCCACATAAGCATCAAAATTCAAACCTTGATTCCAAGATCAGGTTTCTTTTCCTTCTCCAGGTCAGGTTGTTGCAGTCAGGAGGGGAGCTGCCCTTTTTCTCTTTTTTCAGCTTGTACTTCTTCTCCTGTTCATTGAATCCAGCTCTGAATCCTCTGGGTCAGGAAAGAAAGAAGAGGCAAGGAGACCAGGAAAGCACTTCCTGACAAGTATGAGAGGTGAGCTAGCATCAGCACTCTCAGGGATCAGCACTATCCACATCTGACTCTTTAGCTCATGATGCATTATGGGCTGAATGTTGATGGCTCCCTAAAAATTCATATGTCGAAATCCTAACCCCCAACGGATGGTGTTGGCAGAGGGTCTTTGGTAGATGATTTCCTCTTGAGGGCGGAGCCCTCCTGAATGGGATTAGTGCCCTTATAAGAAGAGACACAAGAGCTTTCTCACTCTTCCTGCCATATGAGGATATACTAGAGAGACATTCATGAGACTGCAGGAAGTAAGATGTAAAATTTCAGTAGTGGGACAAGGACATCCCAGGAAAAGTGGGGGCACCATAGCAAGATCTGCAGACACTGACATTTGGAGGCTCCCTATGAACTGCCTATGTCCCCCACTCAGTCTCCATAGTCCCCATAGTCTCCAAGCCCCATCCAAGCACACCAGGTCTCAGGTCCCTTTTCAGTGCTTCATTCTTTTTTGGGGGGGGTGGGGGGAGAAAATTGCTTTATCTATTTTTTTAAGTTATGAAAGCATGACAACACATCTACAGGAGATGTGGAAAATAAAGAACAGAGTTACATACAGTTCCACTATATATTACAATTCTTTTTAAGTAGATAAATTAATATTTTTAGCTGGAGTTTCCATATCCCACCCTTAAAAATTAATAGAATGAATATACAGAAAAGTAAAAGAATATAGTAGACCTGAAAAGCACTATGACCCAATTCAACATAATCAAGACTTATACAACTTTCACATAACAGTAGGATACAGGTTCTATTCAGGTTCCCATAGACTATCAACTAGAAGACACTGGAATATATTCATAGACATAAAACAAGGCACAAAAATTTCATGGTCTAAAGGTATTAAAATCATACAGAGTATGTTCTCTTATCTTGAGTGCTTCATTCTTAAAAGTGAGCTGCCAGCCAGAGATCTCTAGACATATGAGGAAGCCTCCTTATCACTCAGGTATTGCTATAATAATCCCACATGGAAAATAGCCACAAAATCTCGACTGACAACTAGGTAAGGAAAAGAAATAAAATGTATTCCAATCAGAATCGAAAAAGTAAAACTGTCTCTATTTTCAGACTGCATAATCTTATATAGAGACAATCCTAAAGACCACCAAAAAGCTGCTAGGATTAATAAAGTCGAGTACAGTTGCAGGGTACAAAATGAACAAATCAGTAATCAGTTGCACTTCTATACACTGACAACAAACTATCTGAAAAAGAATAAACAAAACAATAGTGTTTATGATAGCATCAAAAACAATAAAAGAATTAGGAATAAACTAACACCAAGAAGGTGTACACTGAAAAGTATAAGACTTAATGAAAGAAATTAAAGGAGACAGAAATAAATAGAAATATATCCTGTGTTCATCGATTGGAAGGACATTGTTAAAATAGCCACACTACCCAAAACAACCTATAGATTCAATGCAGTAAAAATTCCAATGATAATTTTTACAGACATAGAAAAAAAAAAACTTGTATGGAACAACGAAAGACTCAGAATAGTCAGAGAAATCTTGAAAAACTGGAAGTTTCACACTTCTTGGTTTCTCAAACTTCATTACAAAGCCATAGTAATCAAAACCGGACATTGCTGGCATAAAAATATACACATAGGCCTTGGAACAGAATCAAGAGCCCAGAAATAAACCCACAGATAAACAGTCAACTAATATTCGACATGGGAGCGAAGAACACTGATGAGGAAAGGATAGTTTCTCCAATAAATGGTGTTGGGAAAACCGCATAATCCCAACCAGAAGAAAGAAGCTGAACCTCTTATCTTTTTCCACTTATAAAAACTAACTCAGAATGGATTTTAAAGATTTAAATGCAGAGCTGAAACTGTAACATGCCTAGAAGAGTGCTGGCAAGGGTGTGGAAACGGAGACCCCGTGCACTGTTGCTGGGAACGTGAGTTGGCACATTCTGTAACACAGTATGCAGATTCTTCAAAAATCAAAACTCGAATTATCATACGATCCAGCTATTCTAATTCTGGGTATAAATACACAGAAAATGGAATTGATATCCTTTTTTTTTTTTTTTTTGGAAAATAGTTTTCAAACTGTATTTTCAAAGCTCACAGTTTGGGGGATCCCAGTTCCCTGACCAGGGAATGAACCTAGGCCCCAGCAGTAAAAGTGTCAAGTCCTAACCACTGAACCACCAGGAAATTCCCCAGATCAGTATTTTGATGAGGTATCTGCACCCCCGTTTTCACTGAAGCATTATTCACAATGGCCAAGATATGGAAACAACCTAAGAGTCCATCTACGGATGCAAAGATAAAGATGTGAGAGACACACACACACACACACCGGACTGCTAGTCACCTATTAAAAACAGAAAGCATCCTGCCTTTTGAAACAAAATTAATGGAAGGATGGATGGAACTTCATGGCATTATGCTAAATGAAATGTCAGACCGAGAAAGACAAATATTATCTGATCTCACTTACATGTGGAATCTAAAAAAGCAGAACTCACAGAAGTCGAGAGAAGGATGGTGGCTGCTAGGGGCTGGCTGGGGCGGGGGAAATGAGGAGAAGTTGGTCAAAGTGTACAAACTTCCAATTATGAGTCCTGGGGCCCTGATGTACAGCGTGATGACTACAGTCAACTACACTTGACAGTATATACATGAAATTTGCTAAGAACGTAGATCTTAAACATTCTCGCCGTTTTTGGGGTGGGAGCTGAGAGGGAGGTTCAAGAGGGAGGGGACATACACATACCTGTGGCTGAATCATGCTGATGCATGGCAGAAACCAACACAGTATTATAAAGCAATTATCCTCCAATTAAGAATAAATAAAATTCCTAAATGGCAATTATGTGAGGTGATTGAGGTATTAATGAACCTCTTGCGGGCATCATTTTGCACATGTAAGTGTATCAAATCATCATGTTGTACACCTTAAACTTATACAATGTGACATGTCAACTGCAACTCAATGAACCGGGGGTGGGGGGGTGGGGGGAGAACCATAACATCTCAGTGGCTTATCCAAACAAATATCTGAGAAGTTATCTGAGAGGTTTGACCTTATGAAAAATTGTAATAAAAGTTGGGGGAAAAAACTGGTTGAGTGTGTGAAAAGATAATATCAGAGAGAGAGAGAGAGAGAGATGAAGAAACACAGAAAAGAGAGAAGAAAACAATTTCCAGGAGAAGGAACTGAAAAAATCCACAGGAAATGAAATATAATCACTGAGATATAATGTGTCTCAATTGTAAACAAGATTTACACAGCTAAAATTATGACAACACTAGATCTCTAAACCCATCCATCCCTGAATGTGGAGAAAAAGAATTACACACACACACACACACACACACACACACACACACACAATGTGTTCAGCATTTTAAGGCGAGATATGAGAAAGGGAAACATGTTCATGTGACGATTGTATGATCATGTAACACAGCTAAGTCCTGCATTTTCATAATATAAATTCAACAGTAATAAAACTGTAATCTATGCTGAAAGTGAATAAACAGCAGTAAAAGCATCCTATTTAGAGTTATGGAGGGAAATACATGAGGAAACGACAAAAAGGGGTGGAAAGTGTTTGCTGACGGAAGTGTGGGGCTGGGAGGAGAGGGCGGCCTTTTGCAGCATAGCCTGTGATGGTTGGTTTTGTGTATTCACCTGACCCAGCTAAGGGATACCCACGTAGCTAGGAAAATATTGTTTCCGACGTGTCTGTGACGGTGTCTCCAGAACAGAGTCACTTTGGAACCAGTATACGGAGTAAAGAAGATGGTCCTCACTATGGCAGGTGCGCTTCATCTGAGATCCTGAACAAAACAGAAAAGTAAAGGAAAGGTGGATTCTGTCTCTCTCTGCTTGAGCTGAGACACCCGACTTCTCCAGCCCTTGGACAAAGGCTCTCCTGGTGCTCAGGCTCTCAAGACTCAGACTGGGACTGACCTTGTCCCACCATCATCACCGCCGCCCTGGTCTCAGGCCCTGGGACTCAGCCTGAAATACACCATCTGCTTCCCTGGTTTTCGAGTTTGCAGAGACAGACAGTGTGGTTTCTCAGCCGCCGTAACCACGCGAGCCCATTCCTCTGATAAATTTCCGCGTCTGTATCAATGTACATCCTATCGGTTCTATTTCTTCAGAGAACCCTGACTGATAGGGCAGAGCACAACAGGCTCCCATTTTCTACTTCCCAATGGTCAAAGCAAGTGACACGGTCAAGCCCAGCTTCAGAGTGGGAGGAGTCTAAAAGGTTAGGGATGAGGCGGGCTCATTCACTGGTCCATTCATGTAATCAACGTACCCCACTATCTTACTTTCTGCAGTTGTTAGAATAAGTAAATGAAGGAATATCATGACAAGACTGAAAAAGTAGATACTCAAGACCTGAAGAATCTATAGGGGTGTCTAAGCTGAAATATCCTAGCTCAGCAGCCCCCAAACTTTTTGGCACCAGGAACCAGTTCTGTGGAAGACAAGTTTTTCCCTGGACCTGGGGAGGGGAGGTTTCTGGATGGTTTAAGCACATCACATTTGATTGTGCACTTAGGTTTCCCTGTGGCTCAGAAGGTAAAGCGTCTGCCCGCAATGCCGGAGACCTGACTTTGATTCCTGGGTCGGGAAGATCCCCTGGAGAAAGAAATGGCAACCCACTCCAGTACTCTTGCCTGGAAAATTCCATGGATGGAGGAACCTGATTGGCTACAGTCCATGGTGTCGCAAAGAGTCGGACATGACTGAACAACTTCACTTTTACTTTATTTCTATTATTACATCAGCTCCATCTCAGATCATCACGCCTTAAATCCCAGAGGTTGGAAAAACCCGACCTGGGACACCTCTGGCCTCTTCTCTCCAATTCCTTTGTCCGGCTGAACAGTGCCCTTGAACTGTTTTAATACTCTGCAGTACCTTTCACCATAGAGAACTTTTCACTCTTCCCATATTTTTGTGCTCTGAGGAATGCTTAGGTATCTAAGTAAGCTTAGGTTTTGACACTGGAAGGACCATACATGGATCTAAGCCAGGAGCTTATGAGCTTTTCTCCCTAGGATCCCAGAGGTGGGAGGGCAGGTGGGATGCAGCGGTGGAGGCATCTCTGCTTCAACAAGCACCAGTTTGTTTTATGTTTTATCTCCTGAGCCTCTACAAATGATTTAACATGAGCCAGATCAAAACCCCACTCACCTAAGCGCTGTCCTTGGTGCCAGGCTGTCAGGAGAAACAGGATCCGCCTGGAAATTATCCCCGTGTTAATGGACAGGTACCATATATCACAAGATACGAAGAGCCCCAAGGAGACAGGCTCACAGAATCTCGGAGGATAAACAACTGCGAGTTTGGGGCAAAGGTCCTAGTTGCGAGCTTGTTTCTCCCATCTCTCTCAATAACAGCTCTGCCACTTTAATTACAGGTTGCGGATGGTTACAGCAGGGCAGAGGGCAGAAAGGTGTCAGAGGTGCCTGTAGAGAGATGCGGGCCGCAGCCCACATAATACCTTAGCAGACTGGCTCCCTGCACCTGGGAGAATGAGGACATCACTGGAGGTCAATAAAGTATTCTATCCCAGGTTTCTGCAAGGCCCCCTCACCACGTCATGTCAGGCAGGAACATGTATGTAATTTGCAGGACCCAGTGCGGAAAGAAAATGCAAGGTGGGACTTCCCTGGTGGTCCAGCGGTTAAGAATCTGCCTTCCATTGTAGGGGATAGGGGCTTGATCCCTGGTCCGGGAACTAAGAGCCCACATGCCACCAGGGCATCTAAGCCTGAGTGGTCACAACTGCTGAGCCAGGGCCCCACAACCAGAGAGAAGCCTGCACGCCGCAACGAAAGACCTCGTGCGCCACAACGAAGACTCGACTCGATGCAACCGAAAATAAATAAACATGAGTAAAAGGAAGCGCAAGGTTCCTTATGCAAAACTTTTAAGACAGCGACAGTGTTAAACCAAGCACAGAGTCCTTCTGAGCAGGGGACCCTGTACCACCACCCCCCACAGAGCCCTTCTAAGCGGGGGACCCTGTACCACCCCCTAGGGGTGGTGTCCCAGCAGCCAGCCCTGGTTTCCAGACCTCAGGAAGCCCGCTGCTAGTGAAAGGGAGGGTCAGAGTTTGCCGAGAAAGAGCTGAAAGACTCCCTTTCACAGAAACACGGTCAATCCTATAACTTTGGTTTTCTTATCAAATAATTGCACAAAAATAGCGAGTGGATGTGAAAGCTAAACACTGCTTTTAAAGCCACCTTTTCTCCTCCTGTATTCTAGAAAAAATAATCAAACCTCTGCTTCGTGTGCCCTGTAGAGGACATGAAGGGCACAGAAGGACACACAGCCATCCAGCTTTCAGAACAAAACTTATCTCTTATGAAAGCCCTGTCTCCTCTGAAGGAAAGACAGGCATCTGTGAGAAGCTGGGACAGGCAATTCGGGAAGAAAGGGATGACTGCCCCAAAGAAGTTCCTAAAAATCTATGGAGGCATTGACTTGCTCAGACTGGAGTGTACGTCAGCAATTCTGTTCTCTTACATCCCAATATCTAGGTACATTTTTAATTATAATTGAACACTTTATACATGTACATGAATCATAACCAAGAGCAGAAACATTAGCTGACCTTGAGTCACAGACACAACTTCAGAGCAGTCAAGAGCTCGGTTCTAGACTCAGAGACACTCTTCTCAAGTTCAATCTCTGTGACATTCAGGGAATTAAGCCTCAGTTTCCCAATCTGTCCCAATCCCACTCTTGCTTTTCCAAGTGATGGCAGAATTGTATGTGCACTCAGTTGCTCAGTTGTGTCCAAATCTTTGCGACCCCACAGACTGTGGCTCGCCAGGCTCCTCTGTCCATGGGATTCTCCAGGAAGGAATACTGGAGTGGGTTGCCATCTCCTCCTCCAGGGGATCTCCTCTCCCAGGGATGGAACCCCCGTCTCTTGCATCTCCTACACTGGCTGGCAATTCTTTACCACAGTGCCACCTGGGAAGCCCGATAGCAGCAGGTAAAGATGCAAAGAGATGGTGAGTGGAGAGCCCACCTACACCCTGGCACAGCGAAAACGTCACTCCAAATATATTGTCTCATTATTGAGCCACGGATCCCACAAGGACACTCGGTCTGATGCAAAGTGCTCAGGGGCTGAGTCCCGAGCAGAAACAGAACCCCAGGCCTGCAGCCTCCCCCGCCCCACCCCAGGATACTGCACTCTTGACTCCAGGGATGCACCTGAGAGTCCTGGTTTAAAACGTGCCCCTTGTCTGCAAGCAGCTCCTCTGTCTCAGTCCTGAGAAAGAAGCCCCGAGTCGGTGGCTCAGCCTGGCGCTGGGAGGGCACGTCCACTCAGGCTCCCCTGCTGTGCCATCTGCCCTCCCCTCAATGATACATCCGGCCAGACTTCCCAAAACACAGTGACTGCAGCTGTCTGTTCACAGCCCCGTTCCTTTACCTTGGGCTGACGCTGAGGAGCATCCTTCTGGTGAACCCATCTGCTTCCTCCTCGCATCACTAGACCCATCCTCGGCCAGTGTCACTCCCAGCTGTGACTGTGAGGAGCTCACTTCTGCCTCCAGCTCTGCCCCAACCCCAGAAAAGTCTCTCCCTGCACTACCCGACCTGGGGCTGCCCAAGCCTGCCAGTGGGATGTCTGCAATTCACAACTTCTACAAAGAATACAGCTTAATCTAGAACTCTCTGCTTTCCTTTAGTCCATGTGGAAAATATTAAGTTAGATCCCTGTGACACTTGTTGTACCAAAATAAATCACAAGTGGGTCAAACATTTACATTTTTTAAAAAATTCATAAATACTGCTGAAGAAAATTCAGGCAAAGTCCCTTATGTTCTCAGAGTAGGGGAGGACTTTTGTGGACGACGCAAAATCCAAAAGCTATAAATAGGAGGTTTTTTTAAATCTGGATAAAGAACATTAAAATTTTATGCACAGCAAAAAAGAAACCAGGACTGGTATATGTTTGTAGCACCATGACAAAAGGCTCCTATAGATCAGTAAGAAAAAGAGCAACGGCATAATATAAAAACGGGCAAAGGATATGAATAGACTCGTCACAGGGGGTAAAAGTGTGTTAGTCACTCAGTCGTGTCCGACTCTTTGCAACCCCATGGACTGTAGCCCACCAGGCTCCTCTGTCCATGGAATTCTCCAGGCAAGAATACTGGAGTGGGTTGCCATTTCCTTTCCCAGGGGATTTTTCCCAATCCAGGGAAGAAAAAGTGGTTTTTAAAATTATAAAAAATAATCTCATCATTTAAAAATACAAATTAGAAACTACAATAGAATATTATTTTCTATTATCAACTTAGCAAAGTTAAAATCTTTTTTAGAATCCGTTGTGTTGGCAAGAGTGCAAGGAAAGAGGCATTCTTATAAATACTCTTTTATACTCTGGGCTGGAGATATAAATGGGTACAGCCTCTCTGAGCAGCAATTAGGCAGTCGTGATTAAAATTTTCAAGTCCACACACCCATCAACCCAGCACTTCCTTACACATTGCTTACACCGGATGGTCTGTTGTCAACTCTTCATCACCACCTTCTAAAGTCTCTGAATCATAAAAGAAAAGGGAGGGGCTACATCCCCCAGAAGCCCCTCCCAGGTCCTGAGTTACTCCTCCAATGAGAAACCCTCGTGGATAAGAGAAGGGGAGGGGCCAGCGCTGTTTTGCCTTCACAGGTGGAGCTAGGCTGGGGGACAGCGGGCCTGCGGCTTGCTCCTGGCACCTCTTGAGAACCACCACCTTGCGCTACAGTGTGAGGTCCCTGGTGAGGGTTTCTGGGAGCTTACAGCAGTTTCACGGCTTGTAAGGACCACCCACTCAGGGGCTTCAACCTGAGATTGCTTTTTGCATCTTTTCTAACCTTAGCTCCCCGGTGGCTCAGAGAGTAAAGAATATGCCCGCAGTGCAGGAGACCCGGGTTCGATCCTTGGGTCAGGAAGATCCCCTGGAGTAAGGGAATAGCAATCCACTCCAGTATTCTTGCCTGGAGAATTCCATAGCCTGGCAGGCTAAAGTCCATGGGGTCACAAAGAGTCGAATATGACTGAGACACTAACATTTACTTAATCTTTGCTGACCTGAGTGTGCCAAGGATGTGTAAGCCCTCACTCCCTTTATTAAAATCTTTAACACCAGAACTACATGGACTGGCTTCTGTTTTCCTGCTGACCCTGGTCTGACATATTTATCTTGAGAATGTATCCTACAGGCATACTCATAAATGTATACACACAAAAAATCATTTCTCGTGACAAAAGACCTAAAAAAAAAATATACATATATATATAGAGAGAGATAGATAGTGGACAATTAAAAATATCATGATGCATCTATATGACAGAGTGCCATTTCCAGTTTTGGAGGCGGGGGAAGCACAGTGCTTCATGGATCCATGTGCGTCCCTCTGCAATGAAAAGAATTTCAAATTAATTCGTGTAGTAAATACAAAGGAGATTGCCAGGTATGTGTATACATAAGAAACCAGTGACCAAGGGTACCTTTCAGGAAAAATTAACGAATCAGGAGTGGGAGGTAGAGCCAAGACATTTTCACTCTTGAATATTCTGTCATGTGCACGTGTTTCAAAAAAGAAACTACTAATTAATCAGATGACATCATCATCATGAAAGGCCAATGAGGCATCAACAAGCTGGACAACATACTTTCTTCCCTTTTCCTCTCTGTTTTGCATTTTTCTGGAAATTTAAAACGAATTGGAGATGAGGACTTTGACCTTCTTGTTAGAGCATTTTAGAATAATGTCCATTCACTCTTTTGAGAATGATTTTCTACATCCGTTCACACTGTCTAACACTCTCTCCTTATGCCCCAAAGACGAGGTAGAAGCTGCATGGACACCTACATGTTCCCTGTTCTATTCCAACATTAGTTAGTCCTTAAATTTCAAATCCATGCTCTTTATCTTGCTGAGCTGAAGTTCCTACTGTCGTTTGGTTGATAAATTTAAGAGACTGATTTCACTGCTCTCATATCTTACCTCTAATGAAAAAAGAATGAACAAAAAAAGAGGTACCTTGACTAGCTGGGAATAGAATCCACATTCTTTAAATTTTGTCATCCTTGTCTAGAGACTGGACAACTGATGGATGCCCTCCGTGGAATGGTGATAATTTGAATTCCAGTAACACTGAAACTGCGTTTCAAATCACGAGCCCTGAAAAATTCCAGCTTCAAGTCACTCTTTACAACTCCAGACCTATGATAAATATCTAATGTAATTCATCAGACAAATAATAGCTGGTATTTTAACTCTTCCTGAAACCTTTTCTATTTCAGCAAAAACCTTTCTTCTTTTTTAGACCCTTGTTATATTATGTATAATTGAAGTAATCATTGTTGTGTCATATTCAGTTTAAAAAATGGCCATTCAACAATGTATTCAAATATACACTTTTAAAATGATTATTATTGCTATTATTCATTTCTAGACATGATATTTCCTGGCTCTTTTTGATATTTCCACATAACAGAGCACTGGTTACGCTTCACTCTGGTTTATACACAGTGTCCCCTGTCTGCCCAGCTACACGTGTCAGTAATCCCACCTCCCTCTTCTTTACTTAAGCAGTTTTGAGCCGGGCTTCTCTCTCTTCTGAAGGCAAGAGTCCCAGTAGCTCTAACCCTGTCTGTCCACCTCTGCGGGGCCAAGAGATAGACAGCCTCACACGGCTCTCCTTTGAGTTATTCTGTTAATTCAGCTCCTGATCACACATCCCTTCCCACCACAGGTGCGGTGGGGTGGGGGGGCGGGGTTCTATATCTCATATCAGCGCTTCTTCCCCTACACCTGTTCTGCCTCCAGGGCCCCAGGGTCTGCCTCAGGTCCCCCTCCCTGCAAACCCAGGTGACACTGCCAGAGACAGAGATCATGCCCAGGAAGCTTAAGGGAAAAGATGAATACAAGGCGTTATGGGTTGAATTATGTCCCCCCCCCACCGCCGCACCCCAACCAGAAAATGCGTTCAAGTCTGAACCCTAGCACCTGTAAATGAACCTTATTTGGAAATAGGGTCTTGGTGGACATGGATCAAGTCAAGTTGAGGTCATTAGAGTGGCCCTCCTCCGGTATGACTGGTGTCCTTATAAAGAGAGAAGGGACTTCCCTTGGTCCAGTGGTTAAGAATCTGCCTTCCCCCTATGCAGGGAGTGCAGGTTCGGTCCCTGTTCAGGGAGCGGACGTCACACACGTCTCGAGGGGGCAAAAAAAAAACAAAACATAAAAGAGAAGCCATATTGTAATAAATTCAATTCAATAAAGACTTTAAAAATGGTCAACATCAAAAAAAATCTTTAAAAATAAATAAAGGAGAAGAGACAGACAGACAGACATACAGACAGAAGGCGGTGTGAAAAGACACGGAGAATGTGCGCGAAACAGCAGAGTCAGAGACTGGCGAGACGCAGCCCACGCCAGGGACGCCAGGGACTGCCAGGGACGGCCACCCATCCCCTGGAGCCAGGAGAGGCGCCTGACTGATTCCCTCCCTCAGAGACCTCGAAGGGAGCCAACCCAGCCGACACCTTGGCCTTGGGCTTCTGGCCTCCAGAACTCTGAAAGGCTACATTTCTGTTATTTTAAACCACTTAGTTTGTGGACTTCCCTCATAGCTCAGTTCGTAAAGAATCCACCTGCAATGCAGGAGACCCCAGTTCAATTCCTGGGTTGCGAAGATCTGCTGGAGAAGGGATAGGCTACCCACTCCAGTATTCTTGGGCTTCCCTGGTGGCTCAGCTGGTAAAGAATCCACCCACAATGCGGGAGACCTGGGTTCGATCCCTGGGTTGGAGAAGATCCCCTGGAGAAGAGAAAGGCCACCCACTCCAGTATTCTGGCCTGGAGAATTCCTTGGACTGTATAGTTCCTGGGGTCACAAAGAGTCAGACACGACTGAGCAACTTTCACTTTCAGTTTGTGGTCATTGGTTACAGCAGCCACAGGAAACTCATGCATAAGGACGCTGGGTTGTCCTTGAGTTCGTCAAGGACAAGACCAGGGGGAGCCAGCCACTGGGACCCTCCAGGTTTGGTCTCCAGCCCTTCCCCTCTACAGCTCACTTTCTTCTTCCCTCTCTCACCACAGGCCTTCCAGAGGGGCCAGACCGCTCAGTCAGCTCAACTCCAAGCTTCAACTCTCATGACTTCTGCCTCTAGAGGCTCTTTGGGTCAAGAGCCCCCTTGGACAATTAGCTGTGGGCAGAGGCAGGAAGGCCACACTGCACAGAAGGACTGTTGAGAAAAACGTGGCCAAAGACAGCTCCCGGGAGACAGGGACGATGCTCTGACTGAAGACTACAATTCCACCTTCTAACCTCATATGCCTGCACGCATGCTCACTCACTCAGTCGTGTCCGACTCTTTGTGACCCCATGGACTGTAGCCGCCACGCTCCCCTTGTCCGTGGGATTTCCCAGGCAAGAATACTGGACTGGGTTGCCATTTCCTTCTCCAACCTTATATCCAATCTTTCCCAAAAGTTTTCTTCTTCTAGATTCTTCTGTCTCTGTCTCTCTCTCACACACACACACACCTCACACAGCACACACACACACACACACTCTTGAGGTTTTCTGCTTTCTGAAGCATTGTTGGAGAGCAAACAACATACCATACAAGACAGCCATGCAGTCTACCCCACAGAATGGGTTCAGTTAGTCTTAACTCCTATTATAACAACACACCAGTCTACATGCGAAGAGTTTTATTGATGACTTATTGGCAATGCACGTGGTAAAACTTCCTTGCAAGCTCATTATTCACAAAGGAATACAACAGATATTCCTCAGGTCACTATACTTTGACCTTGCAAATGTCTGCAATCTGTAGGTGGTCATACCTTGCCCCATGCTCCTGGCTTCTGGTTCGTGTTTAAGCTAAATAGGACCTGAGGATTCCCTGGTGACTCTGCCTTGTTGCTGTCAACTGGTGGTGCCCATTTATTGTGGCACAAAGTGAATGGAACTGACATGGTGGATTTGAGGCCCCGACTGACTCTGATGACATATAACCCTTGCCTTCCTAAGAGGTAGCTGAGAGGAGAAGAGTGAATGGTTATAAAAGAATCCATTACCGCTACTGACAAATTAACCTAAAACATGTTCTTCCTATAGTCATTCAGCAGCATCACCTTTGAAGACAGAGGACAATGCAATGATGGATGGGCATCCTCCAACATCAGCTCTACTTCTTTATCTAATGAAGGACAAGCTCCAATATATTGGATTAATCATATGACACAATCAAATTTTCTATGAGCATTTTGGAGACTTTTCCTACCCATATTATTGATTACATCAATCGAGATAGACTAGGTTATGCCACAGTAATAAACACTCCCCGAAATCTCAATGATCGTAAACATCATTTCTCACCCTGCTCGTGACTATTATGGATTGGCTGGGACCCTGCTCCATGTTGTCAGTATTCAGGGACACAGGCTGGCAGACACTCTACCATCTGGAACATCACAAATGCTGCGGCAGAGGGAAGGGGGGTCAGCACATCACGCATTAGCTCTCAAGGGACTCTGCCTAGACAAACACCAGGTCACGTCTGCTCACATCCGACTGGCCAAGGGAGCCACATGACCATGCCAATCTTCAAGGGGTTGTGGAAGTACCATCTTAATGGCTGAAGAGTTCTAATGGTAATCTGCCTCTCTGGTGGCCAGTCAGCTCTGTTTTCTTCCCTTAGACAAAATTCACTTATTCCCTCCCCAAGAAGGACAACATAAAAATCCGTCCAGTCACTGATCCAGCACCTCTGGGTGATATACGCTTGTCCCTTCATCCAAAGGTATATTAGGCTCTTCCGGCTGGTGTGACAAAATATTGCCGACTTGGGACTTAAGCAATAGAAGTTTATTTCATACAGCTCTGGAGGAGAGCTGTGGTGTCAGCAGGGTTAGCCGCCCCTGAAACTGATCGTATCAGCTTAGGACCTCACTTAACCTTAATTCCCTCTTTTAAAGTTCCTATCTCTGAGTGGAGTCTCCTTGGGCGTTAAGGCTGCAACGTTTGATTTGGGGGGACACAGTTCAGCCCGTGACAGCAAGTGGTACACAGCAACTAAAGTGGTCCCGGATACAGCATCTCTCATTCTGGAGACTTACAAAATAAAAAGACACAGATACCCAGTTTACAAAGAGCAAACAAGAAACAGACAACGCCAACAAACATTTCTCTTTGGAAAGAAGGAAAATAGGAGATATATAACAGACAGTGTTCTTCACCGGTCCTGAAATCCCCTGGACAAATACTGGGTTGGCCAAAAGTTTTGTTCTTTTGGCCAACCCAGTACTATGAGTTCCATCCTGGGGGTGAGGGACATTAGTCCCTGAATATGCTCCCTGCAAGAAGCCTCATTATCCCTCATCTTCCACAGGCCTTGGCTTCACACATGGGTCGTTGACTCATCTGAAGTAAGCCTCAGGGGACATGCTCTGCTTGGGAGCTGTGTGGCTTACTCAGCCCACTTCCCAACCTAAACGTTTAGGGTCCAAGGGTCCTAAACAATTTTTATTTTAATCCAATTTTAATCCGGCCTGGTGATTCTTTTAGAAGTATACTTCTTGCAACAACTTCATCAGTCTTTTATCTGTTTGATTCCAGAAAACTCCATGCGCCAACAGGCACAACCAGTTATTAAGACCTGTCTTGGGACTTGCCTAGTGCAAGAGGTATGGGTTCGATCCTTGGTCCAGGAACTAAGATCCCATATGGCATGGCCAAAATAAATAAATAAAAATAAATACTCTACAAGATGAAATAAACCTTGCAGAGGTTTTAATAATGGTGTGACAGCCGAGGAAATATAATCGGTTGAATGGTTTTTAACAGTAGGCACAGAGGTCATGCCTTGGGCTGCAAGACTCAGATTTAATTCCTTTTTATTACTAAGAGGTTTTCTCAATTTTATCTTCTGCTGTTTGCAGTCTAAGAATCAGTCAGCTTTTTCAATATTCCACAGTCTCAAATCTTCCATGAACTCCTGCTTGGAATCCAGCTAATTCTTTTCTGACCTTGTTTTTTTTACAATACTTTGTCAAGTGCAGCCAATGGAAACCGACATGTCAGTAATACAGCTGACCCTTGAACAAAACACATTTGAACTGCGCAGGTCCGCTTATACGCAGGTATTTTTCAACAGTAAATGCTACAGTACTACACGATCCATGGTTGTCTAAGAGTCAACTATATTGTCTGTCTGCATCTTTTTCTAGCTATAAATTCATTAGGCATACAATCTGCCTTCCAAATAACTGTGAGCAACAGTTTCACCAAAATGTTTGCACCTGCATAACAAGGATTGTCATCTTTCCAGACGTTATCACACTTTCTTCACTGCCTATGACTAGTCCTTCAAGCCAATGACAAATTATAATTTTCCTGCTCTTAGCATCCAACTCCTGGTAGCAATTTCTGTTACAGTCAGAATAAGATAAACTATGCTACAGTAAGTAAAAGACCCATACTTTCACAGCTAGAAAATATAATTAGTTTTCTCATGTTACCTGTTCACTATGCATTGGCCAGTAGGGGGTGCAGAGCAGATACTGCTCCATGTCACTTTTGCTAAGAGATAGGGTCTGACAATGGAGAAGAAATAGCAACCCACTCCAGCATTCTTGCCTGGAGAATCCCAGGGACAGAGGAGCCTGGTTGGCTGCCGTCTGTGGGGTCGCACAGAGTCAGACATGACTGAAGCGACTTAGTAGCAGCAGCAGCAGGGTCTGACAAAGGTAACATCATCTGGAACTGTTATGGTAGAAAGAAGTAAAAGTACTTCTTTTACTTTAAAAGTACTACTTCTTCTACTTTATGGTAGAAAGAAGTAAAAGTGAAAAAAGTGCTAATCACTCAGTCATGTCTGACTCTCTGGGACCCCACAGGCTCCTCTGTCCATGGAATTCTCCAGGCAGGTATACTGGAGTGGGTTGTCACTTCCTACTCCAGGAGATCTTCCCAACCCAGGGATTAAACCTATGTCTCCTGCATCGCAGGCAGATTCTTTACCATCTGAGCCACCAGGGGAGTGTAATAATTGATGCACTGAATCTTAATGATTCTGTCCATATTTTATTGACCACATTGAGTCACATGGCCATACCTAATTTAAAGGAGCTGGGGAATTCCAATCCTACTATGTGCCTGAAAAAGTGAAAGTGTTAGTTCCTCAGTCGTGTCCATCTCTTTGAGACCCCATGGACCGTAGCCCGCCAGGCAACTCTGTCCATGGGATTCTCCAGGCAAGAATACTGGAGTGTGTTGTCATTCCCTTCTCCAGGGGATCTTCCCGACCCAGAGACTAAACCTGCGTCTCCTGTACTGCAGGCAGATTCTTTACCATCTGAGCCATCAGGGAAGAAGACTGTGAAAATAATAGTCAATAGTCCTTATGATTATATACTCGTTTTTTTAGATCAAGACCCCTGAGAATAAGCTCGAATAAACTTTCCAAAAGACTGCAAGCAAAAAGAAGACACCATGATTTCCCTGGTGGCACAGTAGGTAAGAATCTGCATGCCAGCGCAGGGGTCCTGGGTTTGATCCCTGGTCAAGGGAGGATTCCACATGCCAGGGAACAACTGAGCCCGTGAGTCATAATTACTGAGCCTGCTGGTTACAACTACTGAAGCCCCGTGTGCCTAGAGCCTATGCTCAACGAAAGAAGTCTGCACAATGAGAAGCCCACTCACCATAAGCAAGAGTAGCCCCTGCTCGCCTAGAGAAAGCCCATGCAAAGCAACGAGGACCCAGTGCAGCCAAAACTTGAATAAATAAATATAGATTATATATAAAAAAAGAAGACACCAGTCTTCCTCTGTGGTTCTATATGCAAGAGAATGCCTTAGGCCATCTCCCAGTCTTTAAAATGTAGTTTTCATTGGATTTTACGAGACTATACGTGGAAAAAAAAAAAAAAGAATTCTGTGTTCCAACAAAGTTGAAAAAATGGGTCGAAAGTTAAAATGGGTTTCTTCACTGCAGAACTTCTCAGGAACATCTCATGGAATGAGAGAACCTTGAAACCCATTTGGAGAGAAAATGGCTTTCATTTCTAAGAATATACGGCAGTAAGTGAATTATCTGGGCTGTGTTTAATTTGTTTCTCAGGTGAATTTATTCTAGGCTTGGTTATTTTTTGAGGATATGAGCCATGGAATCTAAAAAAAAAAAAAAAAAAGACCTGTAACTGCAGAAGGATATCTCTGTGTTATGGAACCAGCTCTAGCATGTCAGAGCTTTGTAGTCTGTGCTTCCATGATTTTAAGAGACTCCTGGCAGTTAACATAGAAAAATATTTTCATATATGTAGATAACTCTTCTAACACAGATTCTGTTCTCTACTTCTATGCCTTAATCAGGCAAAGGGATGGAGTGGGTCGTCTTCTTTTCTCAAGCTGCCCTGTTTTTGGAGTTCTTTTCCCATAAAGACTATCTTGTCATTCATACTCCTGCTATGTACTCACTTAACAGCAGAAGAAAGCTGCCTCTAGATTCCATAACGTCCGTGGACCAGACCTAAACTCACTTGTGCAGCTTCACTGCTTCCAACCTGTTCCACACATCTTACCCAACTGTCTCTAGACATTTCTTTGCTTTTGACCACAGTGTAATTTCCAAGCTCTGGTTTTCTGTTTGGAGGACAAGGAGGCTGTGTACCTGTTTACATCATTACCATTGTGTTTACAACTGTTTTTTGGAATAGAATTGCTTTCCAATGTTGTGCTAGTTTCTCATATACAAGGAAATGAATCAGCTGTATGTACACATATATACCCTCCCCTTGAGACCTCCCTCCCACTCACTCCCATCCCACGTGGTTACAACTTTAGAAATGCAAGACTGATTATTATCTCCAGACACTAAACTGCATTATGAGCAATTTTATGTGTGATACACTCAAGAATGAGTCTGCTCTCTTGTTGTTCTCTTGCCTTATTTACTTCAAGAAGAACACTGGGAGTCTGCTTGAGAAGGACGATGCTCCGTGGTTATGTCTTCTCTGGGAGCTGCAAACAAGACACCATCAGCCTGCCAAGCATATGCAGGGGTGTTCCAATGTGAAAGAGAAGCTTCACTGATCAGTGAACAGAACAAACCACAGCTGCTAGTTTAGCTCTGGCTTGAATCAGAAGATGCAACTTATCCCACCTCCAAGGGCTGGTTAAAGCTCTGATTCACACATGAACTACCCAGCCCATATGGGATGGGCCACTCAGCTTGAGCTAAAACTTTCCTAGAATTTTATAGAGTTCAGGAAGGCTTTCTTGGTGGCTCAGTGATAAAGAATCCACCTGTAATGCAGGAGACGAAGGTTCAGTCCCTGGGTCAGGAAGATCCCTTGGAGGAGGGCATGCCAACGCACTCCAGTACTCTTGCCTGGAAAACCCCATGGACTAAGGAGCCTGGTGGGCAACAGTCCACGAAGTTTGGGTCACAAAGAGTGGGACTGACCTGACTGAGCACTTATATGCAGAATTCAGGAAAACTGCTTCTGATAACAACCCATTGCTGTTTTCTGATCATTACCTGAATAATGCCATTTAAAGCCATACTCTTTTCGTCATCGCAGTATGACTTCAGCTCGGTTCAACTGCTGTCGTGTCCAACTCTTTGCAACCCCATGGACTGCAGCATGCCAGGTTTCCCTGCCCTTCACCAACTCTCAGAGTTTGCTCAAACTCATGTCCATCGAGTCAGTGATGCCATCCAACCATCTCATCCTCTGTTGTCCCCTTTTCCTCCTGCCTTCAAGACCCTGATGCTGGGAAAGACTGAAGGCAGGGGAAAGATTGAAGGCAGTATGACTTGCTCAGAGGTAAAATTTGTAAAGCGCTGCTAAAAGTCATCCTCTCTGTCAAACTGCCTGTTCCACCTCCTTAAATGAAGTCTTAGTCTCTGGAAATTCCCCCTCCTGGCATTAAAAAGCCCTCAGGAACAACTCATTAAAATGTTTCCCAGACTTCCTCACTAGGGTAACCCTAATAGAAGATAAGGAAGGTATCTGGAAGGAAATGCAGGAGGCATTTCTGAAAGGGTGCCAAATTCCTTTGAAGAAGTCCCTGTTTTGCCTTTTAAATGTAAATAATTTCTGTGCTATACTCCACAGATATTTATGCTTAATATAATCATAAACACAGACTGAAGTACTTATATCACTCAGAGTCTGATAGGGGAAACAAACCACGCCCATTATTTTGACTGAGAATTTAACATAAAAGCTTGATAACCAAGCACTGGTGTGACCTAAAAAATGCAAATAGGGGATAGTGAGGTTCCCAGTCTAGTCAAAGCTATGGTTTTTCTAGCAGTCAAGTATGGATGTGAGAGTTGGACTATAAAGAAAGCTAAACGCCAAAGAATTAATGCTTTTGAACTGTGGTGTTGGAGAAGACTCTCGAGAGTTCCTTGGACTGCAGGAGATCCAGTCAGTCCATTCTAAAGGAGATCAGTCCTGAATATTCATTGGAAGGACTGATGCTGAAGCTGAAACTCCAATCCTTTGGCCACCTGGTGCAAAAAACTGACTCATTTGAAAAGCCCCTGATGCTGGGAAAGATTGAAGGCGGGAGAAGGAGACGACAGAGGGTGAGATGGTTGGATGGCATCATAGACTCGATGGACATAAGTTTGAGCAAACTCTGGGAGTTGGTGATGGACAGGGAGGTCTGGCGTGCTGCAGCCCATGGGGCTGCAAAGAGTCGGGCATGACTGAGCCGAACTGAACTGAGGTTCCCAGAGGTTATAATGCAGAAAGCAACTAAACACCCCAGGGCTGGGAAACAAAAGGAAGAGGTTGGGATCATTAAATCCTAGAACCAGAGAAGCGAGTCCCACAGGGTATGAAGGTCTCTGGGGTGGAGACATGAACAGCGTGTGGGTGTTTCTAAGGGGATCAGTGAAACGGGTTGTGTGCACATGGGAAAACTGCAGTTGTTATTACTGCAACATCAGATGCTGCGGGGTAAGGAACCATCAGCAGGCAGGCAGTCACTGGGTGGTCACTAACAGGAAAAAGCACCAAGGAGGACCCTTCTTCCTCCTCCAGCCTAGCAGCCACCCTCTGGCACTCCCTTTTGGCAGTGCCTTAAAAGGAGCAGCTCAGAAACAGAACCTAGGTTACAGACAATCTGACTTCCCTTGTGGTTCAGCTGGTAAAGAATCTGCCTGCAATGCGGGAGACCTGGGTTCAATCCTTGGGTTGGGAAGATTCCCCTGGAGGAGGGAAAGGCTACCCACTCCAGTATTCTGGCCTGGAGAATTCCATGGACTGTATAGTTCATGGGGTTGCAAGGAGTCGGACACGACTGAGCAACTTTCACCCTGCAGACACTTAGCCCAACACCAGCACACTGACCACAGAAAGGTAGGGGGAGCTGAGAGACAATAGCTTAATCAACACAGTCCTTAATTTTTCTTCCTGAAGTATCAGTTCTAGTTGACTTGATGCTCTAAGAAGATGTACCATATGGATTCATCCAATGGCTCCACGTTGCTCAGTCACTCAGTTGTGTCTCTTTGCAACCCCAAGGACTGCAGCATGCCAATCTTCCCCGTCCTTCACCATCTCCAGAGTTTGCTCAAACTCGTGTCCATTGAATCGGTGATGTCAACCAACCATCTCCTCCTCTGTCATCCCCTTCTCCTCCTGCCCTCAATCTTTCCCAGCACCAGGGTCTTTTTGAATGAGTTGGCCCTTTCCATCAGGTGGCCAAAGTATTGGAGTTTCAGCTTCACCATCAGTCCTTTCAATGCATGTTCAGGGCTGATTTTCTTTAGGATTGACCAGTTTGACCACTCTGTAGTTCAAGGGACTCTCAAGAACCTTTTAATTTCATGGCTCTACACACTTCTGAAAAAAATCTCCTGAAACAGTTCTGAGAAACACGAGGGGCTTCCCTGGTGGCTCAGATGGTAAAGAATCCACCTGCAATGCAGAAGACCTGGGTTCTATCCCTGAGTTGGGAAGATCCCCTAGAGGAGGGCATGGCAACTCACTTCAGTATTCTTGCCTGGAGAATCCCCATGGACAGAGAGGCCTGGTGGGCTGCAGCCCGTGGTTGCAAAGAGTCAGACACAGCTGTGCGACTAAGTCCATACACTTCTGAGATAAATCTTAGAGACTGGATAACACACCAGCAGTGCTATGACCAGCCTGGTGTGAATTAACTCATCAGGCATTTAGGAAGGGCCAGAAGGTCAGGAACGGCAGCAGTAAGGAGATACCCCTCGTCCAAGGTAAGGAGCAGCGTCTGTGCTTTGCTGGAGCAGCCGTAAAGAGATATCCCACACCCAAGGTAAGAGAAACCCAAGTAAGATGGTAGGTGTTGCAAGAGGGCATCAGAGGGCAGACACACTGAAACCATACCCACAGAAAACTAGTCAATCTAATCACACTAGAACCACAGCTTTGTCTAACTCAATGAAACCAAGCCATGCCTGTGGGGCAACCCAAGACAGGCAGGTCATGGTGGAGAGGTCTGACAGAGTGTGGTCCACTGGAGAAGGGAATGGCAAGCCACTTCAGTATTCTTGCCTTGAGAACCCCGTGAACAGTATGAAAAGGCAAAATGATAGGATACCAAAAGAGGAACTCCCCAGGTCATTAGGTGCCCAATATGCTACTGGAGATCAGTGGAGAAATAACTCCAGAAAGAAAGAAGGGATGGAGCCAAAGCAAAAACAATACCCAATTGTGGATGTGACTGGTGATAGAAGCAAGATCTGATGCTGTAAAGAGCAATATTGCATAGGAACCTGGAATGTCAGGTCCATGAATCAAGGCAAATTGGAAGCGGTCAAACAAGAGATGGAAAGGGTGAACGTCGACATTCTAGGAATCAGCGAACTAAAATGGACTGGAATCAGTGAATTTAACTCAGATGACCATTATATCTACTACTGCGGGCAAGAATCCCTCAGAAGAAATGGAGTAGGCATCATGGTCAACAAAACAGTCCGAAATGCAGTACTTGGATGCAATCTCAAAAACGACAGAATGATCTCTGTTTGTCTCCAAGGCAATCCATTCAATATCACAGTTATCCAAGTCTAAGCCCCAACCAGTAATGCTGAAGAAGCTGAAGTTGAACGGTTTTATGAAGACCTAAAAGACCTTTTAGAACTAACACCCAAAAAAGATGTCCTTTTCATTATAGGGGACTGGAATGCAAAAGTAGGAAGTCAAGAAACACCTGGAGTAACAGGCAAATTTGGCCTTGGAATGCGGAATGAAGCAGGGCAAAGACTAATAGAGTTTTGCCAAGAAAATGCACTGATCATAGCAAACACCCTCTTCCAACAAAAAAAGAAGACTCTACACATGGACATCACCAGATGGTCAACACCGAAATCAGATTGATTATATTCTTTGTAGCCAAAGATGGAGAAGCTCTATACAGTCAACAAAAACAAGACTGGGAGCTGACTGTGCCTCAGATCATGAACTCCTTATTGCCAAATTCAGACTTAAATTGAAGAAAGTAGGGAAAACCGCTAGACCATTCAGGTATGACCTAAATTAAATTCCCTATGATTACACAGTGGAAGTGAGAAATAGATTTAAGGGCCTAGATCTGATAGACAGAGTGCCTGATGAACTATGGAATGAGGTTCGTGACACTGTACAGGAGACAGGGATCAAGACCATCCCCATGGAAAAGAAATGCAAAAAAGCAAAATGGCTGTCTGGGGAGGCCTTACAAATAGCTGTGAAAAGAAGAGAGGCAAAAAGCAAAGGAGAAAAGGAAAGATATAAGCATCTGAATGCAGAGTTCCAAAGAATAGCAAGAAGAGATAAGAAAGCCTTCTTCAGCAATCAATGCAAAGAAATAGAGGAAAACAACAGAATGGGAAAGACTAGAGATCTCTTCAAGAAAATTAGAGATACCAAGGAACATTTCATGCAAAGATGGGCTCGATAAAGGACAGAAATGGTATGGACCTAACAGAAGCAGAAGATATTAAGAAGAAGTGGCAAGAATACATGGAAGAACTTTATAAAAAAGATCTTCATGACCCAGATAATCATGATGATGTGATCACTAATCTAGAGCCAGACACCTTGGAAAGTGAAGTCAAGTGGGCCTTAGAAAGCATCACTATGACCAAAGCTAGTGGAGGTGACGGAATTCCAGTTGAGCTGTTTCAAATCCTGAAAGATGATGCTGTCAAAGTGCTGCACTCAATATGCCAGCAAATTTGGAATACTCAGCAGTGGCCACAGTACTGGAAAAGGTCAGTTTTCATCCCAATCCCAAAGAAAGGAAATGCAAAAGAATGCTCAAACTACCGCACAATTGCACTCATCTCACATGCTAGTAAAGTAACGCTCAAAATTCTCCAAGCCAGGCTTCAGCAATACGTGAACCATGAACTCCCTGATGTTCAAGCTGGTTTTAGAAAAGGCAGAGGAACCAGAGATCAAATTGCCAACATCTGCTGGATCATGGAAAAAGCAAGAGAGTTCCAGAAAAACATCTATTTCTGCTTTATGGACTATGCCAAAGCCTTTGACTATGTGGATCACAATAAACTGTGGAAAATTCTGAAAGAGATGGGAATACCAGACCACCTAACCTGCCTCTTGAGAAATCTGTATGCAGGTCAGGAAGCAACAGTTAGAACTGGACATGGAACAACAGACTGGTTCCAAATAGGAAAAGGAGTGCGTCTAGGCTGTATATTGTCACCCTGCTTATTTAACTTCTATGCAGAGTACATCATGAGAAACGCTGGACTGGAAGAAACACAAGCTGGAATCAAGATTGCCGGGAGAAATATCAATCACCTCAGATATGCAGATGACACCACCCTTATGGCAGAAAGTGAAGAGGAGCTAAAAAGCCTCTTGATGAAAGTGAAGGAGAAGAGCAAAAAAGTTGGCTTAAAGCTCAACATTCAGAAAATGAAGATCATGGCATCCGGTCCCATCACTTCATGGGAAATAGATGGAGAAACAGTAGAAACAGTGTCAGACTATTTTTATGGGCTCCAAAATCACTGCAGATGGTGACTGTAGCCATGAATTTAAAAGACACTTACTCCTTGGAAGAAAAGTTATGACCAACCTAGATAGTATATTCAAAGCAGAGACATTACTTTGCCAACTAAGGTCCGTCTAGTCAAGTTTTTCCTGTGGTCATGTATGGATGTGAGAGTTGGACTGTGAAGAAGGCTGAGCACCGAAGATTTGATGCTTTTGAACTATGCTGTTGGAGAAGACTCTTGAGAGTCCCTTGGACTGCAAGGAGATCCAACCAGTCCATTCTGAAGGAGATCAACCCTGGGAATTCTTTAGAAGGAATGATGCTGAAGCTGAAACTCCAGTACTTTGGCCACCTCATGCGAAGAGTTGACTCATTGGAAAGAGTCTGATGCTGGGAGGGATTGGGGGCAGGAGAAGAGGACGACGGAGGATGAGATGGCTGGATGGCATCACGGACTCGATGGACGTGAGTCTGAGTGAACTCTGGGAGATGGTGATGGACAGGGAGGCCTGGCGTGCTGCGATTCATGGGGTCGCAAAGAGTTGGACACGGCTGAGCAACTGAACTGAACTGAAGGACCCTGTGTTCCCACTCCAGTCCAGCCACTTCCCTGTGACCAGGGGCACACTTTCTCTCTTATCTAACCTGAGGGGGTTTGATGAAATTTTCTTAAAGTCTGTTCCAATTTTATAATTACTAGAGATTGCTATGGAAAAGCTCATAGGCATGGTTTTTGTGAGAGCGGAGTCAAAAACAGTGAGATTTCTGAGATCCTGTGGACAAAGAGTGTCAACAGCCGTTTCAGTAAACAAAGGATGTTGTGGTCATCAAGCCATCAGTCACTGCAGCCGCCTGACGGTGTGCCCTGAGGGGAATTCAGGATGGAGATAAACAGGATACTGACCACAGACGGTGAGGGTGCACATCAGAGGAGTAACCGCAATAAGCCGGATCCTGCATCTTCCCTTACGTAGAAAAGCACCAAAATTGTTAACTTGAGATATCCGGGTTTTGTGATTAGCAGCTATCTTTTGATGTTCTACGAGGGTTGTTTTTATTTTTTCCACCAAAACTGTGTATCCTGGCTCCTCCCTTTCCTCTTTGTAGCCATCCTCAGAGCTACCTGAGACGCCACATTCCTGGCCACCATCGTCAGTAATTTCCCAGATGAAACCTAACTGACAGTTTTAGGCTGTGCATTTATTTTCAATCGACAGCACTCAGAAGTAACTTAGGGGTCCTGGGAGGAGGAGAACTTTGAAAAAAAGGAGATGAGGGAGAAGGACATGAAACAGGAATGAAAGAGTGATGGAGGGAAATTCGTAACAGTGTCGAGGGCAGAGCAGATGGAGCAGGAGTTGTTGTTCAGTCCCTAAGTCGTGTCCGAATCTTTGCAACCCCGTGGACCACAGCAAGCCAGGCTTCCCTGTCCTTCACTATCTCCCAGAGCTTGCTCAAACGCATGTCCCTTGAATCAGTCATGCCATCCAACCATCTCATCATCCCCTTCCCCTCCCGCCTTCAATCTTTCCTAGCATCAGGGCCTTTTCCAATGTGTCGACTCTTAGCATCAGGTGGCCAAAGTATTGGAGCTTCAGCTTCAGCATCAGTCGTTCCAGTGAATATGCAGGGTTGACTATTGTTGGAGCAGGAGGGCACCTGACATCTCTGTGATTCTGATTACCTGCATTTTGCTCAGTGGCTCCTCTCAGGCTTTCTGGTGGTTTTGAAATGTAATCATTGTGAGCTCTACAATCTTGTGTGTCGACAAGATAAAATGGGCACAAATCTCTGCCGAGGAAGGCAGCCTTTCTTCTGCGGTTGGGAATTAGCGTCCAAGGGTGGACAACTAATCGACTTCTCCCCTCCACTTCTACAGTGGGGAAGGGAAAAGACCCGTATGTACTGCCATCTGCCACAGTGTGTTTCTTGACATCAAACTCCCTTCATAGAGATGAAATACCTTGTCCTTCTTGGCACGATGGTGGTGTTTCAATGCATCGTACGTGTAATTCACTGCCTTGCAGAGGCAAGAACTGCTTCTGTCTGGATCACAGAAAAAGCACTGAGTACCAAATATAGACAATGTTTGTGGCCAGACTTTGTGTGTGGCGTTGATGTCAACATGTTTACAATTCCTCCTATAATTCTCCAGTGAATCTGGTTACAAATCACTTGGTAATTAAATACCCTCTTCAAGATATCGTGGCTCATTTAATGAGGGCCAAACCCATCATAACAGATTGTTAATCTGAGCTGGTGAGCCTTTTTTTTTCCTTTGTTTCATTTTCAAAGATCTTTATTACAGTAAGATATTTGGTAATATTCTTTATTAGGCTGATAAGTTTTGAATTGCTTTTCATTTTATTATCACATTAGTTCCTTTTTAATGGTTTTGCTAGAACTCAGAAGTCTCCCGAGTTTTAATAACCTCTCCTTTTCAGTACTTATAGTCATGGAATTAATTGCATAAAATCATGATCCTTCACTGAATGTGTCACTGGGCCAAAATAAGAAAATGCAACAGGAAGAATTAGACCTTGCAGAGTGATTGACGATTCATCTCACTACAGATTTTTCACTTTGAGACTCTCATTTGCTTTGCTGTATGTCGCAAGATTCCTTTTTTTTCACCTCTAAGAATATCCTTCAGACTGAAGAGTACTTTAGAATTCTCTGAACTAGGGGGTAATAAAGTTAAACTTTTTGTTGATGTTTTAAACATAGGAAAGGACATATTTTTATTCACCTAAGAATATTTTCTTTGTAACTGGTTTTGTTTAAAGGAGAGACGATGATAAGGTGAATTATAAGAAATCATCAAATTAGCAATTAGAAAATTTTCTTAGGATCATATTTTCATGTTCATCTTCCTTGATTCATGATAGTACCAAATCTCTTAAACACAAATGTTACTTAAAGTCTTAAGGTGAAATCACCCTTGTTAAATCACAATTAATTACTTAAAGAAGAAAATGTCAGCTATAACAGGCTTGGAAACAACAGAAATTTTAAATTGCTTTATCTTGAAGTGAAATGAAATGAAAGTTGCTCAGTCATGTCCGACTCTTTGTGACCCCATGGACTATACAGTCCTGGAATTCTCCAGGCCAGAATACTGGAGTGTGTAGCCTTTCCCTTCTCCAGAGGATTGTCCCAACCCAGGGACTGAACCCAGGTCTCCTGCATTGTAGGCAGATTCTTTACTGCTCAGCCACCAGGAAAGCCCTAAACCTAAATATAGTATGTATGTAAAAATAAAACATATTTTATTTTCTTCTAAAGCATCGGGTAACCATATGGCTTCACTTGTGAATCTTATCAACTGTTTAAAGAAGAATTAATGTCAGTCCTTCACAAAATCTACAAAAAAAATAGAAGAGAAGGGAACATTTTCCAAACTCATTCTATGAGTCTAGCATTTCCCTGGTACCAAAACCAGATAAAGACATCATAAGAAAAGAAAACCACAAATCATTCTTTATGGCTATAGGCATAAAACTCCTCAACAAAATACTAGGAAACTGAATCCAGGAACTAAAAACAAAGATCACAAGATCACCTGAATAGATAAAGGAAAACCATATGACAAAAGCTAGCACCTTTCATCATAATACTCATTAAACTAGGAATAGAAGGAAGCCTTCTCATCCTGACAAATGATATCTACCCAAAAAGCCCACAGATAAAAGCATAGTTAATGCTGAAGGATTGAAAGCTTTCCCCCCTAAGACCAGGAACAACACAAGGACATCCACTCTCACCACTGCTCTTCAACACTGTACTGGACATTCTAACCAGGACAATTAGTCAAGAAAAAGAAATTGAAATAGCCAGATTAGATGATATGATCTTATACACAGAAAATCCTAAAGTATTCACAAGTACACTATCAGAGCTAACAGACAAGTTTAGAAAGGCTGCAAAGTACAAGATCAACTGCATTTCTATACACTAACAATGAACAATCTGAAAAGGAAATTAAGCAAACAATTCCATTTACAATAGCAAAGAAAAGAATACTCTTAAGAAAAAAAGTACAAGATTTGAACATGAAAAACTATAAAACACTGTTGAAAGAAGTTAAGATCTAAACCACCACTGAGCCCACGGGTTCTAGAACCCCCCATGCCACAACTAGAGAAAAACCTGGGGGCTACAAGGAAAAGCCCGCTCACCGCAATCAAAGAGCCCACGCACTGCAACTAAGGTCTGACACAGCCAAATAAAGTTTCCAAAAAAGAAGAGACAGTTCGCACGCTCCCTTCCTCTCTTTTTGTCCCCACGCACCTGGAAAAAGGAAAGGCCATGTAGGCTCACAATGAGAAGGTGGCCTCCTACAGGAAAAGAGTCCTCAAAAAAAAAAAAAGTGAACAGACAACCCACAGAATAAGAGAAAACAGTTACAAATTATACATCTGATAAAAGTCTAGTGCGTGCTCAGCCACTCAGTCGTGTCCGACTCTTTGCCACCCCATGGACTGTAACCCGCCAGACTCCTCTGTCCTTGAGATTCTCCAGGCGGAACACGGGAGTGCCAGTCCCTCCTCCAGGAAGCTTCCCAATCCAGGGATCGAACCTGGGTCTCCCACACTGTGGGAGATTCTTTACCATCTGAGCCACCAGGGAATCAGCTATAATCCAAAACAAAATGAAAAGGTTTTCTTTAACGTTAAAAAAAGAAATAACCAAAATAAAAAAGATTCTGTACATTAAAAATCCCAAAGAATCTACAAAGGAGCTATAACTAATAAGTGGGTTTAGCAAAGTCATGGTCAATATATTAAAATGAGTTGTACTTTTATGTACCAGCAATAAAAAAAAAATTGGAAATTGACATCTTTAAAGCATTATTTACAATAGTACCCCAAAGCATGAAATACTTAGGTACAAATCCAACAAAATCTGTGCAAGATCAGTTCAGTTCAGTCGCTCAGTCGTGTCCAACTCTTTGCAACCATATGAATCGCAGCACGCCAGGCCTCCCTGTCCATCACCAACTCCCGGAGTTCACTCAGACTCACATCTATCGAGTCAGTGATGCCATCCAGCCATCTCATCCTCTGTCGTCCCTTTTCCTCCTGCCCCCAATCCCTCCCAGCATCAGAGTCTTTTCCAATGAGTCAACTCTTCGCATGAGGTAGCCAAAGTACTGGAGTTTCAGCTTCAGCATCATTCCTTCCAAAGAAATCCCAGGACTGATCTCCTTCAGAATGGACTGGTTGGATCTCCTTGCAGACCAAGAGACTCTCAAGAGTCTTCTCCAACACCACAGTTCAAAAGCATCAATTCTTCAGCACTCAGCTTTTTTCACAGTCCAACTCTCACATCCATACATGACCACTGGAAAAACCATTGCCTTGACTAGATGGACCTTTGTTGGCAAAGTAATATCTCTGCTTTTCAATATGCTATCTGGGTTGGTCATAACTTTTCTTCCAAGGAGTAAGCGTCTTTTAATTTTATGGCTGCAATCACCATCCGCAGTGATTTTGGAGCCCAAAAAAATAAACGCCAGAAACTACAAAATACTGATGAAAAATGTAAACACTTAAGCAAATGTGAGCCATACTGTGTTCATGAACTGGAAGACTCAATATTGTTAAGACATCAATTCTCCCAAATTAACCTATATATTTAATGAAAATTCCTTCAAAATCCCAGTAGATCTTTTTGTAGAAATTGACAAGCTGATTCTAAAATTTACACGAAAAGCCAAAGGAACCACATGGCCAAAACAATTTTTACAAAAAACAAAGTTGAACCTTATAAAACCGAAGTCCTCAGGACTATATGAAATTAAAGAAAGGACAGATACATAAATCAATGGAAGAAAATACACAGTCCAGAAGAGAATTACATATATTTTGTCAATTGATTTTCAACACAAATGCAATGACAATTCAAAAGAGAAAAAACAATTTTTTCAACAAATGCTGCTGGAATAATTGAATGGCTTAATGCAAAGAAGGGCTTCCCTGGTGGCTCAGACAGTAAAGAATCTGCATGCAATGTGGAAGACCTGGGATCGATCCCTGCACTGGAAGATCTGTTGAAGGAGGGCATGGCAACCCACTCGAGTATTCTTACCTGGAGAACCCCACGGACAGAGGCGCCTGGGGAGCTACAACCCATGGGGTCGCCAAGAGTCATGCAGGACTGAGCCACTAACACACACACACATGCAAAGAAATGGGCTTCCCTGGTGGCTCAGATGGTAAACAATCTGCCTGCAGTGCAGGAGACTTGGGTTCAATCCCTGGGTCGAGAAGATACCCTGGAGAAGGGAATGGCTATGCATTCCAGTATTCTTTCTGGAGAATTCCATGCACAGAGGAGCCTGGCTGGCTACAGTCCACGGGGTCAAAAAGAGTTGGACATGACTGAGCAACTAACACTTTCACACTTTCACATGCAAAGAAATAAGCCTTAATCCATATCTTATTCCACAATATTTAACCCAAAATAAATCACAGACCTTAACATAAAACCTAAAACTGCAATACATCTAAAAGTAAACATAGGAGAAAATCTTTGTGACTTTAGGAAAGATTTCTTAGATGTGACATGAAAGTACAGCTCATAAAAGATTAAGTTGGACTTCATCAAAATTAAAAACTGCTTTGCAAAATATACTGCTCAGTGAAGGAGAAAAGCAAAGCCACAGACTAGAAGAAAATATTGGCAAAACACACGTCTCCTATATATTTGTATCCTAAATATATAAAGAACTATCAAAACTCAGTAATCAGTGAACAAACAACCCAATTTTAAAAACAGGCAAAATACCTGAATAGACACTTGGTTAAAGAACTGATATGTTATGGGTAGCAGATAAGATTATGAAAAGATGCTCCCCATGACATCATTTTTTAAAAATGCAAAATGATGCTCTAATAAAAAACCAGTACAAACTTATTTGAACGAGGGGAGAAAACTCAGATAACCAAGGGCTGATGAGGATAGCAAGCTACCAGAACTCTCCAAAGCTGCCAGTGGGAACATGGACAATATTAATATACACACAGTCTGGCAGTTTCTTAAAACATAACATACACCAGCAATTCTATTTCTAGGTATTTATCCAACTTCAACAAACAACTGTGTTCAAAAAAAAAAAAACACTATGCAAATGTTTACACTAACTTTATTCATAATCATCAAGAACTGCAAAAAAAATCCAAATGTTTTTCTACTGGTGAATGATAAAATCAGGTGTATCCCATACAATAGACCGCTACTCAGCAATCAAGATTAATAAACACACGACACAGATGAATCTCAAATGCATATTGCGAAGCCAAAGTAGCCAGACTCGAAGGTTTGCACTCTGTATGTCTTCAGTCGCTCAGCTGTATCCCACTCTTTAGGGCCCCATGGACTGTAGCCCACCAGGCTCCTCTGTCCATGGAATTCTCCAGGCAAGGATACTGGAGTGGGTTGCCACTTCCTAGTTCAGAGGATCTTCCCAACCCAGGTATCAAACCCACAGATGGAACCCACATCTCTTGTCTCCTGCATTGGCAGGTGGGTTCTTTACCACTAGCACCACCTGAGAAGCCCTTACATCCTGTAAGATTCCATCTACAGGATATTCTGGAAAATAGAGGGACAGGAAATAGATGAGTGGCTGCCAGGGAGCAGGGGTTGGGAGAGGGTCTGACCATAGAGGGGCACAAGGGAATTTTGTGGATAATGGGATTATTCTATATTTCATTGTGTATAATTATGTGACCCTCATGTATCTGTCAAAACTAACAGCCCTGTAAACTAAAAAGGGTTTTCTTTTTCTGTAAATTATACTGCAAATTTTTATGTATATAGCTTTAATATTTTACCATTAACACCTTAAAACATTAGGTCAAAACATCCTAAACAGTTCTTTTATATGGTATCATTACTGGCCTACCCTTGGAAGTTATTTCTATTTCCTTAGGCCAGAATATTGGTTTTTCTGAACAAAGGATTGAAAACTGAAAGGAAAAAAAAAAAAACATATCAAACCCACTTTGAAACTTTCTCCTGCTGTGGGGGAGAAGTTGTAAATAGCAAATCACCATCCTTCATCATCTCCTTCCACATACAAATCAAGCAGTAAGATCCTCTTCCTTGTCTTAATTCTAGCAATAGTTCATTTCCTCTGGGACAGAATTCATCATAGTCCATCTGAATTATTTGCACGTTTGCTTAGCAGTTTTGTAGGATTTGACCAGTAGTCATATGGATAATTTGAAATATTTGTTTGTTCCTATTGCTCTAAACATAATCCATTTCATTCTGTAGCAAAGTAACTCTTTATGCTTGAAAAAAAAAAAATCAAAACTTTCTGTTTTAATGGAAACTCTTTTTAAATAGGTTCAAAATCCATGTCTTAAAAAGCATCAGGTAAAAACCTTAACAGACAATCACCACAACTACTGAAGACACAAAACACTGACCTGTGAACCAAACAGCAAAACAGAATAAAACGTAAATCCACCACACGCTTATCTCAGAGAACTGCTGAGCACTCAGGCTTTTTTCCCTTCTCTCTGCCTAACTACTAAGTGGGTGGAAATGTTTTCCTTTCATTTACTGGAAACAAAAGTGATGCTGTGTCAGCATACAGGCTACGAAATAAAACATGAAGAAACAAGATGACACCTATTTAAATGCGAACAAAACAAAACAAGAGGCTTTGTTACAGCATGAATTTCAAGATCAAAAACTGTATTTGGAAACATTAAAATGTGGAAGGAAAAGACCCTTTCAAGAACAGAAACAGGACACAGCAAATGCCAGGTTCTAAGATGCAAGAGACAAGACAAAAAGTCAGATGAAGGTGCCGGTCCAAGGGAAGAGAGAAAAGAGAGTAAAAAAAAAGAAATTATTACTTGGAATAGCACCACCTGGGAAGTCCACTACCCAGAAGTGATCTGTAAATTGTAAATACAAGCAGAATCATGTGGTAAATGTGAAATCCATTGTTTTATTTTGGAACCCACCACTCCCCAAATACTTAAGATTTCTACACTGAAATACCATAAATGAAAAATTGTTCATAGGGGTAAAGCTTATCTCAATTAGTGATTATAGTAAGAAACATTTTTCATTAGAAATTTCAAATTTAGACTCATTTAAATGGCACCCCACTCCAGTATTCTTGCCTGGAAAATCCCATGGACGGAGGAACCTAGGAGGCTGCAGTCCATGGGGTCTCAGAGTCGGACACGACTGAGTGACTTCACTTTTATTCAGGAAGAAATCAGCATTGTGAGAATTCTATAGTCATCAAACTATACACAGTTTATATATAAATGAAAAAGTTTTAAAAAACAGAATGGATAGCAAAATGTAATCCAACTTGGGCTTTTTTAATATACAGAGAGACAGCCGGGTGAGTTAATGGCTCTTAATGAATCCATGTTAGAATAAAATATTGCCCAGAAATGACTTTATCCCTGGGGATGTTGGAGAAATTGTGTACGACAGGAGGGAGATAGTGATCTCCTGGCAGTGTGCAGACATTAGTCCTGAAAAGGGGAGGAAGGTCGATTCTGGAAACTGTAGACTGACGAGGGCTGAACCTCAGGAAAGAGGTGGGCGGAGGTTTACATACCCCAGCAAAAAGGAAACAGAGATCCCTGCCATGTGTGAGTACATGGATGAATCCGGAGGACACCGTGTCGGCACAAAAAGACAGATACTGCATGATTCCACTTTTGTAAGAAATTTAATAGAGGCAGACTCCCAGAAGCAGAGAGTAGAGAGGGGGTTGCCAAGGGCTTGGTGGAGAGGTGAAAGGGAGACGTGTTCCATGGGTATAAAGTCTCGGTTGTATAGGACGAGTAAATTCTAGAAGTCTACTGCCCAAAACAGTGCCTAGGGTGAACAATTCAGTACTGTACACGTCCCAGTCTGTCAGGAGGGCAGACCTCACGCTAAGTGTTCTTCCCACCATAACAACTACAAAACGCAGAAGAACCGGAGACAACCCTTGGAGGTGACGGATATGTTTATTACCTTCACTGTGGTGATGGTTCCACAGGTATGTGCATGTCCAAACTGTATATGTCAAAATGTCCTGCGTTTTGTTGGGGTGGAGGGGGTTGAATATCAACTAGACCTCGGTTAACCTGTTATTTCTTAAAGAAAAATGTGAGAAAGCACATAATAAAAAAATGTAAAAAAAAAAAAAAAAGTAGAGACTCCAAGAGACAGTGTGGATGGCTAGGAATGAACCCTGGCAGTGTAGCGAGTTTTCATTTTTAACCAGGAAGCCAACACCACAGGGTGTGGGGTCAAGGAAAACAGCCCACTTCAGTAAGACAGGGGGGCCAGAGGCCCAGCCTCCCCTGACACCCTTCATTTGCCCATTTATTCATCAAATACATATGGACCGACCACCAAAGATATGCCCAGACTGCCCCGAAGCTGGGACCCAGCGACGGAGCCCAGGTGGAGGTGACACGGGTTCCAGGAGGGGAGGTTCCAGGGCTCTGCCCCACTGGGAGCCTGTGCCTGCTCCCTGCACCCAGGGTGGCGGTGATGCGGGTTCCAGGAGGGGAGGTTCCAGGGCTCTGCCCCACTGGGAGCCTGTGCCTGCTCCCTGCACCCAGGGTGGAGGTAACGCGGGCTCCAGGAGGGGAGGTTCCAGGGCTCTGCCCCACTGGGAGCCTGTGCCTGCTCCCTCCACCCAGGGTGGCTGCGAACACCGATGGCGTGGCTGTCGCAGCTGCAGGTGGCTCAGGGACAACCAGATGACGGATGCGGAGATGAAGATCCAGCGGTCCCTTCAAGTCCCCCGGCAGGTGGGCAAATCAAACTCGATAAAAGATTTCAGAACGTATCTGTTATTCACTGGCTTCACAAATGAAAACCCGCTTGGGTCACACACACACACAAAAAATTCCATACATCAACATGAAAGCCATAGGTATATACGTGTCCCCTCCCTCCTGAATCCCCCCCTCCCACCTCCCTCCCCACGCATCCCTCCAAATTGTCACAGAGCACCAGCTTTGGGTTCCCTGAGTCATGAAGTAATGTATCCTCTAATTAAAATAAATTTAAAAAAAATTTTTTTTAATTCCATGAATGTGGTTTGTATAATTGGGGACAGATCATGACTAAGGAGCAAAACTAAAAAGTCCACATGACTGAGACTGTCACGTGTTCAGCTAATTTGAAGATAAGGAAGGAGCCTGTTTTCTTCGCTGATCCAGCCATGCCTGGGGCCACATCTGGGTCCAGCAGCCACACTTTAGAAAGATCACACTGAATCTAGCTTCTTAAGAGGGCAGTAACCAGCCCAGGGAAGTTAATTGTTACCAAGAACTATGAGAATAGATGATAAACTGAGGAAGGGAGACAATTCTTCAAATCTTTGAAGCTCCAGCCCATGGAGGAAGTCCTAGACATGTTCAGGGGTGGTCCCCAGGGTGTAATATTAGACCAGTGCATGGGACATGCCAGGGAGCCAGGTTTCAGCCAGGTTTAAGAAAGGCATTTCTAACAGGGGTGTCCACGGTAAACGGGGCTTTCTGAAGGGCTGGGAGCGAACCTCTAGCCCCGGAGATCATACCCTCGGGGCTCCCTAGACACAGAGGAAAGGCTTCAGACAGGAGTTATGGTTACTTAGAATCAATAACCTAAACGTTCCATTCAGCACGGTCCGTGCGTGACACTTGCTAATCTACCCAGGATGTCGTTTTTCAGACGGTACAAAAGAGAAAGCAACAGGGCCAGTTGGGCTTGACCTGTTCTAGAAGTTAGCAGCCATCTCCCAGAGGTGGCGGGAAAGGACGACGAGGATGAAGGGGAGAGGAAGGGCTGGACATGACCTACAGAGGCCACGAGGGGGCGGGCAGGAAGGGGAGGGCTGGTCCAGCAAAGGGAGGCTCTGCCCAGCGCTGCCCGCTCTCCTCCTCGCCCACTGAGTCCACCACCTCGCCCACCCGCCTCGTCTCCGCCTCTAATTTTGGGGACCACTGGCCTAAAATCTCACAAATCTTGTTTCTCACTTTCATTTTATGATAAAGACATATAACAGGGAGGAAAGAAGAAAAAATCTGAAGATACAAAAAAAATCACAAACAGTGTGTCACCCACACAAACCACTGAAACTGAGTTCTCCATCTTCACAAAAGCTTGGCTCTGACAGCCAGTAGATTTGCTCTGGAAGGTCCAGGTCTCCGGTTTTCTGCTCTTATTTACCAGCGTGGACTTCCCAGCTGGCTCAGTGGCAAAGCATACGCCTGCCAATGCAGGAGATGAAGAAGACCACAGGTTTGATCCCAGGGTTGGGAAGATCCCCTGGAGAAGAAAACTGGAGAAGAAAATGGCAACCCACTCCAGTATTCTTGCCTAGAGAATCCTGTGGAGAGGAGAGTCTTGCAACAGCCTGGCCCACTTCAGTGCCACACTGCTGAGCCGTTCTCTCTCCAGTGTGCTCTAAAAAGTGGTGTCTGGTATGTGAATCGGAGCTAATCTATGTGCATGAACTTGTAAAAATTAACTCTTCATTTAAAAGTTATATGTATGGTAAAAATGCAAACAATGTATATATGTTTTAAAATATGTAATGAAAGATGTCTTCCTTGTACATCAAGTTCCAAACGCCACCCACCCTCCTGAGATGCAAAAGCTAGTACCAGTTTCTCATATATTCACAGATTACTTCAGGTAGGGTACGCTGTGTGTGTCTGTGTGTGTGTGTGTGGGAGCGAGAAGGCATGTGTGAGCGCGTGAATACCCCATGATGACATAAATAGAAGCAATCTGTGCTGTTCCGCCTCGTGTTCATTACACCTGACAACACCCTGCACCGCAGCGATACCTGTTGCTCTAACACCAGTCAGCGGGCAGACCACTGGTGCAGAGAGGAGAGAATCACCTAGAAGTCATGCTGGTTCACATCGGATTTTCCTGCAAGCGGAGCTTAGGTTTGAATGATGAGAGTAGAACTGGAAGCTTCGGCTGGAAGGGACGTGGCTCTCAACGTGAAGTCCTTTCTGTTGTATTTCAAGAAATTGTAACAGCAGCATCTGCAATGACCCAGGGCTTGCGCTGTCCCAGGCTGGTAGCAAGTGGAAGCCCTCGCAGGCTCATCGTGTCTATACACTTCCCCCAGAGCAGCATTCCCATGCTGTTTGTATAAATTACTCTCCCCTGGGCAGTCTCCAGCGCCACAGAGCTGTCTGTCTGGGCGGCCCAGGGAGTCTCCCCAGATACCAGTGATTCTTTCTGTGGATGCTCTGGTTTCCAAGTCGCACCAACTGAGTAGTTTAGGTGAGACTGGGGTAAGGGCAGATGGAAGCAAGGAATCTGACATGTCTCCATTACAAATTCATCTCTTTCAGCCTTACTAAAATTCAAATTTATATTAACATTCTCCTTAACAAAATACAAGTATCTTTAAAAATATAATGCTTAAAAGCAGAGGTGCAAAAAAAAAAAAAGGGGGTTAAGTGATGAGGGGTATGGATAAGTTAGGAGTTTGGGATTAACAGATACACAGTATTGTATATAAAATAAATAAACAACAAGAACCTACTGTGTTTCACAGGGAATTATACTCAATATTTTATAATAGCCTATAAAGGAAAAGAATCTGAAAATATATATTCACATGTACAACTGAATCAGTTTGCTGTACTTTGAAATTAAAACACTGTAAACCAACTATACTTCAATTATTTTTTTTAAAAAAGAAATGCTAAGTGTGAAAAAAATGTGCAAAAAAAGGGGTAGGGGTAGAGATTTGCCGGGAGGTTCAGGGGTTAACACTTCGCCTTCCATTGCAGGGAGTGCGGATTTGATCCCTGGCCATCGAGCTAAGATCCCACATACCTCACTGCCAACAAACCAAAATGTAAAACAGAAGCAATACTGTACCAAATTCAATAAAGACTTTAAAGTGGTCCACTTGAAAATAAATAAAAATTTTTAATATATTCTTTTAAAGGGTAAAGGATTAGAGCCTGGGACAAGGTTGGCACAGGGGGAGGTAAAGGGAAGACCGGGAACCATCAGCCTCACTCGCCTCACAATTCTGCTGACTGCCAGCTACTTGGTATCGGTATTGCGCCTGATGTCCTGTGACTCACAGAGAAGGCAATGGCACCCCACTCCAGTGCTCTTGCCTGGAGAATCCCAGGGACGGTGGAGCCTGGTGGGCTGCCATCTCTGGGGTCGCACAGAGTCGGACACGACTGAAGCGACTTAGCAGCTTGGCAGCAGCAGACTGTGACTCACTGTCCCTTCTGCAGCTGTCACGCTCTGCACGCACAACACGACAAAGCTGAATTTACAGCAAACCCTGCGCGATTCCACCACGCAAATGCATCCACCAAGTCTGGGATACAGATGGAGTTTTGGGGAAAATCATTTGACATTTGCATTCATTCGTAGGAAAAATAATTTGGCTGCCCAATTGCTCATCCTACAATATTACAGAGAAGAAAAATCACTTGATTCCTCCCTCACATCCTTGAATTGAAGATAGTGACTGACGAGCTACTGTTTTATCCATCCTTCTCGGATAACGTTCACACCATAATATTGTTAGAAAAACACATCTAATCTCCCTCACCTAGAAGAGGCAATGCGATTTTTTTTGTTGTTGTTCACGTTCAATTTGCACCAGTCCATAAGGTCACAAGTGGGACAATTCCAACACAATCATAACTTGGTGTTTTTACAGGAACGCTCCCCTCTAAAGGGAGATGGAGTCCTGCCCGAGGATCCCAGACCACTAAAGTTTTCTACCTGAACTATATTGTGTTACTTAGATGGAAATTTTCTTACGTTTATACAAATATCCACTTCTTCCACCTAAGTATATAGTTTGTGGGAGTCCCTGGTGGCTCAGAGGTAGAAAACTCTCCTGCCAATGCAGAACACATTGGTCCAATCCTTGGGTCGGGAAGATCCCCTGGAGAAGGAAATGGCAACCCACTCCAGTATTCTTGCCTGGCAAATCCCATGGACAGAGGAGCCTGGGGGGCTACAGTCCAGGGGTTGCAAAAGAATCAGACATGATGTATCAACTAAATGACAATACAACTTGCAACATCTTGGGGGAAAATTATTTCCTTGTGTTTAATACCCACTATGACAAGTGGTATTTTCAATCGTCACAAAATAACCCCGTTCCTAAACGGAGTTCTTCAAGGAACCGACACTCTGTTGAATCCAATGAAGAGGGAGCTGGGACATCCCAGAAACAGTGACAGCTCCCCCAGCCACCCAGAGGTCGGTGGTCGAGGGCCGGCATCTGGTAGGAGCTCCCACCCCCCCAGGCCCATGGCCAGCCCCCTGCACTGAGCCCCTGACCAAAGAGAAGCCTGTCTCTTGTCTCTCACACCTTTCCAAGGTCCTCTGACCTCAACTTCCTGACCTGAGCTCCCACTTGACGGTCCCCAATCCTCCTGTTCCTCAATTAAAATTCTCAACACAAAACTCCACAGCTCAGCTCCCGTCTCAGATGCCAAGCCTGGTCAGACAAGCTGGGGAAGGGTCGAGGGGGGTTCCTGGTCTTCAGAAGGCTGCTCCTGGGACAAGGTCCCAAGGTCAGGCGATGTCAGAAGGGAGTGAGGTGTCATTAGTGACCTGTTTCCATCAGAGGCTTCAGAAACAGTCCCCCGGGTTAATCAATGCCCAGTGAACCCGACCACGTCCTCTCCAGCTGAGCCCTTGATGGGTTGTAGATTCCAACCTCCTTCTCTGCTCCTGCACATTTCCCAGCTGGAGATTCTGGTACGTTTCTCTTTACTTGCCTGCGCCCCAACAATTCAACTACCTTGTCAGCACATCCCAAGGTAGTTGTGTTTGGGGTGCTGAGTTCTGTGGAGTTGTGCGACTCACCTTCACAGCTGAAGCCTGTCTTGATGCCTCCCAGACCCCAGAGGTTGGCAGACAGGACGCAGGCGGCCCTGCCAGGACTGCGGAGCTCGTCATCAGCCCAGGTCTCAGCACTCAGGCTGCTGGAGGACGGATCTCTTCTGCAACATCTCCACCCAGTGGCCGGCCTGCCTCGGCTCCAGCCTCTCCAGGGACCAGCGACTCAGCAGGTCCTGCAAGGCCTTCATCCTAAGCGTGAACTTCACATCTGTCCGGCTCCCACCCGATGACCCCAGTTCATACCACGGAGCCACGGAACAGGTCGAACTGCAGAGAAGCAGCCAACTGCAGTAAGACCCTGAGCTCCCAAGGCGGGCTGTAACTGAGCAAGTTAATGATCACACACACACACACACATACACACACAAAGGGGAGGGGGGGTTTGTAACTGAGCAAGTTAGTGATCACACACATATACATACACACACACCAGAGCAGTTTGTAACTGAGCATGTTAATGATCTCACACACATACATACACACACACACACACTGGAGTGGGCTGTAACTGAGCAAGTTAATGAATACTCACACATACATATACATACATACACACATACATATACGCACACATACATACACACACACGGGGGCAGTTTGTAACTGAGCAAATTAATGATCTCACACACACATATACACACACACACACACACTGGAGAAGTTTGTAACTGAGCAAGTTAATGATCACACACACTCATACATATACACACACACACACACACACATACACCCACCCTTGGCTAAAAAGGAAAAATAAATACAGTGCCACCTCCCTGAAGACGAGACCAGGACGCTCCCAGTGCACGGACACCGCACGGCCGTGTTGTCACTTTCCTTTCTGCTGCTGCTTGGCAACCCTGTAAACTCTGAGGGATCTTTCCTCCGAACTCTCTCATCCAAGGTAAATACCACAGCCTTATATTTTTTAATATAAATCCACTTATTTTTTGGCTGCACTGGGTCTTCGTTGCTGTGTGGGGGCTTCCTCTAAGTTATGGCCAGCAGGGGCTGCCCCCCAGCTGCAGTGTGCAGCTTTCTCATAGAGGTGGTTTCTCCTGTGGCTCACAGGCCCCAGGCACGGTCTTGGCACGTGGACTCCACAGCTGTGACACAGACTCAGCTGCCCCTTGGCATGCGGGATCTTCCCAGACCATGGATCGAACGCGTGTCTCCTGCGTTGGCAGGCGGATTCTTTATCACTGAGCCACCAGGGAAGCCCACATCACCACCTCTATGACTGTGCCTCTTTCGGTGTGTTCTCAAGACCCTTTACCATCCAGAATTCACTGTTTCTCAGAGCAGTTTCTTCTCTTCCTTTCTCTATTTCCAGTTCTTTCTATCACCCACGTTAGTCCAGGGACAAACTGTGTTCAAAGCATCCCCTCCGTGAGTGTCAGGAGGGGAGATCCAGAGAGAAGATCCCTCCCACGGAGGCCGCCTTCACTAAGAGTGTCCACCCACAGTTTCCAACCGACCGGGAGCTTACTCGGCCGCGCTCATCAGGGCAGTGGGCTGGTTTCCTGCCCTTCCCGGTGGGTTCCCAGGAGAGTCCTCTTTAAGCCAGGCTCCCTCTCACTTCCCTTCCTCGCTGGGGCTAAGAAAATGTTGGCTGGAGCACAAACAGGTCTGGGAAGGGCTGGCACGGCTCTTCTCTGCGCTGGCTGGTCTCAGTCAGATCAGGCCGCTCTGACCGATACCACAGAAAGGGGCTGAAACACCAAGTGTCTACTTCTCACTGTCCCGGAGGCTGGGGAGTCCAGGATCAAGGTGCTGACTGTTGTGGGGTCTGGTGGGGGCCCTCTTCCCGCTGTGACCTTCTGTGGTGGACAGGGCGAGGGAGCACTCTGGGGTCTCTTTCATCAGGGCACGAATCCACCCTCATAACCTAAAGCCAAGGCCCCCCTTCCTGATGCCAACACACTGGGGAGGTTAGGATTTCAACACAGGAAACAAACATGCAGCCCATAATAGCTCCTCTATCTGAAGGGCAATCCAAGGTGAGTTCTTCCCTTCCTTTCCCCAAGTCCTTTCCAAGCCTGAGAAATCATCTCTCCCCCAACAGAACTCCCCAGGAGCAAGGATACAGTGGAGATTCTGCTTCCCATGTCCCTAAGAACAAGATGCTCTCACGGGATGTCGGCTGTGAAGGCCGGGCCCAAGGTCATAGACCCCGTGACTTGGTATGATTCCTAAACGCCACTCTGAGAGCAGGTGGGAGTTCCTGGGGGCTTGCCATCCCTCTGGAACACTTCAGACACACCTTCCAACCTTGCCAGCAGGCTTCCCCCCTCACTCCTCCTGTCTCCATCAGACTGCTGAGGTTGCAAATATCATAGCACCCGTGAAAGCGGCTTAAGAACAACATGGGTTTATCATTAACAAGGTAGCCTGAGGGCTTCCCTGGTGACTCAGCGGTGAAGAATCTGCTTGCCAATTCAGGAGACATTTGATCCCTGGGTCAGGAAGATCCCCTGGAGGGGGAAACGGCAATCCACTTCAGTATTCCTGCCTGGGAAATCCCAAGGACAGAGGAGGCTGGAGGGCTACAGTTCATAGGATTGCCAGAGTCAGACAGGACTCAGCAACTGAACAACGAACAGCCCTCTACAGCCCCAGTGGGGGACAAGACACACCACACAACCAAGGAACGTGCTTCTGGTCTGTCTGCTCGCCTGTCGAGATTTAAGGAGATTCCTGCCGTACGCTCTGATGAATGTCCACAATATCCCACCCTCTCACCCCAGACACACTCACTTCTTGTTACACCATCACACCGCTTACGTCTTCCAGAGAATTCACACATGGTAACATTCACTCACCTGTTTGTCTCTCTTCTAGAACATAAACCCCGTAAGATCTGGGGACTTGCACATCACCCACCATTGAATCAGAAAAGTTTATTGCACAGCAGACAGTCAATAAGCATTTGTTGAATGAATGAGTCCCAACTTGCTGCTCGTGAAAGTGAAGATTATCAAACTGATCATATTTTTATCAGTTTAGTTAAAAATGCAAACCATCTCATTTTATCAAACCTCTCTTAAGATGGTTTGGTGTTCAGGTTTCAGGTGTAATATTACTGGGAGTTTAATTCCTTTCTGTGATACATGGGGATTGTGCGAGCCAAGTCAATATTCATTTTTCAGATGTGTAAAGTTTATCTACTAACATTCAAAGGTTTTCCTTGACGTGTCTTTATCTAAATTAGTTAAGTCTCTTCTCACAAATGAGAAATATTAAATAAATGGCTGCTTTAATAAAATAAAGAGGTGACTAGCAGAAATAATCTGTAGCTTCTGTGAACAAGCTTTTCTTTAGTGTCTGAAATAATAAACACCACTTACAGGCCTCAGACTCCATGCTGAGAGTTCTACAGATCGGTCTCCAGCCCCCTGTTCAGCGTTTAACTATCCAAACGACAGCGATGCTCAGGAAACCGAGGCCCAGCCACTTGGACAAGGCCCTGCTGCTGCTGAAGCAGGGCTCTGAACCCAGGTCTGCCTTACCAAAGCTCAGGATGGTTTATTTCACTATCAAATCATACCAACTATTCCACCACAGTTCATCAAATCTGAGACTCTGCCAACAGCGACTGACATACAACTGTGCCATGAAGTGCCACACTGCCAATTAAGTTACAAAACACCATCAACTGGAAGATATGTCACAATTCAGAAATGTTAAAATGTGTATGTATGTACACAGATTTATACACACATATAGATCTTAGATTGACAAAATACAGTAATCCAATAGCCTTGGAACAAGTTATTCCAAAAAAGGTGTTATAAAATATAACACTTCTCCAAACCTTTAGAAAATTAATCTTGTCCTGAAGTACAGAAAGAAAGAAAAAAAAAGAGTGATAAATCTAAAGTATGAATAAAGTTATAGGAAACAGCAACCATTTACAATACATTCCCTCTTTAAAACTTATTTCTTGTCATCTGCAGCATCCAATCATATCCTTCACAACGTGCAGAGCTGCTAACGTCTTTCCCAGCCATCAGCATGAGCACAGCCTACTCGAATCTTCTCACGGCCAAGTGCGTGAAGAGTGGTGAGCACAGTTGTTGGCGTACACCGCAAAAAGGGCTTTTCATCTACCTGCTGGCCTCAACTTCTGCTTATTTGCTCCAAAAGTCAGGGAAAGTAACTGTCATTTCTCATTCCACAGTGGTGAAAAACATAATCTTTGCTGAAGACACAGCCTTAAGTCCCTAGAAGATCAAAGACTCCAACACCTCAGAAAACTCTGGGTAGAGGCTGTATGGGAACGACCAACGGGAAGCGCACGGGTCTTCAGGGCCTCCCACCTCCTCCCCTGAAAGTGCGCGCGTCGTAGGCCCACACGGTGTCTATCCCCTCCCCCGTGACCTGCGCCGGGGTCCAGTGCGGGAAGGGGAAGCGGCAGGCGATGACCCGCGCGTCGTCCTGAAGCTCGAGCTCCAGCTTCTCCTCCAGCGGCGCCATCTGCGGAGAACAACAGCCATCATTTCAGGGAGCAGGGGGTCACACGAAGGGGCTCTTCAGTGTCCTTCTGTGTCCCTGAAAATATCTGTGCCAAATTATTGATTGTAAAACAGAGCACTCCTGGGCGACAATCCACCAAAATACAGAAGTCACGTGAACCACCGTTTTAAGACTATTTTCTATCATCAAATATAAAATCTGTCATTTTTAGCAAATGTGTATCACAGATTTCTACTTTCCTAACTAAAGAAACATGGAATTAGACCATGAAAAAAATACACATTCTACCAAATTGAAATATGATCAAACATTTCACAATTCTTTAAAAAAGATCCATAACATACCAATAATTAATTTCTTTATAGTCAATATAATTTACGAAAAGTAAAATTCTCTTACGTATCACTTATACATAACTTTATAAGTAATCTATTTGTGAAGTAAGAGTTTTACTAAAAGTACTGACACTGTGATTATATTAGCAAATTAACAGCTGCTTAAAATTTTATCTTCAGGTCCTAAAAATATATTACCAGCTTCACCTCTTAAATATATTTTTCTCTATTCTTTTATTATTTTCAAATAATTTCAAATTTACAGGAAGGATACAAGAATAGAGCAAAAGAACTCCTATATTCCTTTACCCGGGCTCACCAGTTTTCAACAGCTTGTCACAGTTGCTTTATCTGACTTGCTCTACACCCCTCTCCCTCAGAACACTTTTTCTAAACCATCTGAGAACAGGCTGCCTACAACATGCCCCTTTACTCCCTGGTACTTCAGTGTTTCCTGAGAAAGAGCCTCAACACAGTTATCAAATTCAGGAAACTTTGTATCCCAACAACAATCATCCCAACAGCACCCGACCAAATGCCCAAGGAGCGTCCTTCACACCTCCCCCTAGTCCAGGGTCGCACAGTGCACAGAGCTGTAACGGCTCCTTGGCTTCCTTGAATCTGGAACAATCTCTCACCTTTCTTTGTCTCTCATGACAATAACCTCCTTTAACAACACAGGCCAGTCGACTTGAAGCAGTTGATCAAATACATATTCCTGTATATGGTCAATGATTGTAATGGTGTAACTCTAAATATGGGAAGATACAAGAGGGAGTTTTGCCCGGACATGACAGATTGAGTAAGACAGCTGGTCCAGAGCCCCCTGGTTGCTGCTGATGGACCTAGTTCAGTGCACGCTGAGTGAGCCGCCTGCAAAATCTTCGCTGGCCCTTGGAATGAGCCTTCCTAGCACTGTCAGATGAAACGGTCATGAAAAGCCTCCCAAAGGATGGTCGAATTTACGACCATGAGTAGGCCCTGTTGACTGCAAACTGGCATTTGCCACCTACCTCTACAAGGGTTAAATCACATGCTGCTGCAGCTTCTGACAGCCAACACCCCCTGAAGGGAGTTCAGGTTGGACAGCAGAAAGGAGGCACTCTGTGCTCGGGAAAAACTGACAGGACATGCCTTCAGAGAGACAGGTATCTTCAGGAGCTGATTTCATGAGCCCAATTCTTGCACCTCCTCATATCTAAAAAAGCACTAAAATCCTTCATGGTGATGACTGTCTCTTGTGACCAGCAGAAACCTTCTGCAAAAAAAAACGTATGTGCTTGACTATAAGTATTCCTCTTTCACCAAAATCACATAAATACTACCCTATCCCTCTGCCTCTTTGGAACAGTTTCTCAGAGCGATCTGAGGGGCTGTCTCCCAGGCTACAGTCCTCATTTTGCCCCCAAATAAAATTTTAACTCAAAAAAAGAAAAACAAAAGGATACAGGCGAGTCCCTCGGGCGTCTGCTTGTGATGTGCGGTGTGTGTGTCCATGGCAACAACCCAGCAGAGGGGTTGTGAACTTGGCACACTCGAGAGTCCTGAGCCTGTGGGGTCCTTCTGCTTTGAGGGTGACATACCACTCGGCTGAGGAGGCATCTCAGTGTCTCCACAGTGTGGTTACTATTCCTCCTTCAAAATGAACACCATACTGTGGGCAGACACCTGGGAAGATGTGAATGTCTTGTTACTCGTCTAACTGTCCCCCAGTGAGTGCTGCGTTCTCGATGACTCTGCCTGAGTCCATTTCACCACACAGGTTGAAAGCGGCCACTTGCCAAGTCCATCCTTCCTTTCAGATCAACAGTCAGAATCTCAAGGAAGAGCTTTCCCCCCGCTGTCTCCATCACTGTAAGCATGATGGATTCATCACGGATTCATCAACGGGTTACGATCCGCTGTCATCCTCATTTCTTCTAACACTCAACTTGTCCGGTTTGGTCACCTGGAGCCCCTCAAGCTGGCTTCTCTCCTGTGCATGTGCCCCGACCAAACCTTCTGGGCGCTTCCTCACATTCAGACTCAACTAAATGTTCCAGGCTTTCACATCTTCCCTTCCCAGCCCCGGGATCAGCCACTTCTCAAACATTCCTGGTTCCTCTGAGTGAGAAGCAATGTTTCGAAACCGAGACCTGTGCAAAAGCTACACTCTTTAAAAGTAATTAAGCTGGACTTCCCTGGTGGCTCAGGTCCAACAAGGCTTTGGCCCCTTCCCGGTGATCTCAGTACCCCCTTGGCTTCAGCTCCTGGGCGCGGATGCCCCAACGAGCCCCCTACCTTGAGCCAGACCTCCGGGCATGTGCTGCTGCCCACCTGACATGCCTGCATGTGTCAACCCACACGTGTCCAGACTGTATGTGCCAGATAGGACTCTGCCTGCCCATGCAGGGGACACGGGTTTTGATCCCTAGTCCAGAAGATTCCACATGCCACGGAGCAACTAAGCGCACGTACCACAACTACTGAGCCCGTGAGCTTTAACGACTGAAGCCCGCGCACCTAGAGCCTGTGCTCACAACAAGGGAAGCCACTGCAATAAGAAGCTTGTGCACCGCAACTAGGGAGGAGCCCCCGCTCGCCGCAACTAGAGAAAGCCCAAGCACAGAAATGAAGACCCGGCACGGACAAAAATTAATTAAAGTAATCTGTTAAATTAAGATGAACGAATTTTCTACGACAGTTTGATTCCTCACCTGTGTCTTTAAAAAGCGGTTTGGAAAAAAAATTCCTCTATATGACCTGTGGCTGGAGTGAGCCAAAATTCTGATTCTTTACTATAATCAAAACCGAGATAACAATAAATAAATTCCACTGAAGGATGGAATATTTTTATTCTTTTAACAGCTTGCAAAAGATTGCTCTTTAAACAAAAAAAAAAGCAAAAATTTTGTTCCTTGAGGGGAAAATTAAATAAGCAAAGAATAAGACAATATGTGTTTTTCCAAAATGTGAGGGGTTTCTTATGCTAATTTTGTTCATAAAAAGGACAACTGTAAATTTATTCAGATTACTATTCTTTTCTCTTTTACAGATCTTTTATTTCCAAATGACTGTCATATGCTAAGTCAAGATAAACCTATGAATGAAAGGCTCTATTTCAATCATAAGAAATTAACGGACTAAATTACACATAAATATGCAACAAACCTGGGTCTTGATATCTTACACAAAGAGAAGCCGTGATGTGTCATCTCCGCCTAATGAAACTCAAAGGAATTCATACAATTATACGTTTCAAAGTGACATGAACTCATCCTATTCTAATTACCTCTTCAAAACTTGAAACATAAGTTGAAACCAGCTAAAGGCACAAGACACAACAGCCAGGCCCGTCCACAGCTCTGAGCCACTGGGTCACTCCACCTCCCTTTCCTCCACCCCAACTCCTCTGCATCCTTTGCCGGGGGCCCCTCATGTGCTTGAGGCCAGGGCTCAGGTCCAGCAAGGCTTTGGCCCCTCCCCGGGTGATCTCAGCCCCCCACGGCTTCAGCTCCTGGGCGCTGATGCCCCACAAGTCCCCTACCTTGAGCCCAGACCTCCGGGTATTGGCCGCTGCCTACACATGTCACCCCACACATGTCCCAGACTGCGTGTGTCATGAGGAATTCCTGATCCCCCCACCCTACCCCTACGCAGTCTGCCTGCAGCTTCCCAGCTCAGCAGACTCCAGCAGCTCAGGTCAGACACCTCAGGGTGCCCCCCACTGGATCTGCCAGCTCACCTTGTTGTTCCTGTCCTCATCGAGCATCCAGAGTCTGACCACCTGTCACCGGCTTCTCCACCCTGGCACTGGCTTCCCCCACTGATGGCCTGCATGTCCGCAAGAGCTCAGACCCGTCTCCCAGCATCTCCCCCACCCTCTGTTCCCCACAGCAGGCCCTGTCCTTCCCGCCTGGCCCCCATCTCTCTCCCCCGCCACCCCTGCTCACCCCCTCCCACCACGACCACCTCCTCGCTGCCTCTGGACCCACAGGCACACACCCCTCAGCACCTTTCCTTTCGCAGAGGCTGTTCCTCGACCTGGAGCGCTCTTCCAGACATGGCCGCACGGCTCCCCCTCACTTTCAAAGTCCCCTCTTCGAAGACAGTCTCCCTCTCGCGCTTTGGTGAGCCCACAGCACTGACCCCCCTTACTGTACCACGGTCTACACTCCCGTCTCACTGAATACCTGCTCTCCCAACTAGCATGTAAATACCTTGGGGCAGGGATGTTTCCTTTTTCCTCTTTATTCACTGAAGCACTTGGACAGGGTCTGATGCTTAGTGACCCTGAGTGAGCACTTGTTCAGTGAAGGACTGAATGCAGGATGCACGGTCCTGAATGCTGTTTCTTTATCAGAGCACTGTGCAGCATTTTCACTCATGGATTCATAACAGAATTTGTAGCTGAAATTAAATGAGTCATCCTTTGAAGTTATGAAACTTAATAGCCCAGGGGAAGAGTGTACTTAACGCGCATGTTTATACCATATTCATCCATTCGTTTAACAAACATTTCCTAGGTGATCACTCTGAGCCAGGAGCTGGGAGTCTGGCAGAGCTCAACAGGTCTGCCCTGTCCCTGAGCTCACAGTGCAGTGCACACGGCCAACGCCACCAAAGCCATCACATGAGGAGAAGTGCAGTCACGTGTCCACAGGGAAGGGAACAAGCTTTGGAAATCGTGGTATCGGGGCTCATCGCACAGGGCAATCAAGGATGGCTTCTCGGAGGAAGAGACATCTGACCTGTGAGTGGTCAGCAGACGTTCACTAACCAGGCCCAGAGCTGGGGGGACTGGAGTCTCGGGGAGGACACGGCCCCACACAGTGTGGTCCAGCAGCCATGAGGAGGGCAGGGCCAGTGCACAGAGAGCTAGGGGCAGCCAGGTGCCAAGGCCAGATGGAAGGTTGGGCCTTATCATCGCTGGTTTAAAGCATGACCAAGTCACCGGAGGGTTTTCAACAAGGACACAACCTATCTGTCCCACCCTCCTCGTAGGTGAGTTCATAGTGAACGTGAAAGTGAAAGCTGTTCAGTCCTGTCTGACTCTTTGTGACCCAATGGACTGTGGAATTCTCCAGGCCAGAATACTGGAATGATTAGCTGTTCCCTTCTCCAGGGGGTCTTCCCAATCCAAGGATCGAACCCAGGTCTCCCACACTGCAGGTGGAGTTTTTACCAACAGAGCCACAAGGGAAGCCCAAGAATACTGGAGTGGATAGCCTATCCCTTCTCCAGCGGATCTTCTTGACCCAGGAATCGAACCGGGGTCTCCTGCACTGCAGGCGGATTCTTTACCAACTGAGCTATGAGGGAAGCCCCAGACATTAAACTGATAAGGACAGATACCACACTTGATCTTAGCCAAAAGCCTGAGAAGCGATCTCCCATCCAGGCACTGGTCTGCCAGGTCCAGTGGCACTCTCACTCCTGCTACCCTGGACACACACGCATGATGCAGGCTCGGGCCACTGTAAGCCGAGCGCTGCTGTGTAGAACTGTGAAGAACCGCCAGTCTGGCACCGGACACGCAAGGCTGTGAGGGACCGCCAGTCCAGCACCGGAGACAGAGATGAGGGACCACCAGTCCAGCAGCAGCAGGAGAGGGAGGCCACATAACACCAGGGTCTCGCCCTCTGACGCTCCCAAGGCCGCCTCCGGCTTCTCACAGCCCACGTGCACCCCAGCGGCCACAGGAAACCCTTCCTGCCATGCTGGCTCTGTCCAGCCATCAAGCCCCTACCGGGACACCGGCCAGTGTGCGGAGAAAGGAAATACGTTCTAACAGGAGATGGCATAATGGGCCCAGACAGCCTAAAAGAATTTTCCAGGGCTCTAAGGATCCCAAGGGCCGACCTGGCCCGACACCCCTGGCAGCCCCCTCCCTCCTCTCACTGTCTCCATGCAGGCAAGGCCTGGGGAGGGCAGAAAACAGGGACCTCCACCCGGGAAACCGAGCCTCCCAGACCCACCGAGGCCATCCGGGCCTCAGCACCCTGATCCATCCCCCTGTGTGGAGGACTCCAAGTTGGCTGAATCCCTCTTGTGCCAGGAGACGTGGGCACTTATTGCATTTCAGCTGCTTCCTTCTTCCTAGGAACGGTGAAATGCTGCAAGTGCCTTATTTAAGGTTTCTCTGTGTACAGAAGAATGGCCCATAATCGCAAAAGTATTTATCAAAATAACACTCTTCCCTTGGGTGAACAGTTCCCAAAACTGACCACACTTCAAATGCGGTGAGTAGCCAAGGAGCTGGAGCCGGGAGAAGGCCAGTGCTGCCCGCTGCTGGGACAGCACCTCGGGGCCTCTCATAACGGCACAAACATGCCAGCTTTCTATCTGTGTAAAGCATGGATTTTAAATTAAGGTTCTTTGCCTCAAAATGCCAATTATCCCAAAAGAATGCTCAAACTTCACAATAAGTAGGAAAAAAAAACCCATCAAATTCCATAGCAATTCTGATACTAAATACGTTTTTAGGTTTTTTTTTAAATGATCAGAGATCATGCCTTTCTACCTCTTTTCATTTTTATAACAAAAGTATAGACACCCAGGTTTCATCTTCATGTTAGGCTTGCTAAGAATCATGAACATACAGAATCCTATCACTTTAAAGAGTATCTAACAAAAGCACTTCTAAATACTTTTTTAAAAAAAGAGAGAAAAAAGCAGTTCACTGAAAATTCTAACAGAAAAAAATGTCTCCAGCATGAGATATCTTAAGGAAAAATTGAGATATGAATAAGAAAGCATAACAACAAAGTCCATTTTTTTTAAATAAAAACCGTATCACTTACTTAGTGGCATTTCGGCAAACAACAAAATCTGCCAGGATTACTATGCCTACAATTATAGAGCTTGAAAAGTGAAGGAGGATTTCTTTCTACAGTCAGTAAACCAACAATTACAATGAAAGCCTCCCATTCTGGTCATCTTTCCAAAGGCTAAATTTAGGACCATTTGCAGTCCAATGCTGCAGCATTTTCACTTTCCAAAGTACAGAGTCAGAATTCAATACAAATCAGCCAACTGAGGTCAATGGAAACTAGTCAACGCTTGTGTGTGCATGCTAAGTCGTTGTGTTCAACTCTGTGACTCCACGGACAATAAATTGCCACACTCCTCTGTCCATGGAATTCCCTGAGCAAGAATAATGGAGTGGGTAGTCATTCTCTTCTCTAGAAGATCTTCCCGACCCAGGGATTGAACCCATGTTTCCTGCATTGCACACACATTCTTTACCACTGAGCCATCAGGGAAGCCCCCTCCCGTTAACTTTCCCAAGTGATTTCAGCTGGATATAATAAGTGAGCAACTGTGAAAACCCATTCACATTAGACACCAGGAGCTCATAAAGCAGTTTTCAGACTCAAATTGTTAGGGCTTAGGCAGATCCCTGAGACCTTCATCTAAAGCAGAACTTTTAAACTACAAGACTGAATCTTTCATGATTAAACTATTAAGGCCCTAAAGTACTTTGTTAAACCAATGATCTGTCATTCTGCACACGGGGGAGCAGGACAGAAACCCCCTCCTAACCTAGAAAAGACACTTGGGTGGCAGGAAGGGTGTACTCACCATCTGGGGCACGCCAAAGATAACAACATTTGAGTACTGTGAAAAGGTGACCTGAAGAGAAGGGAGAAACAATTCACAGATTAATTCTGGAAAGTCAAACATCAGCTTTACTTCAAAATGAGTAGCAATCTCCCATTTCAAAAAATGGTCCGTTTTCCAGAAAGAGACTCACAGACTTAGAAAACGAATTTCTGGTTGCCACTGGGGAGGGACGGTTAGGGAGTTTGGGATGGACATGTACCTACTGCTATATTCAAAGTGGATATCCAACAAGGACCTACTGCATTGCACAAGGAATTGTGCTCAATGTTATGCGGCAGCCTGGATGGGAGGGGAGTTTGGAGGAAGTGGATGCATGTATGTGTATGACTGAGTCCCTTTGGTGTCCACCTGAAACTGTCACAACATTGTTAATCGGCCATTGTTGTTATTCAGTTGCTAAGCTGTCTGACTCTTTGTGACTCCATGGACTGCAGCATGCCAGGCTTCCCCATCATTCACTACCTCCCAGAGTTTGCTCAAACTCATGTCCATTGAGTTGGTGATGCCAACCAACCATCTCATCCTGTGTTGCCCTCTTCTCTTCTGGCCTTCAGTTTTTTCCAGCATATATACCCCAATATATACCCCAATACAAAACAGAAGTTCGAAAAAATAGTGGGTTTTCACAAACAGTGGCCCTTTTTAAGATTTCCCGTGTTAATACTTTCACCCATGTTGGCTCATCTGTTACAGTTTTCCAGAAGTTTCTGCAGAAGCTATCCCAGCTCATCCTCACAGCCACTCCACCCAGGGCCACCCAGATCGATGGTCAGAAAAGCAGGGACTCACCAGTGACCAGTGGTGGTCACCCTGGTAGACTGGGCCATCTGCACCCCGACCCACTTTCTACTCTGCTCTACACCAAAAAAGCTTAGCAAGAACTCCAGGTTTTTCACAACCACCTGTTTCTCCTATGGAGTCATCCTTAGAATTCTGGTCCCCCTCCTCTTCTCTAAAACACTAAGTAAAAATGGCAATAAAATGGTCTTTAGTTGGAAAACTGGAGGGAAAAAGTGCTTCGCCAGTCAAAATTCTTATTACCCAATAAAAGTTTTATTTACTCTATAGAGAGATCATTTACGTATATATGGAATAAAAACCAAGGCAAACAAAACTCAAGTGAATTTTTATAAGCTACTGATGACACTATTACAAAGGAAAATTCTTATTTAAGAAAAAGCATTTTATGGAGCATTCCTATAGCAAAATTACAGGCATTTTTTAGAAAACAAGTAAACTTGGAAATATCTTATACTTTCTGAAGACACAAAGCAGCATCACAGCATGGCTGGTGGGTCCTTTCCTTTCTCCTGCACTGCTTCTGTCTCTCCCTAGGTATATATACACGTACACACATGTACCCACACACACTCTCAAATTAGCGTGCACACACTCACATATACACACACACATAAACACACATACACAAACTCAGACACAGTCTCAAACACACTCAGACACACGTATTTATATGTGCATATAAATACACACTCACACACACAAAACTACTTACCAAGAATGACATTAACAAGTTAATGCCTATAAGACATACAAGACTTACAAATGAGATTAAAAAAATCTTATCACTGCATGATAAAGAGAAATGAGAACATTTAAAATTGAGTAAATAAAGCCTTAGAAGTACTCACATGACCTGTAAAGTTATAAACCTTAAATTTCTACTCTAACGTAGGGCTGATTTGTAAAATCTATCAATTTAAAAGCTGTTCACATTTCATAATGCCGAAATATACACTTTAACTCTCTATTTTAATTCAGTTTTCAGTCATACTAATCAAGAATCATAAAGTTTGGGAGTGGAGTACTCTAGCATGCCCTCTGCCATACGTACCTTCCACAAGTCTGAGATGTAAAATCTGGCCGATGCCTGCACTCCTTCCCTCCAAGCGCGGTACCTGGAGTACCAGACGAGCCAGGGGTTCAACTCATAACCCACAGCTGTGAACCCTTCCTTTGCAGCTGCGATCACCTGCAGGGAGAGGCTGTATTCAAGATCAGAAAAAGACATGGAACTACCTACTTAAGTTGTTACTGTTGTTGAGTCCCTACATCATGTCCAGCTTTTTGCGAACCCATGGACGATAGCCTGTCAGGCTCCTCTGTCTGAGGGATTTTCCAGGCAAGAATATTGGAGTGGGTCACCCCTTTCCTCCTCCAAGGGATCTTCCCAACACAGGGATTGAACCCACAAGAAGCAGAATTAATTCAAAACCAACTACAGGGTTTTACAGAAAATTATTCAATACTAATGGAAGACTGAAATTTTTTTTTCCCAAAATACTGATTTTTTTTTTCCCTAGGAGTCATCCTTGGAAAAAAATGTAAAATAGTCAAACTACATGACTTAACATGTTTCTGTTGGCCTAAGTTTCTTAATGAACAATTTCATAATCATCAATCAATTGTTCTTTTTTACCAGACATCCAGAGCACTTTCCCCTTTAAGAACAATTAATCTGAGAAAAATAAATTCCAAAGTCCTGCTGAAGGACTTAGTAGTTCAGCCAAACAAACACAAAATTAAATGACTACTTTATTAGGCTATCAATTTAACAAGGCTTTGCATAAGCCTCATAAGAAATGTGAAACAAAAATTTTAAAACATAAAACCTAAGAAAACGTAAACCTTAAAACGTCTTCGAGTAACTCACAATACGTCCGTCACCACTACCAATGTCCACCAGGGGTCCGCTCCTGCATTGCAACATTTTCACAACATTTTCGATCTGTTTCGTAGTTGCAGGTACAAAAGGCAAACAAATTCTTCGGAGGGCTGGTGTTATAAATGGTGTGGCCACAGCATACACAGCCACCAGCGTCCCCCCAACAATGCCAGTAAATAAGGCCCCCCAGCTGCTTTTCTTCAAACTGCTGGCTTCAAGACTTGCAGGTGGAACGCATTCTGGTGGCCGTCCTTCTTCAAGTGTTGCTAGGTGTGTCCCTGGGTTGAGAGCAGAAAAAGATATATGAAACATCAAATCAGAAATCCAAGGTAGGGTTTCTTCCCCCACAGTTCTTATTAACAAATAAACTCGTGCCTTTTAAAGGCTAATTTTGCTCAAAACAATTGGAATTACAAATGTAGAATTCCACAATGAGTTCTAGAGTCTATCAACTAGTGTGTTTAACAGAAAATTATTCAATACTAATGGAAGACTGAAATCTTTTCTTTCCAACATACTGATTTTTTTCCCCCGAGGAGTCATCCCCGGAAAATAATGTGTTCAAATCTACTTATGAATCAGTATCGGTATGAATCAGTACCCATGGCATCACCAACTCAATGGACATGAGCTTGAATAAACTCCTGGAGATAAGACAGCAGGGGAGCCCGCTGTTCTGCAGTTCATGGTGTCACAAAGACTCGGACATGACTTAGCAACTAAACAACAATCCATTAATACAAATATTAACCATGCACTCTGTATTTTTGTGGTTCAGAACAAAACTTCATAAAAAGCATAAAAATGTCTAATCATTATCCTATTTCAAATAGGAAGAAAGCATTCTACATCAAAATTGGTCAGGCATCAAAAATCCAGTGGTACAAATTCAATTCTGAAGTTAACAGAGGAGACAAAATTTTACTAAAAATCTTAAATAGCCATGGTAATAAGGAGATTTTTAAAGCAGATCCATGAAGGACAAAAAAAAAAAAACACACTCATTTCAGTGCTATCACAGTAGAGAATAAAACAAATTCTAATCACTGATTACCAAGGGAATAAATGGTACCTTAAACATCCTCCTGAGTTTTATGCTTTAGAATGTATTCGTAATAGGATCTCACATTTTTTACATTGAAATTTATTTGAAATTAATTCTGAAATGGATTAACGATGGGCACAGCACAGAGAGTAAGGGCACTGCTACAGAGCCTGCCGAGGTCGGATCCTGGCTCCACCCCTTACTAACAGCTGTGACCCTTCACCTCTCGGAACCTCAGTCTCCTCATCTGTAAAGTGGGGATCACGGGATCATTGTGAGGATGAGACAAGGGGATACAGGAAGAGCATGCACAACAGTGCGCAGCACTGGAACCCCACCGGAACAAGACCACCGTGCCCCAAACCAAGCTCTCCATCTAGCTGAGGCGCTAATGCCAAGACCACGGGAATCTGTAGACAAACAGAGTAAGAGGAAGGGGCACACAAGTCTCATCGTTTGAAGACATTAGTGTCCACAGTTTCTGTTCAAAAGGTCACTGTGTTTAGTCTCCCACTGCTGCGATAAGAAATTACCATAAACTAGGCAGGCTAAAAACGATACACGCTTATTAAAGGTACAGTTCTGGAGGTCAGATTTTGAAACAGGGTGGGCATGCCTGTCCTTTCTGGAAGCCCTAGGGTACTGCGGGCCACCCGCACTCCTCGGCCAGTGGCCCCACTCCAGTCCAGCCACCGGCACCAGAAGACACTTCCTCTGACACCCCTGCTCCCCTTTCCTTCTTAAAAAGGAATCCTTTCCTGGAGAGTACACTGGGCCACCCAGACAGGCCAGGACAAGCCTCCCGTCTTGAAATCCTTCACTCAACCACATCCGCCAAGCGGCTCAGGCAGCGTCCTCACAGGTGCTGGGAAGTAAGACTTGGACTTACTTCTGCTTACCATCCCGGGGTGTGCATGCTCACTCAGCCGTGTCTCACTCTTTGCAAGCCCATGGACTGCAGTCCACCAGGCTCCTCGATCCATGGAATTTTCCAGGCAAGAATACTGGAGTAGGTGCCATCTCCTCCTCAGGGGATCTTCCTGACCCAGGGATCGAACCCGCATCTCCTGAACTGGCAGGCAGGCTCTTTACTCGAGCCGCCCAGAGGAGCCCATGAGATGCGGTAACTTACCGCAACTGAGGTGAGGCCCAAACGTGGGCTCAGGACACACCAGAAGCCCGCGGCTGACCCACCCCAGCACCTCCCGCTCGGCGTGGCTTTGTTCTTGAAGGCTGGGGTCTCCTAAAGCGAGTTTTACAACTGGTGTCATGGCAGAAGACCAACTCAGAAACAGTAACAGAAGCCTACTCGCAGTGCCAGTGATGGAGGTAAAATTAGAGTAGAGTTTAGAAAAGTGATGGTGTTTGATAGAAAGCAAGAGTTTTAAGTACATTCGCATTCATACTTTTCAGCATTGCACGGAGGAACTTAACATGCTAATGGAAGAGCATTTGATTTTTTTCTTTTTTAAAGGCAGGCACGTCTGCCTTGCCTTGTATGAACGAAGTCCTTCTGCCGGTGTTTCAACTGTAGAGGACAGTGATCGTAAAGATCTCAGTCACACAGCTCTGGAGTCTCAGAACTCAGAGTTGTGTACCACGAGATGAGTTGTTGGGGCTTCCCTCATAGACCAGTTGGTAAAGAATATGCCTGCAATGCAGGAGACCGGGGTTCGATTCCTGGATTGGGAAGATCCCCTGAAGGAAATGGCAACCCACTCCAGTACTCTTGCCTGGAGAATCCCATGGACAGAGGAGCCTGGTGGGCTACAGTCCACAGAGTCACAAAGAGTTGGAGACGACTGAGCGACTGAGCACTCAGTGGGTATGGGCCTCCAGAGTCACAAGAGCCAATTCCTTAAATCCACCACCAGTTAAATTTAGAACGTTTTCATTACTTCCATAGGATGAACCCTTATGCTTCAGCCATTACCCTCATCCTCCCTGCCCCCTCTAACCCTGCTGCTACTGCTACTGCTAAGTCACTTCAGTCGTGTGACTCTGTGCAACCCCATAGACGGTAGCCCACCAGGCTCCCTTGTCCCTGGGATTCTCCAGGCAAGAACACTGGAGTGGGTTGCCATTTCCTTCTCCAATGCATGAAAGTGAACGTGAAGTCGCTCAGTCGCATCCGACTCTTAGCAACCCCATGGACTGCAGCCCACCAGGCTCCTCCGCCCATGGGATTTTCCAGGCAAAAGTACTGGAGTGGGGTGCCATTGCCTTCTCCCCTCCAGCCCTAAGCAAACACAAATCTACTTCCTGTCTCTAAAGCAAGCAGACTTTCCTGCTGTGTAACACTGGGAGCTCAGTGCGGTACTCGAGACAACCTACAAGGGTGGGATGGGATGAGGTGGGCTGTGAAGTTCAGGAGGGAGGGGACATACGTATGTCTGATTCACGTTGTTGTATGGCAGATGCCAATACAATACTATAAAGCAATTATCCTCCAATTAAAAATAAACTAAAGAAAGAAGACTTTCATGAAATCACGCAGCTCGTGGATCTTGCGGTTGACTCTTCACCTAGTGAGTGATTCACCCCGGTGTGGCACTTTATCGCACCAGTGCTTTATTTCTCCTTACTGTCAAACAATATTCCACGGTATGGACAGCCCACATTTTGTTTCCCAACTATCTGCTGATGGATCGTTTCTCTAGTTGGGCTTCGCTGGTAGCTCAGATGGTAACGGATCCGTTTCTCTAGCGAGCATAAGCCAATAGGCAGCTGATTAGATAAACTCAAGTCAGAGGACCCAAACAACTGTTTCACCTGTGTAGACATGTGCTCTTCAACTTAACCAGCAAAAAGATGTAATAAAGCGCTCCTGGTCTCCAGGGCACCCCTTTAGCCTGTGTGAATGGTGGGTTATACTGAGACAGTTACCAAGCGTACGAGATGCTCTAACGTGTACCAAAGGCGGTGGGGAACATGAGAGGTGGTGGACGAAAGGCTGATCCCAATGATGGAACAGGAAAGGTGAGGGTAGAAACAGGATTTCAGCGGGACCTAAGCGTACAGGTCTCCCACGCTGTCCAAAAGCAGTGTCTCTGTGAAATAAGCCGAACGGAATTAAAGTGAAGAAGCAATTACCTTAGGGCACGCCTTGCTAAGGGATGCACAGAACACATCTAGACAGACCACAGGTGCTAACGGACAGGGATCAGCGCTGTGGCGGCTGGATGCTGAGTGTGGTTCCCAGGAAAGAGCCCCTCGGGGTGCTCTAGCCCCCAGGGTGAATGCTGCCCCCGGGGACAGCTCAGAAGGCAAAACTCAGAAGGCCACTTCCCTTGTCCCCTTTTAGCATGAAAGTGAAAATCCTCTTTGGACTTCGGTTTGGGAAAAACAGGTACTAATGTAGGTTTTTCATAAAACCAAAGTGGTGTAAAGTTTAAAAAAGCAGGGGAGGCTTCTATTGAAAAAGGGACATTCTCAAAAGAAGGCTGCCTTGGAAATCAAGGTAAGGCAAGCCAAACAGTGTTTGGGGAGTATGGGGTGTGAGTCCCTGACCACCAGGCTAAACTTGTCCTTTATTCATACACACTGGGATGAAACTTTCTGGGCAAAGGCAATACACTTTGGTTTTAAAAAAGGCAACACCAGCAGCAATGTGTCGCTTGATGGTATCACGCACTTTTCTGCCTCCAGTCTCTACAGCTACAAGTCTTTCAACATCACAAAAATTTACATAAACTTTTGAAGAAGTTACTATGTAAATCCAAACTATATATCCAAAATATTGCTATTATCAGTTCAACAAAAAATATACTGACCTTTACCAGTGAAAACCAGTCACTAAAGATTAAAAACTAAAATCAAGACTGCTTCTACATAGTGGAACTACATGTAACCTTGTTCTGTGTTTCTCAAGTCTCCTGTAAACATGTTATCATACTTTCATAATTTAAACGACTTAAAACTAAAAAGAAAAAGCCAAAAAACTAGCCACACCATATTTCGAGGCCACTCTTGCCTAAGACAGCCAACATTCTTGTCTATGGAGTGTTTCTCTCTAAATAAATCCACTTCTTACCCATTAAAAAAAAAAAGACAGCTTCTACAAATCTCTAAATCTTTTTGATGCAGTGTGTTAGATTAAGTCTACTCACTGTCATATAAATAAATTACACAAGATTTCCATCACATGCGCTCTTTAGATGGGAGCTGTGGGGGACCACTGGCTATTTCTGTTGAGGGGTTGGAGGGAGCCAGTCCTTGAGATGAAGACCCAAAAAAGTGACTTCTGATAATAGTTGAAGACCTCAATTTTCAGGGACAAGTTTGGGTCACCTAGAGCAAGAGGCACAAAAAGGTACAAGGTTCTTATTCAAGTCAAAGTAAAATGGCCAGGAAAAAAGGAGAGGCCTTTCCGGGATTATGACCTGCCATTTGTGTTTAAAGCGGGGGTTTGTATTTGCACGTCACTATCTTAGGGCTATCCACTGTGTACTTTCATATACATACAGGATGAAAAACTACAGCATATATTTTACGTCCCTTTAACGTGCATTATTTTGTCCACTGGAGAAGTCTCTCCTGTACTGGTCTAACATCTCTTGTATCTTTTTGAAATACAGAATGTACTGATACTAGAAAAAAAAAAATTTCCCCATGTTTTGACGGAAAATAAAGATAAATTGCATAGCAGACCTCACTAGACATTCCCTGCACTACACGACAATCTAAGGAGCCAAATGGATTGCAAGATTCATCACTGTGAACGAGGAAACACTGAACTGGCCAAGCTAAAATGAATTGAGACCTGACTCCAGAAGTTTAAACGTCCTTGGAGCATCACTCAAGTGGGCCAAGCTAAGAAAAGGTTAAATGATCACCACTGGCTCCAGTGACAAAACCCGTTCCTAACTGTCAGGCCACGGTTAAATGTTATAGCCCCACACATTCAACTTCTGAGCAAAACAATAAAAGGCTAGGAATAATACAACAGGGAAAGCCCCTGTTCTATGGCAGCCAGAATGGTGGGAGGCTGGAAAGAGAAAGTCGCTCCGTCGTGTCCGACTCTTTGCGACCCAATGATCTATACAGTCCATGGCATTCTCCAGGCCAGAATACTGGAGTGAGTAGCCTTTGCCTTCTCCAGGAGATCCTCCCAACTCAGGGATCGAACCCAGGCCTCCCGCATTGCAGGCGAATTCGTTACCAGCTGAGGCTGGAAACCCACAACAAATCAATTTAAGCCTACAAGCGATTAGGTCGTAATCAGCGCTCTGAAGAAAAAGCATCTGGAGGGATTCTGAGGACCTGGGACTTCGCTAGGGTTGCCAGGAAAAAACTTTCAGAAGCAGCACAACTCCGGGCTTCAGGGGGTGGAAATTCAGTGCAAGGCCAGGTCCATTTTCTTCTTAGGAGCTGCGTTAACTCTGGGCTAGTTACCGAAGTATTTGCGCAAAACAAGTGATCTCTTACACATAGCTTGCCAAGGGTCAGGCACGGTTCTCCCTCAACCCGTAAAGAGAGATGCTAGTGTTATTATTGCCATTGCTGCAGACAGGTCACTTCCCCAAAGACGCAGCTAGAAAAAGAAGCGGAGCTGTGATTCCCCAACCGGGACAGCGGGACTCCAGGGCCCGCGTGTTGGAATATCGTGCCGAACTGAATGAGTTATTCGCCGCTAGGCGCTTGAGAACAGCTCCGGGCGGGCAGAAACCAGGGCCAAGCACAAGCACGCACCGCAGGTGCGAACACTGAGCACCGAGCGCCAGGATCCCCCGCCCGCCGCGCCCAATTCGGACACGGTGCTTCGGGGACTGACCGCGAACCCCACGTCGCGCCCGCGCCCCAAAACGCCCACTCCCGCGCGCGGGGGGCCTCACCGCCTCCTCCATCCATCGCGAGATTTCCGGCAGTTAGAAAGCCGGAAGTGGACTCTACCACCTTCCCAGAGCCGGGAGGGGAACGAGGGAGAAAATAATGTTCTAAGTAAATGAGCTCCTCGTTGGGAAACACTATCAAGAAACAGTCAATTTTCGAGCTTTAATGAATGTCTGATTTACATATATTCCTAGCTTTTGGATTCTAAAGTTCCCGTTCTGTCTTCAAACTTCCACCCCCCCCAGAGCTTCCTAGATGATAGAAGTTTCCGAAGGTCGTTGCTTCCAGAAGGTACTGTCTGGCGTTAAACTAGTCTCAAGTGAGAAATAGGTCTCGGGCGGCCTGCACTGCGCCTGCGCGAGCTCTTGAGCCCTCCCGCGAGAGGAAGGCGGGCTCTGGGTTCCGGCGTGGTCTCCGCCGGTTGAGAGAGTGTAACTCTTGCTGCCGCATCATGGCGTCCGTGGGGACCCTCGCCTTCGATGAATATGGCCGTCCTTTCCTCATCATCAAGGATCAGGACCGCAAGTCTCGTCTTATGGGACTTGAGGCCCTCAAGGTAACGGGCCCGGGACGCACTGGCGGTGGGATGAGGGGAGGCGGCCGAAGCCGGTGGTTCTGCGCCTGCGCAATGTCCGAGGCGTTTTGCCATGTGCTCCGGGGGGAGCTTGAGGGAGCCCACTCTGGTCTCCAGTCCCTCGCCCCGCGCCCGGGAAAATCGATGTCTAAGCCTTTAGTCTCATTTGGGGATTAGGGTGGCCCGCGGGCGCTCTTCAGAGTTGGGTGGGGCGGCTTGAATTCTCAGGCGGTGAAGGCGCGTCCCCACTGGTTTCTCCAACCGAACAGTGTTTTCCGAACAGTGTTTTCGTCTGTAGGATGCAGGGGGCTGTTCTCAGGTCACCTGCCCGGTTAGGACGCTGGCTCTTAACTTTCAGTCGGTGTCCCAGCAACGGCCTCAAAGGAAATGAGGGTCATTTTCGTCGTGGCATCCTAAAGGTTTAGCCATTGACAGCGTGATTTCATTTTTGAGTTCCTTTATATATGGCGTGTTCTGGGTGTGGTCTCGTAAAAGTTAAAAACGTACGCTTTTAAGGAAGAAAATACAGGTGCAAGAGTGAAAAGTGGTCACCAATAACCGTAGTACAAGGCAGTGTGTGACCTGAGTCACCAACTATGGGAGGGCGTACGTGCTGGTCAAAAGTCAGAGGGGGTCCTTAATACTTTGGGTAGAGGATTGGCTGTTGGTCCGGGACGGAGCGCTGTTTTGAACGGGAGAGAGCTAGCTGCTAGGGAGAGGAACAGCAAAAGCCGGAGAACGCGTGGCACCTTGGAGGAGGAGACAGCAGTCTGGTTTCAGCAGCATAGTCTGAGTTGCAGGGGTTCGCACAGGTGGAAGTTCTTGAGCACCTTGACGTGACCATGTTATCCCCAGGGATGGGAGAGAGCCATTGCAGGGCGTTTGGACAGAGTAACAATTTAGGTAGAACTGTGCCTGAGGAGGTGGCATTGGGGTGGAGTCCATGAAGTTGGTGTGTATGACCGTGTCATCAGGTCTGAGCTGTCCCTTAGTGTCTTGAGGTTTTACAGGTCTGTCCCAGGCTGTTGGACTTAGGGCAAGTTACACCTCCTTTCCCAGTGGGGGCAATACATCCCTGTCAAGCGGAGGACAAGAATTAAATGGGGTAACTTAAGAAGTGGTCACCCAGCCTTTGACCAGTGGTGGGCACTCAGGCCACTTGTGTTACGTGTTCAGTTCTGTTTTTCATGGGAAGCAACCAGCAGAGAAAGTAACACCCAACACATGCACCCAAAATACCAGTATAACAGAAGCCGCAGGTGATTTTGCCTCTGCCACATCTTTGAAATCCTCGGTCTCTTGAGACAGGTCTTAGAGAGAAACGTGGTCCCAGAGGTAGTAAAGAACAAACAGGACCAGCGTTCAGACCCGCCTTGTCTGACTCTGCAGCCAGTGGTCTAAAGCCTGCTCCGCAGCCTTGGGGCTGATCCTGCTTTGTTGTGAGGTCTGTCCTGTACTGGATGCATAGCAGCACCTGGCTTCCACCCTCTCCGGTCCCTCCCTGATTGTGACAACCAGGGATGTCTCCAGGCATTGCCAGATGTCTCCTGGGGGCACATTCGCCCCTGGTTATGAACCACCTGTTTGTGGTCATTATTCTTTACGTATTTCATCATGCAGACCTATCAGTCAAAGATGTATTTTAAGAACAACCAGTATTTTTACAAACCTAGTGAACTTTGTGTCTTGTTAACCTGTGAGATGGGGTGACAAGGGAAGGCTGCACAGAACATTGCATTTGAACTGCTGTGTAAACTGGTCAGGATTTAATGAGCAGAGGTCTTCATCAAGGCTTCAGGGGTCAGAGGGCAAGTTGGAGAGCAGGCCTTGGCCGCCCTCACTGGCACAGAGCGAGGTCTCAGACTTTGAAGAACACCTGAAACTTACAGACTTGAGAGTCGGAGTACTGGTGAATTCTTTTAAGGGCTGGGGACTGCGGAAAACGACACGTTCGGAAAAATGGGTGACTTAGCTGGATGAATCTGAAGGATCAGTGAATGAGACCCTGGAAATCTGTGGTGTGGTGGATCAGTTAGGTTGGTGACGGCAGGAATAGGAAGACAGGAAATGAGGTATTTGGAGGCAATATGAGTGTAATTATGTATGGGAAGGGAAAGGATGCATTTGGGCTTCTGTTATTTTCAGCATTGACTCCCTTGGTGGGCAGTTCTTGGTTGTGGGTTGTGTACTGACTGGACCTTTGGGGAGAGGAGTTGTGTACCTCGGGACCTTTGGGGAGAGGGAGTGTACAGTAAACCACGGTGTGACAGTTCGGGGTGTTGTGTGTTGACAGCTGCACTCCTCGCATGGAGTCAGCTTCGTGTGGTCCTGCACGGCCCCTCGGGTCAGACTGTCCCTGCTCTTGCCTGTAAAATGGGCCGGGAGAACCTGCCTCGTTAGAGGTGTTGAGGGTTGCAGAGTGAGCACAGAGCACTTGGCTCTGTTGTTTTACACAAGAATTGTCTTCTAACACTAGGAGTTGTACAGTTTTCACAGGTAGATGTGGACCTGTCTGCTGCCTTTTCTTGAGAATAGAAGCTGTGTCATGAGTTTTACAGCCATCAGTTATATGTTCTTAACTTAAAATTATGTCTAACTTGAATATTGGCTTTTTCTTTTTCATTTAGTCTCATATAATGGCAGCGAAGGCTGTAGCAAATACAATGAAAACATCTCTTGGACCAAACGGTAAGAAACTTAACATTCTGTGTTTTTTCAGGAACGTTGTATAGGATAGTCAACTCAACCTGTTTACAGAAAGTTAGGAGACAGGGGGGCTCATCCTCCCCCTAATATGGTCAGATGTTTAGGATGTATCCCAGACCTTCAGCACAGTTAAAGTCATCATGCTACATCCAAATTTAGGTCAGGCGTTTTTTCCACTTAACATAATTTCATTAGCATTTTCCAAATCATAGCTATTGTCTTCTGCAACATTATATTTTGTGATGTTACATTTAGTGATGCTCCATAATTTTTTTTTTTTTTTTTTTTTTTTTTTTGCAATTTCTCTGGTTTTAGCCATCATTAAATTGTTCCAATGTTTTGCTTTAGGTTAGCCAATCTAAAAAGGTCTTCATGGAGATATTCCTTCATGTATGTTGAATTATTTTAATAAGCTCCTAGATAGGTACTGGGTCAAGAAGTCAAAGTAACTGTTTTATAGGTTTAGTGTAAGGTTTTTGGTTTTTTTTCACCCTCAGTCATTTTAAACATGGTTGTCTCTTAGGGCTTGATAAGATGATGGTGGATAAAGATGGTGACGTGACTGTGACCAATGATGGCGCCACCATCTTAAGCATGATGGACGTTGACCACCAGATCGCCAAGCTGATGGTTGAACTGTCCAAATCACAGGATGATGAGATCGGAGACGGAACCACAGGAGTGGTTGGTAAGAAAAGGGAAAATGTCCTTTCTCATTTGACAGGAGTTATTTAATATTAAGGGCTTTCTTGGTGGCTCAGACATTAAAGAATCCACCTGCAGTTCAGAAGACCCAGATTTGATCCTTGGATCAGGAAGATCCCCTGAGAAAGGGAATGGCTACCCAATCCAATATTCGTGCCTGGAGAATTCTGTGGGCAGAGGAGCCTGATGGGCTACAGTCTATGGGGTTGCAAAGAATGTTACAAGCCTAACACGCTTGCTGAGTGTTTATTCTGAATCACATCATGGGGAGACAGTCTGACAAATCCATGTGGAAGGACACGATACAAGACAAATGGCCCAGGCGCTTCAAAAGTGTCAGTATAAAAGAAGAGGAAGGGGGTGGGGAGTCAAGTTAGGCAGCTCATCTGGATTCAGGGAGCTCAAGAGAAGCGACAGCAGCTCGAATGCGTGAAACCTGGCTGGGTGCCAGATTTCTTTCTCCCAGCTCTGAAGGATGTTTGGGATATGTGGGGTCATTTGTGGGTCATGTATTAGTATCTTACCAACGTCAAGATTTCCTTAAAAATAAAAAGATTTCCTGAGTGTGACAGTTTTGTTACAGCGATGCAGGAGACTGTGCCTGTCCTTAGGAGCTGAATGTTAAAATACTCAGGAGTGACATGTCTGATTTAATAAGTAAACTATTCATTATATTACTCTTGATATTTGTTTTCAGTGTTTGAAAATTTTTTAAGTTTGAGAGAATTGATGAGATGAATATCTTCAGTGTTATTTTTTCTGCATTTGAAATTTGAATTAATTAATTCAGCAAATATCTTATATATTCATTGGGAACCAAACACTGTTCTGGATGTACTTGGAGTGCGGCAGCATTCAAACTTAATTTTTGTGATGCTAAAATGAGAGGGGAGGGTAACAGGTTATGGGAGGGATAGTAAACAAATTTTATTTAATACTGTATAATGCCAGCATAAATTTCACTGAATAGAAAACCCTTGGCCCAGGAAACAGGAAGTTTTTTTCCCTTATAAAAATGTTTGTGTATTACATTCTTTGCGTTCTGTACATCACTGAGAGTTGAGCATCCATCTGTGTACCTGTTAGAACCAAAACACGAGGCTCCATTTTTAAGGATGGCCTCTACCTCTGAGACACTTTTAGCTTACATCTGGAACCTTGGTATTTCCAGGGCAGCATCTCATGTGTTTTGAGTTCTAGCGGTTTCCTGAGCCAGGTGTGCTGTCTTATCCGCAGTCCTGGCTGGCGCCCTGTTGGAAGAGGCCGAGCAGCTGCTGGACCGCGGCATTCACCCCATCAGGATCGCCGACGGCTATGAGCAGGCCGCCCGCATCGCTATCGAGCACCTGGACAAGATCAGCGACAGTGTCCTTGTCGACATGAAGAACACTGAGCCCCTGATCCAGACGGCGAAGACCACGCTGGGCTCCAAAGTGTGCGTGTACAGTGCGGGGCTGCAGGGCACGTTCGTGCAGGAGGCTGTGGTCGTGTGCTGGGTCTTAAAGACAGCTCAGAATTATCCACGGTGGCTTCATACTGATTTAATGACTGCCTTCTGGTTTTGTTACTTGGGTTTACTTTCTCTTTACTGCAGATATAAATATGGGCATTTTGTGTTTCTGTTAGAGGCTGGATTTCCAGGTTTGGTTAAGTCCCCTTGATAGTTTTTGTAAGCTATTTAGTTCTTTATTTCTCAAAATAGGCTAGGGTGGTAAAGGGTCCTACTAGTGGGCAGTACTCGTTTTTTTCTAACACTTTCTACCATTTCTTTGCTAGGAAGCATTTTAATGGAGAGGTTCTGCTCCTTATTCATTCAACAGGGAATTGAATGATCCAGAATTTTAGTTTAGTATGAAGGGGCAGTCTTGAAATTGTCTTAACACGGGCTGTTGCTAACATTTACATAGTGCTTATTACTTGCCAGGCCTAGAGCTGGAGTCTTGGAGACACAAAACAGCTCTTGCCCCTGGAGACTCAGCCGCCTCAGCCACGAGACAAGCTCACCTTGAACAACAGTGGAGACTTAGGGGCTCTTGTTAAAATGTAGTATAAAAACCTAAGGTAAAAAAAAAAAACCTAATGTAAGGTACCTTATTGCACGGTTTGTCTTAATCCACATCAATTTGGGAAGTATTTAAATTTGTGCCCTAAAGGATGACATGGGCTCAACTTAGAGGGTGGGGCAAGTGCAGCAGAGTTGCCTGCTTCCTTCTGTCCTCTGTGGTGCCAGCTGCCCCCTTGTCGCAGGTCTGAGCCGAGACCATGCCTCGGAGGGGTGACTGCCCGGGGTGGCCTTTATTGTAAGTACAGCACTCTGGTTCTCCTGGAAGGAAGGCGTTACCCTTTCTTGAAATGCACACATTCTGTGTTATTGCTTTCTAAGTTGACTCAGCTTTATTTGCAAGTCTTTAGAAAACTCCGGTATGTGTAGATCTTTTCTATAGAAAATGTTCAAATGGACCAACAAGGGCCAGATACACTCAACATACTTTGAAACATTGTTTGTCAGTTACTTAGGACACACAATGTTTGTAGTTTCTCCGCTATCTTTTCCAGGTAACTTAGGATTCCAGGCACTGTATTTGGAGGGCTACAGTTGCTTTGTGGTTTTTTCAGAATCAGATGGGAAATTGAACAGTCGCTTCAGATGTTGAGTGGTGCACGTCCCGTAGATAAGATTGGCTTCTCCTTGGTAGTTTCCTCTCTCTGCTGTTCTGTTTTGACTTGAAAGTGTTAGTGCTACTACCAAGTAGTGGTCTTGGTAAATTTTTGGTTCTTGACATACGTTAGTGGTCTCTTCGTGTACATTCATAATGGAAGAAAATAGTACAGTACAGTTATTAACAATTTTTTTCCCATCCCAGTTTATGATTCCCTTTGGAGTCCCTGGACCCGGGTTAAGCGTCCCTCCCCAGACTGTTGAAAGTACAGGTAGCGGTGACATTCTTCTGGGGACGCTGAATATGTTAGTTGTGTAACATACCTGTGGGTCATGCTGTGCCGTGCTGTCTGAGTTTTGCAGCATGTGTTCTTTCTGGCTGCAGTTGCTGTCGCGTGGACAGGAAAGGTCAGTGTTGTGTGTCCCCTCAGGGTTAACAGCTGTCACCGGCAAATGGCCGAGATCGCCGTGAATGCCGTCCTCACCGTGGCCGACATGCAGCGCAGGGACGTTGACTTCGAGCTCATCAAGGTAGAAGGCAAGGTGGGCGGGCGGCTGGAGGACACCAAGCTGATCAAGGGCGTGATCGTGGACAAGGACTTCAGTCACCCGCAGATGCCCAAGGTGAGCCGTGCCTCCATGGCATCAGGCTTCTCCCTCTTGAGCCCTCCAGGTAGTTCATACGTCTCTGTCTCTTCCTGCAGCAAGTGGAAGATGCTAAGATTGCAATCCTCACGTGTCCATTTGAGCCACCAAAACCAAAGACGAAGCATAAGCTGGATGTGACATCTGTGGAAGATTTTAAAGCTCTTCAGAAGTACGAAAAGGAGAAGTTTGAAGAGATGATCCGGCAGGTGCGCCTTAAGACTGCTCCTAGTGAGATTTAAACTAGAGCTGACAGAACATAGCCACTTGTGTATTTCTTTCTCTTTTCTGTACTTTAATGCTCCCACCTACATACCCAGCTGTGTTTCTCACCTTGGTTTCAACCATTTTTCCAATAGAAGAGCATAAAAAATACTTCTGTTAACGTGATTGTGGCATTTCTTTCCCAGATTAAAGAAACTGGTGCTAACCTAGCTATTTGCCAATGGGGCTTTGACGATGAAGCGAATCATTTACTTCTCCAGAATGAGCTGCCGGCGGTTCGCTGGGTCGGAGGACCTGAAATTGAGGTAGGAGGCCCCCTGCGAGGAGATTGCGTGTAGGGCTGGAGCTCACGGAGCATCTCTGCTCGAAGCCCCCGTGACCTCGCCCTGCTGTGGTTCCCATGCTGTGCTGAGGCTCCACAGACCAGAGGCTGAGCTGCAAGGGGGGAAATGCTAGAACCTTCCTGCTGTTTATGCATGTGTTTCTGGCATTCCGTGGCATTTTCAGGTGCTTTCCTTTCTCACTGCTGTCTGCTTGGCCTTCTGAGGGGGCAGACTGGTTGTGCACTTCTGTGTCAGCCTCATAAACATTCAGAGCTGCCCAGACATGGTCTGTGGCCCCACAGACAAGGCGTAGTTGGTCCTCATGGGGGCGGGAGGGAAAGGGGGAGAGCTGAGAGTGTGTGCAGGGTCATAGTGGCAGGTCGCCCGCCCTTCAGAACCTTGTTCCCTGAACAAGGCGTTGGGCTGGACCTTGATTCTTGGGCTGGATTGGGCAGTGGTTCTAGGGAGCACGGCGGTCGTGGGTCACGATCGGCTCATCTGTGGTCTGGTGTTGAGAGTTCCCTGCTCACCACGCTGGTCTTTCCATTCCTCCCGTCAGTTGATTGCCATCGCCACAGGCGGCCGCATTGTCCCTCGGTTCTCAGAGCTCACAGCTGAGAAGCTGGGCTTTGCGGGTCTTGTGAAAGAGATCTCGTTTGGGACCACCAAAGACAAGATGCTGGTCATCGAGCAGTGTAAGAACTCCAGAGCCGTCACCATTTTCATCAGAGGAGGAAATAAGATGGTAAGGACTCGCTTATTTGTCCTGCATTTTTTCTGATTCTGGAATGTGATTGGGCTTTTCACATAATGTATTTAGCTGGGACACTTGAAGAAGGACGGGGCCATCTTTCTTGGAGAAGCAGGGACACCTCCGGAATTCCCTAGCAGTCCAGTGTTAGGACTTTGCTCTTGCACTGCTGTGGCTTGGACTCAGTCCCTGGTCGGGGAACTAAGATCCCTCAAGCCATGCAGTGCAGGCCTCTCCCCTACCCGCCCCCCCAAAAAAAGATAAAATAAGTTTGTGTCACAGTGTAAAACCCTGAAGACCATGTGCCACTGTTGGGCCTACAGGGCACACTTGCCTTTCCTCAGTCTCAGGTAGAAACGCAGACCTGAGGGAGCGTGGGTGCGCTCTCCACTCTCCAGGGATGGGTTTCTAGTGCATCACGATGAGTAAGACTCATTCATTGTAAGGCTGTTGCTTTGTCTTTTTTGTTTGACCCCCTTTACCACTTGGTCATATGTCCTGGATTGAGTCCTAGGCTCACTCCGGTATTTTGGGAGTTTTTTCCCTAAGTACGTTATAGGGAGGAAAAGTAGAATGAAGATAGAACTGTTAACTTGGGCAGCTTTGCTTTCCCAGATCATCGAGGAGGCCAAGCGTTCCCTTCATGACGCTCTGTGCGTCATCCGCAACCTGATCCGGGACAACCGCGTGGTGTACGGCGGAGGCGCTGCGGAGATCTCCTGCGCCCTGGCAGTCAGCCAGGAGGCCGACAAGGTGAGGGCCTGTGACCGCAGTGTGTGACCGACCGCATGGTGTGCAGCGGGGGCTGGACTCCGGGCCTTTGATCTGAGCTGATCCTTGTGCCTGAGGATGTGGATGTGGGTTACCACAGGCCAGCGTCTGTCAGCCTTTTTCAGACTGCAGCCTTGACACAGATCTCTGCACACTTAGTATTAACTGGAATTGAGAATTGCTTAGACGTTGTAACTAAAGGTGCAGCAGGAAAACTGGCTCTCTTGACTTCTGACATGTACCTTCTGCACCCTCGCCCTGTAGCCGACTCATATGATGGCCTGTTCTGAGGACTCGTCCTGAGTTAGCTTGTCCAAGGGTGTCATTCTGTAATGTCCGCAAATAGCTGCTGGGGGTTCTGTCAAGTACGCTGACGTAACCCTGTGCCCTCGCAGTGCCCGACCCTGGAGCAGTACGCCATGCGCGCCTTCGCCGACGCACTGGAGGTCATCCCCATGGCGCTCGCCGAGAATAGCGGCATGAACCCCATCCAGACCATGACCGAGGTCCGGGCCAGACAAGTGAAGGAGGTGAACCCCGCCCTTGGGATCGACTGTCTGCACAAGGGGACCAATGGTGAGGCACTGGGTGCAATCTGACCTAAGCTGGGGAATTATTGCTGCATAGCGTGTACCATGAACTGGTCCTGGCTTTTTAAATTCTTGAACACACTTCAGGTACCCAGGTCCTGAGTTTTAGTGTTTGATATAATTACCTGGGGAATTGTTAGGATGCTGGTTTTAGCAAGCTACAACAAAAAACTGCAGTGCAGTATTTATTCCAAAGGTGATTTCCATTGTAGAAAGTCATTCCCATCCCATTTCTTTTATACAAATGTCTGTCAGTGAACAGCTGTGAAATTGACTTTCAGTCTACCACTGATTCTGTGGGTGTGTCCCGTAAATCAGAGGGTGTTTTATAAATGGAGTGTGTACTGTGGCTTCATAGCACTTCATCATTCATTGCTGAAACGGTAGCGCAGCCCTAGCATGTGGGATGGTGGTCCTGGTGAATCCCCAGATTCCTTACTAGTTGGGCCATCTCTGGGGTTCTGTCTCAATCCTGACCACAGAATCTGATGGCTTATTTTTTTTACTCAGAACTACAGGTGTATTCTGGATTTTAGGTTAACAACCCGAGGATTTAGTAATAGCAGCAACTTCTTGTCAGACAGTTTACATTTCTTTAACCTGAATGTCTGTGTTTTGCTGAAGCAGCTTTACATGTCAGGCACCGTCTGATCTGACTTCAGGCTTACTAACCGATAGCGTAGGGAACTTTGTGGGGTGAGAAGTCACTGAATGATTGCCTCTTTAGCAAGTCACTGAGAAATTCACCTTGTTATTGAAGAGGACTCCCTGTCCTCCACAGTGTTCCAGTAACCAGGCCCACATTCCAGGATGTCCTGGGAAGTAATGAAATTGTATTCTTCTGAAAACATAACCGAGACTAGTGGCTTTCAAAGTTCTGTGTCTTTTAAGTTTTACTTTGATTGATAAATAGGAACAAGGTATTAATGATAACGGGCTTCCCTGGTGGCTCAAACAGCAAAGAATCAGCCTGCAATTCAGAAGACCTGGGTTCAATCCCTGGGTTGGAAAGATTCCCTGGAGGAGGGTATGGCTGCCCACTCCAGTTTTCTTGCCTGGAGAATCACCAGGGACAGAGGAGCCTGGCGGGTTACAGTCTCTGGGGTCCCAAAGAGTCAGACACGACTGAGCGATGTTCACTTTCCATTAATGATCAGAGTATGCTGTTTTAGAGTAATGAATTTGTGTTTTTCAGATATGAAACATCAACATGTCATAGAAACTTTGATCGGCAAAAAGCAACAGATCTCTCTTGCAACACAAATGGTCAGAATGATTTTGAAGATTGACGACATCCGTAAGCCTGGAGAATCTGAAGAGTAAAGAGAATTTAGAGTAAAATAAGGAGTAAGATCCACTCTTGTGACTAAATAAATGGGGGTCTTGTGCTGCATCTACAGCTATTTATTGTTACGTCCCGTATCAGACACTGTCGTAGATGCTGTGACAACAGTAGCTGTTTGTAACCATAGTTTCACTTGTTAGAGACATGGAAGTGTAGAGGTGATCTCACAAGGTTTTGTATTTGTTATATTAAAGGGAACTCTAAACAGCCTTTATATTCTGCTCTTTAAGTTAAACATTCACTATAACATTCATCAAATGCCTTAATTGAAGGGGTTTGAGTTTAATTTTTTTTTTTTTTTTTAATGTACGACCTGTTTTTAACAGTTTTAAACGTTTGGTTTGTCTCAAGATTTACTTTAACATTGAGGAATATGGGCTTGGTCCTATTAAATTTATTTAAGTGCTGCATCTGTCTAAATGGGTGAATCTTTGATTGTGGAGACCCTTCAGAGATGAGTATCCACCATACGACTATGGACTGTCTTCTGTGCTGTTGGGTTATACTGACTGGGGTGTTCCCACAGTGCTGAGTAGACCAGCATTAATGGTGTGATCTTCACACAGCCCCCTAGCATTATCCTGGCCTGGCTCCACCCAGAGCCTTGGCCAGTGTCATGCAGAGAAGGCCTGGGTGGGCACAGACTGGCCCCCCCTCAGGTGCTTAGAAGGCCATTCAGAAGCCAGTTGGGCTTTTTCCAGGGAACAAACCAAGTGAAGGTTAGAGTGAAACAGAAAAAAAGGGTTGAGTGGAAGGAAACACCTTGCAATTACCATGTGTGTAGGTTGGTATTAAGTTAGTTCTGTTTACTGTGGGTTTGATCCCTGGGTCTGGGAGATCCCCTGGAGGAGGAAATGGCAACCCACTCCAGTCTTGTTGCCTGGAGAATCCCCATGGACAGAGAAACCTGGTGGGCCATGGTCCATGGAGTCAAGAAGCAAATCGCCGTGACTTGGCAACTAAACACTACTGGCTCACAGTGGCATAGCCCTTGGCAGAGGCCAGGCTGTGTTCCGAGCGCTTCACCTGTTACCACCGTGTGTTGGAGAAGGCCTTCTTACTGTTCACATCTTACAAATGGCCTCATGGGCCAGCGTCTTCCAGCCAGCATTCAGTGGAGTGGGGTCGGACACCCTGGCCAACTTCTCTGGGGTGCCCCCTCCCCGTGCTGTTCTGCCCCCTGCTGGCTTGTGTTTGCTTTTCTAAAAGCATGCTGCGTAGAGGATGTGATGATGACGTGCACTCTTGTGCCCCCAGGGGAGAGAGTTTGGAGCTGTTAGTTTCTCCTGAGAACCTGGACGCTGGCCAGTCTTAACTGTTGGGTCGTTGTGTTTGCTCCATGTTAATACATTGGTGGTTTCATTAGAAAACTTAGCAAGGAACACTAACATCATTCTTCCTGATGAACGTACAACCTAGTATGTATCTCATCGTAAAATGGCCTCTGAAGTGGCTCGTTTATAATTTACTACCTGTTGGGTGCAGCGTCAGAATGCATCGATTTCAAATTTGGTTTCAGTGCAGACACAGACCGACTCAGATAACTGTCGTGACCTAGTTGTCTGGATGAGTTGATTTACAAGGGCAGATTTCAGCCTGTGAAGAACATCCAACAGCTTGCTTTGAACCAGAGTCTTACGTGAAGCGGTTTGTGGTTGAGTGAAGACTAAACCACTCCAACAGGGAACCACAGACGTTCCTGAAGGGTTTTGGTTGAAAGAAACTGCGTAGTTGATGAACAAACTCGTAGATGTGTTGCTCACATGCTTTTGATTCTTTCCAGGAAAAGCACCTCTTCTAGGTACCACGTTGCCCTTTATCTTTCAATTCCAAATGGCTTGTTTACATCCCTTGTGCTTTGGCTGACCCCCATCTCATGCCTGGAGAAGGAGATTGCAACCCATTCCAGTATTCTTGCCTGGAGAATTCCGTGGACAGAGGAGCCTGGTAGGCTACAGTCCATGGGGTTGCGAACAGTCAGACACGACTGAGCAACTTCACTTTCACCTTTCACTTTCAGATATTGGAAAAGGAAATGGCAACCTGCTCCAGTATTCTTGTCTGGAGAATCCCAGGGATGGAGGAGCCTGGCTGCTGTCTATGGGGTCGCACAGAGCCGGACACGACTGAAGTGACTTAGCATGCATGCATGCATGGGAGAAGGAAATGGCAACCCACTCCAATATTCTTACCTGGAGAGTCCCAGGGACAGAATAGCCTGGTGGGCTGCTGTCTGGGGTCGCACAGAGATGGACACAACTAAAGCAGCTTAGCAGCAGCAGCAGTATCTCATGCCAATAAAGCCCTTGACCCTGAGACCACATGCCCACACAGTACCCAGCACTGTCCTGTTGGTTCCTAGTTCCTGCACTTCCAGCTTTATTCAGTGTTTCAGGGGTTGGAGGCGAGTTTTTTATTGTTTTCTGGCGATGCCACTCATCTGCTTTATTGTTTTCTGGCCATGCCACTCAGCTTCTGGGATCTTAGTTCCCCGGCCAGGGATAGAACCTCAGCCCCTGGCAGTGAAAGCAGAGTTCTAACCACTGGACCACCAAGGAAGTCTCTATTTGATGTTTGTTAAATGGCTTGATCTTTAATTACAAGCAATCACACAGAAATAGAGCTTCCCAGGTGACTCAGTGGTAAAGAAACTGCCTGTCAATGCCAAAGACATGGTTTTGATCCCTGGGTTGGGAAGATCCCCTGGAGAAGGAAATGGCCACCCACTCCAGTATACTTGCCTGGAGAATCCCATGGACAGAGGAGCCTGGGGGCCTACAGTCCATGGGGTCCCAAAGAGTTGGACACGACTGAGGGACTGAGCACGTTAGAAGCAGATAGGAGAACTTAACTGTCCTCTGTAAAGAGGCATTGAGGTTTGCAAAAGTGGAAAATAATGCTGCTGCTCCCTTTTTTCATTTTGGAAAATATGAAATTACATTAACACATTGAATGCCGGTTAGTGTAACTGGCGTAAACAAGCAGCAGGGGGTAGGGCATTCCGCAGGGCTTGACAAGTATTCAGGGATCTTGAAATCAAAATGTTTGAGAGCTGCTCTGTTAGTACGTCTAATCTTCATGAGTAGTGCTGGTCATGGACAGATTCAAGAGGTGCTACATAATTCGCACCAGCCTGAAATAAACTCAAGTTCATATAACAGATATTTTGAAGATAAGCACTAAGAGCTTTATCAATACTTGCATTATAATCTCAACTCCTGTTTCAAAAACAACTGAAGTTGACCATGTGGACTTCCAGCTTCCATGCTCCCACCTAGAGTCTCACGCACCCACCCCCTCCCTGTGGTAGGCAGGAATGTATACCAGGGTTCAGCCTGCTGGTGCAGTCAGTCAGACACTAATCCAGGTGTTGCTGTGAAGAGACTTTGCAAGTGGAGTCAAGTACTAGCTGGCAGACCTTAGAAAGCTGACGTGGGTGGGCCCCATGCAACCACACCCAGAAGCGGGGGGCGGGTAGGTGCGAAGGACTGGACGCCCACCTGCTGGCCCTGAGATGCAGGGGCCGCGTGCAGGCCCTGAAGGCCTCTAGGTCCTGAGGAAGGAAACGAGAGCTCGGTCCTAAGCTGCAAGGAACAGCTGGTCCTTAAACACAGGTTGGGGCGCTGACCATCTGTGCCGTTTAAAGAAAAAATTACAGCCTGTCCTCCATGGGCTCAGTTCTGCATCTGAGCATTCAGCCAACGTCAAACATGTAGTACTGTTGGGTTTACTATTGAGAAATCTCATTTGCAAAATCTGCAAGAGGACCCTTGCAGTTCAAGCCTGTTGTTGAAGAGTCAGCTGTATCTGGAAGCGGATCCTCCCCAGAGCCTGGCCAGCCAGCACCTGCACTGGGACCTCAGGAGACCCAGAGTGGAGAAACCAACATGAGCCAATCTGGGCTTCCAGTCCACAGAACCGTGGGGTCATACATCTGTCCTTAAGCCACAGAGTTTGTGCGTGTCTGTCACACCAGCACTTTCTGGGCACCCGACAGGGTCACACTTCTGGATTCTTGTGGCCAGTGGGCCATGTAAGCAGCTCGGGCCCATGAACAGAAAGAAGCATCATTTCCAGGTCAAAGCACTGACACGCCATGCAGGGCCCCGAGGGGCACTTCCCTCTGGGCACAGCCAGGGCCTGCTCCAGGGCGGCCTCCAGCCTGGCCCCTGGAGGTGATAGTGACAGGAGTTCCTGCCAGCAGCCACGGGCACGGAGCAGGAGCGAGCTGCCCTAGGGCAGGGCTGGAACCTCTTCTCTGCATCCTCACCCTGCCCTCTTGAAAGTGAAAATGAAGTCGCTCAGTCATATCTGACCCTGTGACGCCATGGACTGCAGCACGCCAGGCCTCCCTTTCCATCACCAACTCCCAGAGCCTACTCAGACTCATGTCCATGGAGTCAGTGATGCCATCCAGCCATCTCATCCTCTGTCGTCCCCTTCTGCCCTCAATCTTTCCCAGCATCAGGGTCTTTTCAAATGAGTCAGCTCTTCACATCAGGTGGCCAAAGTATTGGAGTTTCAGCTTCAGCATCAGTCCTTCCAGTGAATATTCAGGACTGATTTCCTTTAGGATGGACTGGTTGGGTCTCCTTGCAGTCCAAGGGACTCTCAGGAGTCTTCTCCAACACCACAGTTCAAAAGCATCACTTCTTCAGCGCTCAGCTTTCCTTATGGTCCAACTCTCACATCCATACATGACCACTGGAAAAACCATAGCTCTGACTAAACTGACCTTTGTTGGCAAATTAATGACTCTGTTTTTTAATTTGCTGTCTAGGTTGGTCATAGCTTTTCTTCCAAGGAGCAGGCGTCTTTTAATTTCATGGCTGCAGTCACTATCTGGAGATGGTACCCAAAAAATAGTCTCTCACCATTTCACCTCACAAAACAGAACAGAGCAAAGCCCTCTGGGTCCTGAGCGCGGGCTCCGCCGCCCCTCTCCTCTGCAGCACCCGTGAAGGCAGGTTGACACACACAGTCAGAAGCAACCACAGCTCAGCCCCCTGACCAGCACCTGATGACAAGCCCACACCCATCTGCAAAACAATGTTACTCTTCATTTTGTAGATTTCCCATTGAGAAGAACTAGAGGGTGTGGGTGGTCAAGAATCCGCCTGCCAGTGCAGGAGATTTAACAGACACCAGTTTGGTCCCTGAGTCGGGAAGATCCCCTAGAGGAGGAAATGGCAACCCACTCCAGTAGTCTTGCCTGGGAGATCCCATGGACAGAGGAGCCTAGCGGGCTACAGTCCGTGGGGTCACAAAGAGTCAGACAACTGAGCACCTAAACCACCACCCCAGAGGTCAGAGCATTAGGGCGTTTCCCAAAGCCACACGGGAGCTTGACACGCTGGGGCCTGGATACTGGGACCCCTCCCCGCCCACCTCACTCTCATCCTGCTCCACACCTGCCTCTGCCCACGTGGGGCACAGCCACCTGGCAGTTGGTTCCCAAATCCCAAGATCCACGTGGGGCTCCTCTACTGCCCACCCACCAGGAGGCCTCCACTGGGCCCACCCTGGGGTGCGCCAGGAACCAGTCAGTCCTGACCATGGACCCCCTTCGGCTCAGGCTCACTCAGCCTCCTTCATGGCAGGAGGACAGCTAGGGGGAGGAGAGGCTGGGTTCTGGGAGAGCTCCCTCCTAACAGAAATTGACAGGATTTCCCTCCCTCCCCACGAGGCCTGGAGGCGAGAGGCCCAGAGCAGCAGGCACCTACCACATCCTGACACTCCTGAGCCACTCCTGGTCCGTTTAAGGGTGTCTGGGGGAGACTTCACCATCACTCTCTTTACTGTTCAGTCACTCAGTCATATCCGACTCTGCGACCTCATGGACTGCAGCACGCCAGGCCTCCCTATCCATCACCAACTCCCAGAGTTTACTCAAACTCATGTCCATTGAGTCTGTGATGCCATGCAACCATCTCATCCTCTGTCGTCACCTTCTCCTCCCACCTTCAATCTTTCCCAGCATCAGGGTCTTTTCAAATGAGTCCTCTCTTTGCACGAGGTGGCCAAAGTATTGGAGTTTTAGCTTCAACATCAGTCCTTCCAATGAATGAAAGATGGACTGGTTTGATCTCCTTGCTGTTCAAGGGACTCTCAAGAGTCTTCTCCAACACCACAGTTCAGAAGCATCAATTTTTTTGTTGCTCAGCCTTCCTTATGGACCAGCTCGTGCATCCGTACGTGACCACTGGAAACACCGTAGCTCTGACTGTCTGAGCCACTGTTTGTTAGTGGGCCTTTCTGTTATTTGCAGCCTAAGAAGACCTGATATTCCAGGCTGGACCGAAACCAAACTCTGCTCCCCACAGCTCCACTTCTCTGTGGTATCCCTGCTCCTGCATGGTCTCTCGGCGACTTCAGGTGACCCTGTGTCTTCCCAGCTCCCTTCCTAATGCTCTAGCGCCCCTCTTCCCCTCCCCACCCCCACAGGGTCAGGCTGGCACCTCTGCTCCCTGGCCCCCTCACTCTCCAGAGGGGCCAGCCCTCCAGCCCTGGCCCCTCAGGTGTCCCTCCAGGAAGAGCTTCAATCAGCCGCCACCCCTTCCCTGGGCTCCTGCAGGCCCAGAAGAGAGGTTCCCTGGGGCTGAAGGGATCATCTCACTCCCCGTCTTCTAGAAGAGAAGGGTCCCGATTCGCCCTTACCCCAAAACCCCAGCCCTGACAAGAAATGGTCTAGTAGCCCATGCACCTTGGGCCAAAAGCCTACCGCAGCTCAGTACGTAAGCAAGCTCCCTTCCCCCAGCCTGTGAGGAGTACTGCCTGCAGGGCCCAGGCCCCCGGGGGGAACACAAGCAGCCTTCAGTGTCTGCAGACCCCAGGGGCAGTGGGAGGGAAGGCTGAGGACCCGGCTGGGTGGAGAGTCTCCAAGTTGCAGCCGAGAAGGACGGCTGCAGGTCTCATGGCATCAGCAGGGTGTGGCCATGGCATGCGGGAAAAGCCACAGATGCAGAAACTCAGAAGCTGTGCCCACCCGCGGCTACCGAGGCTTGACTCGGGAGGCGGCTCTTGAGGAGCCAGGGCTTGGCTTTGATTTTTTTTTTTAATGAGAATCATTTTTTAAAGCCCTTTATTAAATGTGTTACCATATTGCTTCTGTTTTATGTTCTGGTTTGGGGGCCACAAGGCATGTGGGAATCTCAGCTCCCCAACCAGGGATTGAACCCACACCACTGTGCATGAAGAGGTGAATTCTTAACCTCTGGACCACCAGGGAAATCCCTTAGCTTTGATTTCATTTTAATGAATTTCAATGTAAACACTGAAGCTTCACCTCTGACACCGCCAACCTCCTGGTTGAATACAGGAGCAGTTTTTGATGCAGCTCCAATCCCGGGGGCCCAAAAACGGCCGTGTTTGAAAAACCATGAGACAGCCAGATGGCAACTCTCATCCACTGTTTATTAGATTTTAGAAAAAGCCACAGATTCAAAAACCCAAAAAATCAAGGTTATAAGCTTTATATAATTAGTTCAATGGAACCCTACTTTAATCTCAATATGTATATGATCATGACAAATTCATTCCTGTAAAGACAGAGATAAAAGTACAATGACGGTGGGCTTTTGCTCTACCTGAGTTTACATTTCATGCTTTCACTAATTTAGTTGTTCTAGAGAATGCGCTCAATTCAAGCCAGGAAGGCCATACCTGAGTCGTCATGTGTTCCTTGGGGACCTCTAGGATTTTTTGCTAATAGTTAGGATATTACTCTATCGCCCAAATTCTTCAGGTATTGACCTGTTGTTAAAAATCTTATTTTGGGCATATGTTAAAGATGAACGTATTTCATACATTAACTTTTCCTTCTGAATTTGTGTTTCAAATGACACGATGAATTTCAGGACTCCTTGATTTATTTTCTGTAAAGTGAAAGTAAAATGATCTAAACGTGTCAAAGCACATTTCCGAATGAGAGCTACTTGTAGAAAGTTTGCCCTTGCCCGTGGCTACACGTACTTGTTCAGCCACTCGAGTAAGTTCCTCCTCGCCTCGTCAATGTACGGCTTGTCTTCAGGCGAACAGTCTTCTCTCTTGCGATGCACAAAGCCATGCGTCTGCCCGGAAAACGTTTTAATTTGATATTCCACTTTGCAGTGCTCTTTCAGCTTCTGAGTCAGCAAAGAGACCTGGTTGGAAAAAGATGTCATGAAGATAGGATATTACCCCTCCAGCAATATGTTCCGGTCTCCACTCCTTCCCTGAATGCTCATCACAGAGCTTTAACGTCCGTGCTTTAAGCGCCAGAGTTAGAATGAAGCTTTCACTTTTAATTTTATAACTGACACCATCCTAACCTCTCGCAAAGGAGAGAATTCAGAGCAGTATGTTGATAAAAATGATACATCCATTATTTTGAAGTTATATTAATATATTCACATATTACTCAAAATATACTTCAATCTATTTGACCACACAATATTCAGTGGATTCAATCTGTACTTCAGTAGATTCAAATATAAGTTGTTTGAAATGTATATTCAACATTAATATAATGCATTGGTTGTAATATGATGTACTGTATTTGGATGGCATCACCAATTCAATAGATATAACTTGGGCAAAGTCCAGGAGATGGTGATGGACAGGGAGGCCTGGCGTGCTGCAGTCTATGGGATCCCAAAGAGTCAGACACGACTTGGTGACTGAACAACAACAAGGGTTATGAATAACTACAGTAATTTCCAAACAACTGCTTTGAACCACAGTTCCCTTCTGCCTTTTCCTTATCAACATACTGGATTTAACAAAACCATGTCTTCAAGGACAGAGAACTTATGGTAATTGGTGGGTTACACACGGGGCACAGGGAGGCAGGACCTGCTTACCAGGAGCCTCCATGCCAGCTCTCTCTCTCTCTACAATCCCCCCCAAAAGAAAACCCACTTTTAAAATTTCAATGTTGAAAACTATCTGGAGCAACACACAAATCCTTTGGGATATCTTCCCCGAAATGTCAAGTCATCCTCTTAAACAAGATGCCAGCTTACCTGCTCGAGAGGAATCACAGCATCGTTTTCAGCAAAGATGAACAGCGTGGGATTCTTCAGACCGTACACGTCTTCAGCGTCTTTGATGATGCCTGGAGAAGGGGCAGACACAAGGGTATGATTCCCGTACGCGAGCCACAGAAAATGACGCGAGCTTGATTTTCCAAAGGAAGACATGTGCTTTGGGGGTTTTCTCTCTCCTCTTTTTTAGCAGTTCCACAGAAGTGGCCTGGCCCATACAACTGGGCTCAAAGAGAAGGCTGCTGAGTCAGCTCTCCCTTCTCTCCACCTCACTCACCAGGAATCGGGCCATTAAATGATGACTGTAGACCTTGCCGGCTGCCTGGCTGGTAAAGATGCGGCGGAGCAGCCTGAAAAATGCTCCCTTCCGGGCTGTGCCTTCATTTACCAAGAACTGATAACTTTCTAACCTGGAGCATCTGACCAGGGCTGTTCTGGAAGTTTCTCACAGTCTACTCAAGCCCCGAGGTTCTGACTTCAGTGTTCGACGGGGTATTTGTGCTCAAATAAGACCAAGCGTATGAAGTCCCCGGGGACAGCGCAGGGTCCTAGCGGGTCACTTATAATAATTGGCTTTTATCCTTCTAAAGGTGCCTTTAGAAATTTAGAGATCATTTAGTCAAAATCCTCATGGATTCAGACAGCTGTGGGTGTGCTCAGTCCTATAGGAAAATCTCTAAAAGTTTTGCCATCCATTGATATTTTGAAATAAGAGAAGTTCTAAGTGAAAGTCACTCAGTCATGTCCGACTTTGCAACCCCATGAACTATACAGTACATGGAATTCTCCAGGCCACAATACTGGAGTAGGTAGCCTTTCTCTTCTTCAGGGGCTCTTCCTGACCCAGGGATCAAACCAGGGCCTCACACATTGCAGGTGGATTCTTTATCAGCTGAGCTATCAGGGAAGCTCAAGAGGAGCTTTAAGAAAAGATTATTTTGGCACCTATTAAACACGATATGGATGTTTTATTCAATGAGAATCTGCAGCGGCAGAGGGAGACCAGACTCAACCACACTGTAAGGACAAGAAGGATTTACTGACAATAAAGCAGAGTGAGGACTGGTGGATGGAAAGTCACAAAGGGACCAAGCGGAAAGGGGATGCTGGCCAGATAGCATTTGACAAAGCCTTCGCTGGAGACAGGGCTTCTCTGGTGGCATAGACGGTAAAGAATCTGCCTGCAGTGCCGGAGACCCGGGTCCGATCCTGGGATCGGGAAGATCCCCTGGAGAAGGGAAAGGCTACCCACTCCAGTATTCTGGCCTGAGAATCCTATGGACAGAGGTACAATCCACGGAGAGTCCTTGGGGTCACAAAGAGTCGGACAGGACTGAGCAACTAACACTTTCTCCTTGCTGGAGGCAGGCCAGGGTGACAAGACATCGAGGGTGGGACATGAGGAGTTTGATCACGTATCGAGGGTGGAGGACTCTTGCCAAGGACAGAGCCCAAGGTCGGGACCTAGGCAAACAGGACTCACAGAGGAGCCTGACTCAAGGGTAGTCATGGGGACTCATGGTTAGGAGGGAGGAGATAAAATTTCCCCATTTTCTGTAGCAAAGTTAGGTAACCCGGAGAGCCTCCCTTTAGCTGCAATTCTTCTCTAGAAGAGGCATGGGAAAGAGGGCCATGCTTTCTGCACTATCTTGTTAAGGCCAGGTTGGGTGGCTGGACCTCCGTTTGAGACCCCAGGGCTCTAAGACCAGCTAGGCTCCGCAGTTGGCACTTCGCAGCAGCGACCACGAGGGGGCGTCGGCGAGCAGTCCACGCCGGAGCGCCTGGGTGGCCAGCCCCATTGCGCACAGCAGCAACTAGCTACTTACTAACACCTTTGTGTAAGTTAACAGGTAAAGGGCTTTTTAAACGCTAAAAGTAAGTGAAAATACCACAGTAAGGAACCATTAAGCTAAATAAGAACCTCTAGCATAACTATGGAATATACGACTATGAAAAAAAGCCAAAATCAAACGTTTCACATCCTAACAATGTTTCTGTACATAGATGTTGAAGCTGAAACTCCAATACTTTGGCCACCTGATGCGAACGGCTGGCTCATGTGAAAAGACCCTGATGCTTGGAAAGATTGAGGGCAGGAGGAGAAGGGGATGACAGAGGATGAGATGGTTGGATGGCATCACCGACTCGATGGACATGGATTTGGGTGGACTCCAGGAGGTGGTGATGGACAGGGAGGCCTGGCGTGCTGCGGTTCATGGGGTCACAAAGAGTCAGGACTGAGACTGAACTGACTGACACAGATAACAACGTTCTTATGTCACTGCTGTGATACCTTTGGTCTATCTGGATGAAATGTTTATGTTGCTATTTACATTTTAGAGCGGGTTTTCCCTTTCTTCATGTGCGGGTGTTCAGCTGCTCAGCCGTGTCCAGCTGTTTGCAACACCATGGACTAAAGAGTCCGCCAGACTCCTCTGTCCATGGGGACTCTCCAGGCAGGAATACTGGAGCAGGCTGCCATTCCCTCCTCCGGGGGATCTTCCCAAGCCAGGGGTCAAACCATCTCCTGCGCTGGCAGGCGGATTCTTTACTAGTGCCACCTGGGAAACGTGTGTGTGTGTGTGTGTGTGTGTGTGTGTGTGTGTGTGTGTGCAGGAGGGCACACATGTATGAGTAGTTGAGAATTCATATCTTAGAAAAAAAATCTTTTCAAAGCTGTGGCTAACAATATTGTTTGATATTAACCTTATCGTGGAAATAAACATTCTCCCCTCCATCCTAGGTGAAAAATTGAGCCCGTGGGCTAGGGGGTTTTCCCAAAGGCACGCTGCCGGGCCCTCGTTTCCTCTGGTCAGCTAGAACATCCACCTCTAGCTTCAGATTCTTAAAACCGTTTCCTGAAGATCAGCACAACATCTCTACACAACTGGGTTTTGTGTTACATTCGAGACCCTCAGCTGGGGAAGCGGCTTGCGGCCATTGTCCCTCAACACCCGCTCCGGCTTTCACTGTGTAAAAACACACAAGGCAGATTTACCATAGACGGACACCCCTGCCCTGAGCTCTGGGTATTTCAACATCAGATGATGAACAGCAATTCCACCCCAGCAGAATCCCACGACGCCGATTCTCTTGGCCTGACACTGTTGCTTCAGATACTTCAAGACTGCATCGAACTCTCTAAGAAACAGAAAGGAAAGTCATTCAAGGGGAATAACCGGGTGGTTCAGTGGTTACGACTCAGCACCTCCACTGCCAGGGCCCAGGTTCAATCCCCAGTCAGGGAACTAAGATCCAGCAAGTTGCACAGCACGACCCCCCACCCCTCCCCGCCAAAAAAAAAAGGTATCGTGTGGCCCCTTGCAAGCGAGCCGGGCAGCAAGTGCCAATGGTTACAGGGCTTTGTCAGCAGCTGTTCTGGGAAGGTCTGAGATTCGTACCTTCAGAGCCCTGCCCTCCTGCCCAGCTGATGAGTAACCAGTGCCCTATCCCCCGGGAAGTCTCCCTGCCAAGCCCAGCCTCTTCCAACCACCCGACAGGGCGGCACAAACAGGACGAGTTTGAGCAACAGTCTCCCACAGCCTTGGAATCAAAGCCAACGACTGCAGCTCAGCTCGAGGGCCTGATCCAAGTCCTGCCCCAGAAAGCACCTCCAGCTCCTCTCTCTCCTCCCCAGGAGGGCCCAGCCGCAACCAGGAGGCAGCCCCCCAGCCCTGTCTGACCGGGCACCTTCGTGCTCCCTGCCCAGCACTCTAACTCTGCCTCGCCTCTTTCCTCTGGTGCCCAGGAGCCCAGCGGTGTTGGGAAAGCCACAAAGACAAGGCAAGTCCGAGGGGACCCGGGACAGTGGCCCTCCTCTCGCAAATGGCTCTTTTGCAAACTGGTCATTTGGAACTCATACAACTTTTTTTTTTAGACGCAAGATGCCAAAATGGAGGTAGGGCTGCAAGCCCTGCCCAGAAAGTTCTGCTTGTTCTGATAAGAAAGAAATGCTGTCTGTTTGCAATTAAGGATAAAAAAGAGAACGGGAGAGAGAAAACAATTCTCTTGCACTTTTTTTCTCCTTTAATCATAAGATATCTTGGAACATACTTAAACATTTGTATCATACCATTCTGGGTGCAAGTAGTTTTCACAATGTTAGAAGGGCAGTAACTGAGTAATTCTGCAAAATGAAATGGAATAAGCCACTGTTTGTGTCATTTTGGGTTTTCTCAAATGCTCTGATCTGAAGAATAAGTGCCTTAATTGGAGGGGACAAGAAGGAAGAGGGCATTTCTGTAAAAATTCTTTAACCGACTCGAGTGACCCTATCTTTGCTTTTGTTGCTGCGAATATTCCCCACTTTCCCAGGAACACCAGGATTTAGCTTTAGACGAATCTCTCATCCCCATGCTTGGTCCATATACCTTGGGGGCCTTGGTTCCAGGAGTGTAATATGTGACTCAGGCCTGGCCAGTCAGAGTATAAGTGATCTCTGGCCACAATAAATGGTTCAAGGATGGACCTATGACCCAATCATAACCATCAGGACAAAATGGGAATTTTGCTGGGTTGCTAGGAAAAGAGTCAACAGGAGGCTGGAGCTGCTGCAGCCATCTTGTCATCCAGAGGCAAACGCTGCCCGAGAATGGAGCCAGCATCAGACAAGGGTGTGGAGGTCGAATCCTGGGGATACCTTCTGAGCTACGGATCAACCTCTGCTCAGAGCCAGAAACTACCTCTTTTCAGTTCTGTCAGCCAACAAATCCCACGACTGCTTAAGCAGTAAGTTCAAGATGGCTTTTCTTTCAAACAAAAGACTTGACCAGGCACGAGGACTTCGGTCGACTTTCCAAATTAGTGCTTGCATTTTATGTCTCATTTTGATTGAAAAGGTGCAGTTCTCCTTATCCCCTGTGGAGGGTTCCCTTAGGGCTGCTCTGATGCCTGCCAGAAAGGACCACCCAGATCTGAACTCACAAACGGGAGGCAGCCCCGTGGGCTCTTCCTCAAAATGTCCTAACTAGTCTCTCCAGCCCACCCCCACACGCAAAGCTGAATTTCACAGTCACATCCCAGGCTCTTGGGTTTTCTTGTGTTTCGACTTCTAATTTACTCTTAACTCTTTGCTTATTTTGTTTTCCTTCGGCTTGCAGCTTGAACCCCCGGGAGGGAGGCCTGGAAATAGATAAATGTGTGGGAGCTTGGGTCCCCAGTGATCTCGGGGTCCACCCTGGGGAAGGGAGAAAGCAGGATGGGGACAGAAAGTGGGGAGTGGCACAGTCTCTACAAAAGCCTCACCTGGCTCCTCGGGGAGCTTGGAGCTGGGGTGACCTCTGAGGGTCCCCCAGCTTGGGGCAAGGGAGCCGGGCCTCTGTAGCCCTGCAGTGAGATCTCCCGGGATGGGACGCAAGACAAGGTGCTTCACACCCCAGAGGCAATTCCAAAGGGAGCCGCTGGCCCTGGTCTCCCCCGCAGTGAGACCCTGAGGCTGTTACTCTTGCTGATACGCTCCGGCAAGAGGGGAGCTCCCAGGGCAGCCTGCAGCATCTCCCCAGCCTGACGGACTGTGCAGGGACCCGAGGGAGACCCTGGCCTGAGCCATAGAGCGTCATGGCTGCTCCGCACAGGCACCCAGAGAGAGGGTGTCCAGAACCCCAGTGAGCGTGGGGAGGGGGGCCGAGGAGCTGCAGCGGACGGCGGATAGGCTGGGGAGGTATCTTCTGACTCTGAGCAAAGGCTGATCCATAGCTCAGAAGGTATCCCCGGGATGCCCATCTCCACACCTTTGTCTGATGCCAGCTCCATTCTCGGGCCCCTGGGGGCTGGGGGCAGGGGTCAGCGTGGGGTCCCCCAGGTCGGGGGACGGAGGGGCCCACAGCCCGGGGTCAGCTCTAGAGGAGCGGAGAGTCCAGGGACCAGGTGGCCACCGGCAGGGAGCCTTTTGTTATTGCAATTGCCCCAGCCTGGGCTTGGGGGCAACTTATCAAACACGAGGCTCACATGCATGGCAGGACAAAGTCCAATGATGGGAGCCGAGGCCTAGGGGTTGGTGGAGTCGTTTGCCCGGGACTCAGGTCTCTAACTCAGGAGGAGCTTGGCCCTGGAGAACATCCCGCCTCTTCCCCCGTCTCCATCCTTCACCCTCCAGACAGAGAAGGGATCCGAGTGGCAGCTGAGCACTCTGGTCCTTGCTTCTGAACTGGCTGGAGCCAATTCAATGAAAGGCTGCAATCTGGGGGATTTCCCACCCCCCACTTTTCTTCCCACTGTTCCCTGGACCCTGGCAAGACAGCAGCCCTGGTCTGGCAGGTCTGGTCTAAAGACCCGCAGTTTCCCCAGGGAGGTGGGGAGGCTCACTGGGGGAGAACAGCACTCAAGGCTTTGTTTCCAATCCGCTGAGCAGAAACGGGCCTGAGCCTTTCTCGAGTCTCTCTTCTCTGCCTGTTGTTTCAAGCGGTTCTGCAGCCCGAGGAAGAGGAAGGCATGTTGATCTATAGCCCCCGAGAGCCCAAGGGAGAGGGGACCCCAGAGACTTCAAGAAAGCTCCCTCAGCATCCATGCTATGAAGAATTTCCCAGAAGGCAAAGCAAGTGAGCTTGCTGGCGGCAGGGTGCCTGTGCGGTTCTACCCCTCCACCGCATAGACCTTGTCTTCCTGCCTCAGGAAGGACTCGGTGAGCAGTAGCCTCTAAGGTCCTATGTGATGGAGAAGCCAGACCCACCCCTCCCTCCAGCCTCTTGCTTCCTGGGTCCCTGGGGGCTCCACCAAGACCGCCATGCCGGCTGGTGACACACTCGTTAACTTACTTATCAATCTTTCTGGCATTTCTGGTCTTCAACCACTCCGGGAAGGTGGACCAGTCCCCCGAGGGATGCCATGGTTCCTGCCCGACAAAGAAATCTGGAACAATGGTTCTGTAAAATAGGAGAGCCACCCGTCTTAGTGTCCGAGCTGCTGGGGCTCGAGCTCTGTTTACCTTCCTTACGAAACCTACCAAGCTGGAGGTTCTGGACCACGCGAAAAGAAAAAGCAGTGGCCACCAGGTGGACTGTGATCACGGCCAACAGGCCAGCTGGCCCCAGGCCGGAGCATCTTGGATTTCACAACCCAAGGTGCATGGCCGCCAGCAGCCTGTTCAGAGCCCAACCCCTCCGAAACGCCTGCCTCAGCACAATGCCCACGAGGTGTGACACCTGGGACAAAGGTTCTGGGTGGCACCTACCCCTGGGGAGCCGCACCTCTCAGCAGGCCTTTTGAGTTAGCCTCGGGCCAGCGGGCACACCTCTGAGCAGTCCAGTCACCATGACCAAGCAATTTCTCAGCCTCCGCCCAAGAGGCCAACGGGGCACAGTCTCCTGCCTGGAGGGTCTGGTCTTGGGCAGGCTCTAAAAGGGCTGAGGAGCAGACAAGATGGCTTGTGGGGTCCACGTCAGCCCCTTCCATGAGCATCAGCCCAGGGACTGGGCAACGTGGCTCCAGCCAGAGACCCAGTCCCTAAAGTAAAGGTCACGGCCATGGACAGAGGAACACAGCTCCTCCTCTTGCAGGGGCGGGGGGTGGTGGTGGGACGAAGAACACTGAAATCGGGTCAGGAGAATCTAAGTTCAGGTCCCAGGACTGCCCCGTTCTGCCCTGAAACCTTATGTTGTCACGAAGTCATGTCCAACTTTTTGCCTTTTGGCGACCCCATGGACTGTAGCCCGCCAGGCTCCTCTGTCCATGGGACTTCCCAGGCAAGAATACTGGAGTGGGTTGCCATTTCCTCCTCCAGGGGATCTTCCCAACCCAGGGATCGAACCCTCATCTCCTATATCGGCAGGTAGACTCTTTACCACTGAGCCACCAGGGACATCCCCCTGGAACCTTAACAAGTCACTTAATCACTTTCAGCCTCTTTTTCTTGATCTGACAAGCACCACCCAACCTCAGAAGACTATTCTGAAGGGAAAATAGACAAGTATGAAGGGACTTTGTAAGTCACAGGCATCTTTACCCAATTTTTATGTTCCGTCCCAAGCTAATGGACCCACCTGAACCAGTCCATCCTAAAGGAAATCAGTCCTGAATACTCATTGGAAGGACTGATGCTGAAGCTGAAACTCCAATGCTTTTGGCCACCTGATGCGAAGAACTGACTCAGTGGAAAAGACCCTGATGCTGGGAAAGACTGAGGGCAGGAGGAGAAGGGGACAACAGAGGATGAGATGGTTGGATGGCATCACCGACTCGATGGACATGAGTTTGAGCATGCTCTGGGAGTTGGTGCTGGACAAGGAGGCTGGCATGCTGCTGTCCATGGGGTCACAGAGTCAGACACGACTGAAGACTGCACTGAACGGAACTGAGACAATAGAAACCTCCATCCTATCCAGCCTCCTGGTCACAGCAGGTGACCTAGGGCCCCAGAGACTTCTGCCTTCACGCCCCAGTTTCCTGACCAGCAAAATGAGAACTGCGACAGCCCTACCTCGGCAGAGTTGTTGGGAGGATGATGAAGGAGAATTGCCCAGGACCCACCCTAGCCCACGGTCTGGCCGAGCCAGAAGGCAACCAGGATTGGCTGTTGTTTTTATACTGGGGTAGCCCCTGGAGAGTTAAGCTGCCTCATCTCCAAGAGGCTTCCTTGGTGGCTCAGCTGGTAAGGAATTCGCCTGCAATGCGGGAGATCTGGGTTAGGGTTAGGAAGATCCCCTGGAGGAAGGCATGGCGACCCACTCCAGTATTCTTGCCTGGACAGAGGAGCACGGAAGGTTACAGTTCATGGGGTTGCAAAGAGTCGGACACGACCAAGCAGCTAAGCACACATCTTCAAAAAGAAACCTGAGGGCACGAAAACGGGAAAAGTCAAATGAAGACCCTCTCTCCGGTCAACAGTAAATCCACATCACTCGTCAGTGGGCGTGCACTCTTTAAATGGGTTCTCCTTGTAGGAGAACGAGGCAGGCGCTCCCTCTGCTTTGCAGCTCCTCTTTTTGAGAAAAGGGAATCCAGCGCACCACACTCGGGGCTTGCTGGGCGTTCCACTTAGCGAAGCTGGACAGAGGAGGGGTCCCTCCCCTCTCTCCTCCAAGCTTTATTGAAAAGAAAGTGAAAGTCGCTCAGTCGTGTCCGACCCTTTGCAACCCCAAGGACTATAAAGCCCATGGAATTCTCCAGGCCAGAATATGGTATGGGTAGCCTTTCCCTTCTCCAGGGGATCTTCCCAACCCAGGGATTGAACCCAGGTCTCCCGCATTGCGGGTGGATTCTTTACCAGCTGAGCCACCAGGGAAGCCCAAGAATACTCTAGTGGGGAGCCTATCCCTTCTCCAGCGGATCTTCCCAACCCAGGAACTGAACCAGGGTCTCCTACATTGCAGGCAGATTCTTTGCCAATTGAGCTATCAGAGAAGCTTTACTGAAGCTACTACCAACACCAGGGTGGTGAGGAGCAAACAGATGACAGCATTCACCAAAGGTGGTCATGCCCACGCAACGTGACCAAGAGATGACCTTCAGGAGGTGAGGGAGATCTCACTCTGACATGACAGTTTGTGTTCAGACCAGGATAACCATGGGCGCCCTGTGTGTGAAAGCTGACCCAGGTGGAGATGCTTCAGGAGCCAAGTAATGGGTCCATTTCAGAGTTGCTGACTTCTGTCCCAGCTGTCCTGCACTAGTGTCTGTGTGGGGCCCCACATGGGGAAATAACTCTCTCAGCACTCGGCAGGTCTACACGGCCAGCCAACCAAAGGATCTGAAGGCAAGAGATTGAGTTGGGAGCAGTTGGCTTCCATTGGATATTGGCTATCATATGACATTCTCCATTTTAAGGGTTTCCCTGGTGGCTCAGACAGTAAAGCATCTGCCTGCAGTGCAGGAGACCCAGGTTCGATCCCTGGGTTGGAAAGATCCCCTTGGAGAAGGAAATGGCAACCCACTCCAGTACTCTTGCCTGGAAAATTCCATGGATGAAGGAGCCTGGTAGGCTACAGTCCATAGGGTCACAAAGAGTCGGACACGACTGAGTGACTTCACTTCCGTTTTTCTTTTCAGTGAGATAAGAAAATAGATAATGTACGTCACAACACAGTCAGGGTTTTTTGGTTTTGTTTCCTTTGAAGGAAACAAAATACAGTAATTTACGCGAATTTAAGCCCCCCCAAAAAAAACCCACACACAGAATTTCATACGTACGTGTATCCATTTCCTGCAATCATGTCAGCCATATATCTGGTGTTGGGCAACTGCCAGCCAAATATATCCTGAATGACAACCACAGCTTTGCCAGCGTCCACAGGGGATTTGGTGAGATAAGCCTTGATGTGCTCCACTTGAACTTCATGCCCCAGCCCTCCATACTCTATTCTGTGGCCAATGTCACACGGACAAGGATGAGCTTCGTTAGCCATTGGAGATACTCAACTCGGGCTACAGAGAGAGAACAGGCATTATACTCTGAGTGGTGCAAAGACAAAGCTTACAAACAACAAGTCAACTAAAATCAAGAGCACAGGGAAAATTAATTTTAACTACGATGTTGTTTAGTTGCTCAGTTGTGTCTGACTCTTTGCCACCCCATGGACTACAGCCTGCCAGGCTCCTCTGTTCGTGGCATTCTCCAGGCAAGAATTCTGGAGTGGGCTGCCATTTCCTTCTTCAGGGGACCTTCCTGACCCAGGGATCGAACCCACATCTCCTGCACTGCCAGGCGGATTCTTTACCACTGAGCCACTGGGGAAGTGTATTCAGGCAAGAAGTCAATGATCACTTCTAGTTCTGAGTGATAAGATGAAGGCTGATCAGAATCCACTCCCATTACAAACATGAGAAGTACAAGAGTATGTGCAGGCATGCTCAGTCAGGTACGACTCTGCAACCCGACCCCATGAACTGCAGCACACCAGGCTCCTCTGTCCATAGGAAAGATTTCCCAGGCAAGAATACTGGGGCAGGTACCCAGCCCCTACTCCAAAGGATCTTCCTGATCCAGAGACTGAACCCGCACCTCCAACATTGGCAGACAGATTCCTTACCGCTGAGCCACTAGGGAAGCCCCTATGACATTCCAGGGAAGGTAAAATAATAGAGAAAGAAATTAAACCACTATTGCCAGAGGCTGGGAGTGGAAGAAGACTGGCTGCAAAAGGACAGGGAGCTTACTGGGATGATGGACATGCTCTGTACCCTGGTTTTGGTGGTGGCTACCTAGTTCGATACTTCAGCATCAAGCAAACTGTTCACTTAAAAGGAGTGAATATATCATACTTCAGTGAAAGTTCCTTTTTAAAAAATGGCAGATTAACAGGAGAGAGAGCATACATGTTATTAATATTTTTAATGAGTACACAGGGGCTTTGCAGAAAAGAAGTGAAAGCCCAAGAAGCAGACACGTGGCTTATATACCATTTTAACAAAGGGTGATAAATTGTGGAGATGTGACCAGGAAAGACATGGGGAATTGATAAAAAGAAAAGGATCTTTGAGCCCACTTTGTTAATGCAGACTTGTCTCAGTGACAGCTCTTCATCTCTGGTGATAACAGTTGCTCCTCTCATTGCGGGGGAGCGGGGGAGGGGGTAGTTATGGCCTAATTTTAGGCAGACAAGTAGAAAGTGGGAGTGAAAAACAACTCTTTTTTCATCTGCTGTTTCTCAATTGCCTTCAGCTCAAAATAATCAATATGCCCAAGTGCCATATTTGAGGATGGCATTCTCTGATGCTCTTCAAGTGTATGTAATTGACAAAAGAAAAGAACATAAATAAGCTAGGAATCCAATTCATGAAGTGAGAGAAGGGACTTCCCTGGTAGTCCAGTGGTTAGGACTCCAAGCTTCCACTGCAGGGGCCCAGGGTTCAATCCGTGGTCAGGGAACTAAGATCCTTTAAAGCTCAGCTTAAAAAAAAAAAAAAAAAAAAAAAAAAACGAAGTGAGGGGGGGAAAAAACAGAATAAACCCCAAAGAAGAAAATAATGAGATGAAAATAAACAATGAAGAAAACAGAAAATGATTAAAATCTGAGTTTTTTTGAAGAGTTATAAAATAGGTATATCTCCAGGAAACCGGATCAGTGAAAATGACAGAATGATAAAGACACATAGCAACAACATAATCGCACAAGGAATGAAAAACTTACATTTTTCCTTTTAAAACTCATAGATAGTAAGTACGAATAACCTCATGCTATTAAATTTGGAAACAGAAAAAAACCGACAGATACACAGAATACGAGAGAGGGAAACATTCCTAACTTCAGAAATCAATGGAAAAGAAAAAGTAAAGGACGAGGCAGCAGGAGATTAAGAGATTAAAGAGAAAGAAAACCAAATGCACTGTGTGAATCTTGACTGCATCCTGGTTCCAAATTATGAACAGTTAAAGCGTCTCCCTGGTAACTCTGGTAAAGAATCCACCTGCCCATGCAGAAGACGTGGGTTCAATCCCCGATCCAGGATGACCCCACATGGCTCGGTGCAACTAAGCCCGTACATCACAACAGAGCCTGTGCTCCAAAGCCGGGGAGCACCAACTACTGAGCCCGTGTACCTCAACTCCTGAAGCCCGCGTCACCTAGGCCTGTGCTCCACGCCAGGGAAGCCACTGCAATGAGAAGCCTGCACATCGTCACAAAGAGTAGCCGCCACTCTCCACAGCTAGAGAAAAGCCTGAGCAGCAATGAAGACCCAGCAAAAATAAATAAAATAAAGAAAAAATAAATAAATAAATAAATAATACATATATAAATACCTAAAATTATTTTTAAAAGAACAGCTATAAGAGACATTTGGGGAATAATCAAGGAAATGGATATGGATGATAGTTGATATTATGAATTAATATTAAATTTCTACAGTGTGATAGTAGGAGTACATCAAGGCTGTATATTGTTACCCTGCTTATTTAACTTATATGCGGAGTACATCATGAGAAATGCTGGACTGGAAGAAACACAAGCTGGAATCAAGATTGCCGGGAGAAATATCAATAACCTCAGACATGCAGATGACACCACCCTTATGGCAGAAAGGGAAGAGGAACTAAAAAGCCTCTTGATGAGAGTGAAAGTGGAGAGTGAAAAAGTTGGCCTAAAGCTCAACATTCAGAAAATGAAGATCATGGCATCCGGTTCCATCACTTCATGGGAAATAGATGGGGAAACAGTGGAAACAGTGTCAGACTTTATTTTTTTGGGCTCCAAAATCACTGCAGATGGTGATTGCAGCCATGAAATTAAAAGACGCTTACTCCTTGGAAGAAAATTATGACCAACCTAGATAGTATATTCAAAAGCAGAGACATTACTTTGGCGACTAAGGTCTGTCTAGTCAAGGCTATGGTTTTCCCTGTGGTCATGTATGGATGTGAGAGTTGGACTGTGAAGAAGGCTGAGCACTGAAGAATTCATGCTGTTGAACTGCGGTGTGGGAGAAGACTCTTGAGAGTCCCTTGGACTGCAAGGAGATCCAACCAGTCCATTCTGAAGGAGATCAGCCCTGGGATTTCTTTGGAAGGAATGATGCTAAAGCTGAAACTCCAGTACTTTGGCCACCTCATGCGAAGAGTTGACTCATTGGAAAAGACTCTGATGCTGGGAGGGATTGGGGGCAGGAGGAGAAGGGGACGACAGAGGATGAGATGGCTGGATGGCATCACTGACTCAATGGACGTGAATCTGAGTGAACTCCGGGAGGTGGTGATGGACAGAGAGGCCTGGCGTGCTGCAATTCATGGGGTCGCAGAGTCGGACACAATTGAGCAACTGAACTGGACTGAACTGAACTGATAGTTATGCAGGAGAACATTCTTAGTTTTAGAAGATGTATGTTCAAGTGGGCATGAAGTATCAACATCTTAAGTTTACCCTCAAATCATTCATCAAACAGACATGCAAGACACACATATAGACACGTAAAGCAGTTATGGCAAACTGCAAACACTTACTGAACCTAGGTGATCGGTACACAAGTTTGGCTTGCTTTCAGTGTGTATGTGGGTGTGTGTGTGTGTGTGTTTGCCCGTGCTGGGTCTCCATTGCCGCACAGGCTTTCCTTTACTTGCAGTGTGCGGACTTCTCACTGCACGGCTTCTCTTGTGGACCACAGGCTCCAGGACATGTGGGCTTCAGGAGTCATCGCACGTGGGCTCAGCAGTTGTGGCTTCTGGGCTCTAGAGCACAGACCCAATAGTTGTGCCACACGGGCTTAGTTGCTCTGTGGTATGTGGGATGTCTCCGGATCACGGATCGAACCTGTCTCCTGCATCAGCCGGCGGATTCTTCACCACTGAGCCACCCAGGACGTCCCCTTTCTTTCAGTTTGTGAAGAACAACAAGGAAGAGTGTAACTGGAACAGAAAGATCAGGGAGGGTGGTGGGGGATATTCCACTTCCTAGGATCCTCCAACAGCTCCCATCGCATATGGAGGAAAAGCCAAATTATTTCTGCAAGAGGGGCAATGGAGAAAAGAGGGAGAAAAGTCAGGGGCTGAGTAGATTTTTCAAGTGCAGCCAATTGGTTTTGTTGACAGATGGCATGGGTAGGGTACTTGACCAAAAAGAGTCAGGGGTGACTAGGTCTTTTGCTTGAGCAACTGGGAAAGGACAGAAGGTCTCACCGAGAAGAGGAGGGTGAGACAGAGCAGGTTTGAGACCAGGACTTCAGTCTGGGGCATGAGAGTTTGAAATGGCTCTGAGACGCCCTGAGTGGGACAGTTGGATGACAACACACGAGCTCAGGGCCGGGGGCCAAGCTGAAGATATGCATTTGAGAGTGATCAGCACACACAGTCGAACCTCATGACCGGCAGATTCTATATTCATGAACTTGCCTACTTGCTACATTTACTCGGCAGGCCAAAATCAATACTTGCAGGGCTTTTGCGTCATCTGCAGGTCCGTGTAGAGGTGCGAAAAATCTGAGCCACCGAGACGCGCATGCCCAGCCAAGGCTGAACAAGGCTGTGCTCTCACTTCCTGTTTCAGCTCGCATGCTGTGAACAAGTGTCCTTCTCATGGTCTATTTAGAGCCATGTCTTTTGTAATTCTGTGCTTTTTGCTGATGATTTCATGGGAAGTGCTGAAGTGCTGTCTACTGTTCTAAGTGCAAGAAGGTGCCAATGTAACCAAGTCTAAAACACACTTATGAGAAAACAGGGGACTTCCTTGGTGGTCCAGTGGCTAAGACTCCGAAGTCCCAATGCAGGAGGCCTGGGTTCAATCCCTTGATCAGGAAACTGGATCCTGCATACTGCAAGTAAGAGTTTGCATGCTGCAGCTAAGACCCAGCACAGCCAAATAAGTAAATACATACTTGAAAAAGATTGGAGAAAATCGACGGACTGGGTATTTGGTGATATTGAGAATCATTTTAACGGGGTGGGGGGGGGGTGCGGTGAGGGAAGGCAAAGAGGAATAGTATTATATCAGCAATAGTTTTGGTTTTAATGAGTCCTATCTTTTATAGCAACATGCTAACACACATACTAATAAATGACCAGAAGTCTGGGGCTCTCCCAGTAGGCCATGAAGGTGGCAGAGAGTGTCCAAGTTCTGACTGTGCTGGAAGTGAGGGGTTCAGGAGTGTCTGTTGTACTAGTCTCTGGACTTTCACACACCCTTTAGATGTTCCACAACAAAAAGCTTTCAAACTCTCATTAAAATTTTAAACACTGTAAGATAAAAGATTCCATAAAAAAACAGTGAGGAAAACAAGATGCAGACTAAATGAAGTTACTCTTTTCAAAGTAGAGGCTGTTGGATCCAGATAAAATACATGAGGAATTGTTAGAAATTAACAAGAAAAAGACAACTCCAATAGAAAATGCTCCAAAGATATGAATAGGCAATTCACAATGTTTATGAATGGTCCATAAACATATACGAAAATATACTTAACCTCAATGGTATTTAAGGAAATTATACTAAGAACAACACAACATACCATTTTACCTCTTGCAGATCAGCAATAAGTCTTTCAGCACCCAGAGATGATGCCCATGTAGGGAGGAGGAAGGGAGTAAAAACTGCTACACACTCTGGGAAGCAGGTCAGCAAAGGCAACAATGAACGCACCCTGCAGCCCAGAAATCCCCCACTGGGTGTATTCCTTGGAGAAATTCATGCATATGTGTGTATGTGCTCACCACGCACACCCGCAGAGAATGTGGAAGACTATTCTTGCCATCAAGATGTAGCAACAATTTCAAGCAACCTATGCAAGCAACCTAAGGACCATCAGGAGGAGAATGGGATACACTGTCATTTACTCACTGTCATGGGTTAAATCATGTTCCCCTCCAAAGATACAGTTCAAGTCTGAACACACAGAACCTATGAAAGTGGCCTTATTTGGAAATAAGGTCTTTGCAGAGGTAACCAGGTTAAGAAGAGGAACTAAAGAACCTCTTGATGAAGGTGAAAGAGGAGAGTGGAAAAGCTGACTTAAAACTCAACATTCAAAAAATCAAGATCATGGCATCTGGTCCCATCACTTCATGGCAAATAGATGAGGAAAAATGGAAACAGTGACAGACTTTATTTTCTTGGGCTCCAAAATCACTGCAGATGGCGACTGCAACCATGAAATTAAAAGACGCTTGCTCCTTGGAACAAAAGCTATGACCAACTTAGACAGCGTATTAAAAAGCAGAGACATTACTTTGCCAACAAAGGTCCATATAGTCAAAGCTATGGTGTTTCCAGTAGTCATGTACGGAAATGAGAGCTGGACCATAAAGAAGGCTGAGCACCAGAGAAGTGATGCTTTAGAACTGTGGTGCTGGAGAAGATTCCTGAGAGTCCCTTGGACAGCAAGGAAGTTAATTCTAAAGGAAATCAACCCTGAATATGCATTGGAAGGACTGATACTGAAGCTGAAGCTCCAATACTTCGGCCACCTGATGGGAAGAGCCAACTCATTGGAAAAGACCCTGATGCTGGGAAAGATTGACGGCAGGAAGAGAAACGGACGACAGGAGATGAGATGGTTGGATGGCATCACCGACTCAACGGACATGAGTTTGAGCCAACTCCAGGAGATAGTGAAGGACAGGGAAGCCTGGCGTGTTGCAGTCCATGGGGTCATAAAATGTCAGACACGACTGAGAGACCGAACAACAACATCCTGGAGGAGGGTGGGTGTTAATATGATTAATGACTGGTGTCCTTAGAAGAGAAATGAATTTGGGTACAGATACAGTCACGGGACAACACAGGCAGAGGCTGGAGTGAGGCATCTACACGCCAAGGATGCCCAAGACTGCAGCCACCACCAGAAGCCAGAAGAGAGACAAGGAAAAACACTCCTTTACAGGTGTCAGGAAGAGCATGGCCCTGCCAACGTCTTCATTTCAGATTTCCGGCCTCCGGACAACGAGAGAGTAAGCTTCTGTTGTCTTAAATCAGCCAGTTTGTGGTGATTTGTTACAGCAGCTGCAGGAAGCTAATCCATTCTTATAAACAACACTGCAAGTTCAGTGAACAAACTCCATACATATGTACCAAAATGTTCAATCTCGAAATCTCATGTTTTATAAAAAGACAATGGCTTTTTGATGCTAAATAAACACTAAGACCTCCAAATAATAATATTCCATTAACAAATACACTGTAGGAAAAGTGTAACACATGGCAATAAAACACACCACACATTACACAGTGGTTATTGGCAGGAGGTAAGGGACGGAGACTGTTGGTTTTAACTGTATTTGCTACATCTTATTTCCTTAAAAAGCTTTGATTTGGGGCTTCCCTGGTGGCTCAGGGGTGACCAATCTGCCTGAAAATGCAGGAGACACAGGTTCAATCCTTGATCCAGGAAGATCCCACATGCAGCGGAGCAACAAAGCCCATGCACCAGAACAACTAAGCCTGTACTGGAGAGCCTACGGCCTGCAACCTCTGAGCCCATGGCCTGCAACCTCTGAGCCCACGGCCTGCAACCTCTGAGCCCACGGACCGCAACCTCTGAGCCCACGGACCGCAACCTCTGAGTCCACGGACCGCAACCTCTGAGCCCACGGACCGCAACCTCTGAGCGCAGGGACCGCAACCTCTGAGCCCACGGACCGCAACCTCTGAACCCACGGACTGCAACCTCTGAGCCCACAGACCGCAACTTCTGAGCCCAGGGACCGCAACTTCTGAGCCCACGGACTGCAACTTCTGAGCCCAGAGACCACAACCTCTGAACCCACGGACCGCAACCTCTGAGCCCAGGGACTGCAACCTCTGAGCCCACGGACTGCAACTTCTGAGCCCACGGACTGCAACTTCTGAGCCCAGGGACTGCAACTTCTGAGCCCAGGGACTGCAACCTCTGAGCCCATGGACTGCAACCTCTGAGCCCACGGGCTGCAACCTCTGAGCCCACGGGCTGCAACTTCTGAGCCCAGGGACTGCAACTTCTGAGCCCAGGGACTGCAACTTCTGAGCCCAGGGACTGCAACTTCTGAGCCCAGGGACTGCAACTTCTGAGCCCAGGGACTGCAACCTCTGAGCCCATGGACTGCAACCTCTGAGCCCACGGGCTGCAACCTCTGAGCCCACGGGCTGCAACTTCTGAGCCCAGGGACTGCAACTTCTGAGCCCAGGGACTGCAACTTCTGAGCCCAGGGACTGCAACTTCTGAGCCCAGGGACTGCAACTACTGAAACCCGAGCACTCTCGAGCCTGCGCTCCGCAACAAGAAGCCATCACAGTGAGAAGCCCTCCCAGTGCAACTAGAAAGTAGCCCGCACTCACGACACCTAGAGAAAATCCTGTGCAGCAACGAAGACCCAGCACAGCGAAAATCAAATAAATAAATTAAATTGTTGTTGTTTTTTTTAAGTTTTGGTTTCAAGTACATAGGACAAAATATTAATATCTTAAATCTGTGTCATATAACTATAGGTGGCTGTTACATGCTATTCTGTACTTTCTACCAGATTCTAAATGTTCATAACTAGCAATAAATACATTTTAAGGAAAGAGAAATTAAGAGTTAGTCATTTGACAACCTCCCTGGTGGCTCAGTAAGGAAAGAATCCACCTGCCAATGCAGGAGACTCGGGTTTGATCCCTGGGTCGAGAAGATCCCCTGGAGAAAGGAAAGACAGCCCACGCCAGTATTCTTGCCTGGGAAATCCCACGGACAGAGCTGGCGAGTTACAGTCCACAGGGCTGCAAAGAGTCGGGCTAAAAACAACAACAACAACAACAACAAGACTGCCCGCTAAGCAGAGCTCTGGAAACCAGAAAAAATACAAACAGAGTGGGCCACCGGATCGTAGAAAACTCTGACTGCATCTTTCACGGCTTCGCTTCCGTAAACAACGTTATAGAACGATGATTAGTAAGAGAAGTCAGAGCAATCAACAGCAGTGAATTTCATGTGCCACTGCACACGATTTCTTGAAAAGCAATTCCTCCGGCTAATTTCTTACCTGGACGGTCCAATGAGGAGGCAAGACAGCAGAAAAGCAGCAACCTCGAATCAGAATCTTTTTCCTGGACTTTCCACTGCTATCCACTTTCTGAAGGGAATGTTTACAGCCAAGAGAGCCGTTCTCTGGGCTGATCCCGAAAGGTCTTTCTCCCGCAGAAAGGGCTGGTGGCCAGGGCAGGCTTGGCCATGCCACACACGAAGGCTGGACTCCTGCCAGAGCCTTCACGTGGCACAGCAGCCCAGCCCAGCCTGTGTGCCCCAGCCCAAGGCCACGGCGGGCAGGGCAGACAGTTACTCTGCGGGCAAGAGCCTTGGGAAACATGCCCTTGACGCTCGACTGACTGTACTAGACATAAATTTTCTGCACAGACACTTTAGGATTTGGGCCCTTCCCTCACCCTACCCCCCAAGTACACACTTGTTACAACATAACTTTCAGGAAACAAAGGAAAACTATTGACTCCTGAAGAGTTATCAAAATGACTTCATGTTAAGGCTTGTGTATTATTCGTGTAATGAGGAAATAAAGCAGATGTTGTAACTGGGCCTAAGGGGAAAAGGAAAGGGCACAGATGTCTCCCCAGGAGAGTGATCTTGATATGAACTGTACGTGGAGACCAAACAGATTTTTCCATCATAGGGGAGGAAGCCAATTAGTTTATCACCAGTCAGGACAGAATTTACAAACCTATCAGCAACCCCCAACGTTCACAGAGCTGCAGAAGAGCTCAAATACAGTGAACAGGCCTGGAACCACACAGCTCAGAGGATGTGCTATAGTCAACGGGTACTTTCCCACTGAAACAGAGTTCCTTCAATGACATGACAAGGTCATGGTGAGTGATAAGGTTTCCTCCTGTAAGGGGATCAGACTGTGGGCTGACACCTATGGTGGGGGCCTCATAAAATGTACCGAGAAGGGCTTTTCTGGATCATGGCAGGTGGGCTAAGCCACATGTGCCAGCCACGCCAAGATCAGACCTGTGGTCTTCACCACGGACACCTCCAGAAGTCAGAGTCCTCTGTATGACACCAGGGGTGGCCAGGACAGACCCCAGCAGGGGAGACCTCGAGGGGCACAATTTTTTTGGCAAGGCCACCCATAATGCTGCAGTGAAGCCCGCAATCTGCCCACCACATCCATGCAAGATCCCACACAACTGTGAATGACTGCAAGAGCCACCTTCTACAGACCGGTTTTCTCATCCCTCGACAAAGATGCTCTCCTTGATCTGACTCCAGTCAGGACCCTCTGAACTCTCTTCTCAGCCAGGCTCTGACTTTGGGCTTCGTGCAGTGTTAGTAAGACTCCGGGCTAAGTCAGTTCAGCCCCCACTCTCCATATCTGACTCGGTTCCTCCTCCTCCACCAACCCCCAGGGGATGTCTGCTCACCCTGGCTCATTTTCTGCAAGAATCCTGTTACGTCAGCTTAAGCCGGAATCCCCTTATTTTCATCCACTGACCCCTACTCTGCTCCCTGGCTAGAAATTCCCACTTTTCCTGACATTTGGAGTTAAAGCCCCTTGCCTCTCTCCTACTGCAAAATGTCTTCGCACAGCAAATGTCTCCACCAAATTACAAGTCTAGACCCACAGAGGGAGAAGGCAATGGCAACCCACTCCAGTACTCTTGCCATGGACTGAGTCCCATGGACGGAGGAGAATCCCATGGGCGGAGGGGCCTGGTAGGCTGCAGTCCATGGGGTGGCAAAGAGTCAGACACGACTGAGCACCTGCACTTTCACTTTTCACATTCATGCATTGGAGGAGGAAATGGCAACCTGCTCCAGTGTTCTTCCCTGGATAATCCCAGGGACGGAGGAGCCTGGTGGGCTGCCGTCTATGGGGTCGCACAGAGTCAGACATGACTGACTCGACAGCAGCAGCAGCAGACCCACGGAGATCCCTGGGGCATGTTCCATCTGCAGAGTCCAAGGGGCTGCTGTGTCCTCCCTCTTCCCCTAAGATGCACCTTCCGGAGGCATCCTTTTACTCCATACGAATGTGTGCCTCTTGACTTCTTCTTTTGAAGCAATGATAACACCTGCCTAGTTCCCTCTTTAATGAATAAAACAGAATCTTTAGCACATGCTCATGTTTGTATTAGAGTCATGATTTTGCCTTTCGCAGAAAAGTACCCTTTAACTGTGTAACTGAACACTCTCCTTTTCTCACTGGAGGGCAGAAGGCGAGAGAAATGGGTGGTAAAGCTGGTCTCTGCTTTCATCCTCCCAAGGATTTAAATAACTCAGGAGACACACTTCCCAAGCAATGAAGATTCTCTAACAGAGACAGAGAAGCAGATCTCAATGAGTGAAGCAAATGGGCATTGAGGGAAATGCAACTAGCAAAGAAGTCAAGGAATAAAGTGCCAGCAGCCTCGGAGATTTAGAGATGGAGATCCCTGCAAAGACATTGAAAGCAACACTGAGGAATGTTACAGGACCGGGAAAGGCTGGGGGGCTTCCTTTAAGGGCCAACATTGGAATTTGCAGGGCAATCGATCTTCAGTCTCTACCCTTAGAGATGGTCCTGTGAACATCAACTCCTCCAGTTATTTTTGTTTTTCAGTAATCATGGCTTTCCCTGGTGGCTCAAACAGTAAAGAATCAGCCAGGAATGCAGAAGACCCGAGTTCGATCCCTGGGTCTGGAAGATTCCCTGGAGAAGGGAATGGCAACCCACTCCCGTATTCTTGCCTGGAGAATCCCTTGGACAGAGGAGACCGGTGGGCTACACGGATACCACCGTGCGACTGACACGCACACAGTCTGGGCTGTGTTTTCCAGAGAGCACACAGTCTTGAGAACGAGGCTAGATTGGCCTGTGAACTTGGCAACCAGACACCTGCCTTTGGCCTTTTCTTGGACTGTGGCGAGGCCCAGATGGCATTCCCACTGATACCCACAAGGCTCACTTCTGACCACCTTACTTTAAATGGGTTTTGAAAACAACAGGTGGCATTCCCATCAGCAAGTGGCCCTAAATCACAGGGCCCAGTGTCAGCAAGGCCTGGGCCTTCCTGACACACGTGGCCCAGCGGGAACTGTACAGTCTCTGCTGGCAGGACCCAGCCAGCACCCAGGATGCCACACTCCTAGACCAGCCCCAGGCTCTCTTAACAGCGCACCAAGTCGCTTCGTGTCCAACTCTCTGCAGCCCCATGGACTGTAGCCCGCCAGGCTCCTCTCTGTCCATGGGATTTCCCAGGCAAGAATACTGGAGTGGGTTGTCACTCCCTTCTCCATCACGTGTTAATAAATGCTTCAAAGTGTGGAGAACCGACTGGACCCGGGTATGCTCATTCCCAACCCCCACCCCCCCCACCCCCCCACCCCCCCACCCCCCCACCCCCGCACACTTTTACGTTAATAGGAAGAACTTTACAACCAAAATGTTCAACCGTAGGAACTCAGTCACGAAGAGTAGCATGCAGGAAAGGATTGTGACATGGTGTTTCATGGAAAAAAATAAAAAAGATTGCAAATTTATGCAGAGTATGAGTTCAACTTTCTTTTCAAAATGTATAGTGAAAGTGTAATACAGGAAAACACTCCAAAGCAGGATGGCGGGCTGGCGGTCCTGCAAGGGACAATGTCCTGCTTTACTAAAAGCGGGTGTCGAGAGTGAACTGGATAGGTTCATTCCCTGTGCACGTATGCCAAAGACCTCCTTTGCCCCCTGCGCACGCACGCACGCAAGTCAGAACAGCGCCGACCTGCAGCGCAGTCCTCGGGCCAGCAAAGCACACTTACCTCCTCCAGCCGCCTGAAGACCGCTGTCCACCCCGCGAGGAGGAGGGGACTGGACAGGAGAGGGCAGCGCCGCAGCCCTGCGGGACCCAGGGGAGCCAGTCGGGGACCAGCCGAACGGGGAGGCGCCTTCGGCCGAGACGGAAGTGGACGCGGTGACGAAGCGCGGCGGGATCCCGGCGGGCCAGTGGCCGTCCAGGATTCCAGCCTCCGCGAAGGCCGGAGTCGGAGGGCGGGGAGGGGCGGGGAGGCCCGGAGGGAGGAGAGAGGGCAGAGGGACGCGGGAGGGACGGGGGAGGTGGGAGGGGGAGAGGGGAGGGAGGAGGGATGAGGGAAGGAGGGAGGTCGACCGAGAGGATAAAGACCGCGAGCCCCTGAAATTTACATGTGTGCCTGGTTCTGGAGGCCTGTGACCCCTTTGTTGTTGTTTAGTGGCTAAGTCATATCTGACTCTTTGCGACCCCGTAGACTGTGCAGCTCGCCAAATCTCCCTGCCCCTCACTATCCCTCTGCTGCTGCTGCTGCTAAGTCACTTAAGTCGTGGCCGACTCTGTTGGACCCCATAGACGGCAGCCCACCAGGCTCCTCTGTCCCTGGGATTCTCCAGGGAAGAATACTGGAGTGGGTTGCCATTGCCTTCTCCAAGGCATGCACGCATGCTAAGTCGCTTCAGTCGTGTCCGACTCTGTGCGACCCCACGGACAGCAGCCCACCAGGCTCCTCTGTCCACCGGATCCTCTAAGCAAGAATACTGGAGTGGGTTGCCATTTCCTTCTCCACACTATCCCCCTGAGTTTGCCCAAGCTCGCCTCCATTGGATGGGTGATGCCCTCCAACCATCTCATCCTCTGTCGTTGTCCCTCTTCGCCTGTGGCTTCTTTGCTATAAATCTAAATTAGGCTCTTTTAAAAAGTAGGTGGCTAGGTATTCATACCTGACCTCCCGCCCTCTGCCTTTTCAGGTCACCTGAGAGTGTGATAACCAAGGCAGCTGGCCACAGAGGAAGGTTGAGAAAGAAAACGGGAAGGAATGAGGGTAAAATAAGTGGCAGAGCGAAAAGGAACAACAGTTTTTTTGACACCATAAGAGTTTCATCCAAAATCTGATGGCCAGAGAGACCAGAGCCTTGCTAATTAAGATGCTTCTAATTGGAAACCTTGTGAATCGAGATTAAGGGTGACCTTTTTCATAAGACATTTTTTCCGCAGAGGGATGATGAGTCAATAATATAAAAAGCCTGCAGCAATAAGGTTTGTGAGACTTAATCTGATTGTTAAAGAGTAATTTTCGAAAAAGGGAAAACAATGCTCACACAGATAGAGAAATGACATGTGTTGAAGATTTTACTTATTCTTGAATTAATGAGAACACCAGGCACATGTTAAAACTAGTTCAAAAGAAAGTTTTGGGGAAGTCCACACATATGTGGAGTAAAGGAATGCTGAAAGGAAAATGCAGACGAAGGCAAAACTGGCTTTTTTCCCACAAGACAGAGGCAAAGGTCAGTTTGTTTATCTGTCATTTCCATACAACGTACTGAATTGTAAAATAGCTCTCAGACACTGAAAGACAAAAATCAGACAGCCTGAAGGGTGACCTCTACACAAGCATATGTTTCCATGGAAACACAAAATTGTTTCTATAAGACTATTTCTAAGCATCTTGTAAGTACCATTTACAAGGAAGGATTAGATGTGACTGATTAGGCATCATTTTTCCTGTATTTGCTGAGTTTTGCTCTCCAAGCATCATTAGTGACTTCTTATTTATTAACACTAGTTAACCAGTCCATTCTAAAGGAGATCAGTCCTGGGTGTTCTTTGGAAGGAATGATGCTAAAGCTGAAACTCCAGTACTTTGGCCACCTCATGCAAAGAAATGACTCATTGGAAAAGACTCTGATGCTGAGAGGGATTGGGGGCAGGAGGAGAAGGGGATGACAGAGGATGAGATGGCTGGATGGCATCACCGACTCGATGGACATGAGTTTGGGTGAACTCCGGGAGTTGGTGATGGACAGGGATGCCTGGCCTGTTGCGATTCATGGGGTTGCAAACAGTAGGACATGACTGAGCAACTGAACTGAACTGAACTGAACATGATGGATTTCATATTCGAAGCTCTATGCATGTCTTGCCAAAACATACCAAGCCAGTGCTAAATTGACATAGATACTTAAAAGTAGTTTTTTTTTTGTTTTGGTTTTTTAAGTGTCCTCCAGGTCGATGTACACGTGCATGCTCAGTTAGCCTGCCAGGCTCCTCCATCCAGGGGATTTTCCAGGCAAGAATACTGGAGTGGGTTGCCATTTCCTGCTCCAGGGTAACTTCCTGACCCAGAGATCGAACACGTGCCTCCTGCGTTGGCAGCCATATTCTTTATCACCTGGGAAACCTCCAGATCACTCCCAACTAGCAAAGTTGTGTGGCAGATTCAGATTTTACGAGACAGCCTTATAATGTGAAATACACCTCTGCTCCTACCTAAGCTGAAGCTCCAATACTTTGGCCACCTTATGTGAAGAGCCAACTAGCTAGAAAAGACCCTGATGCTGGGTAAGATGAAGGGCAAGAGGAGAAGAGGGCAACAGAGGATGAGATGGTTAGATAGCATCACTGACTCAATGGATGTGAGTTTGAGCAAACCCCGGAAGAGGGTGAAGGACAGGGAAGCCTGGCGTGCTGCTCATGGAATTGGAAAGAGATGGACACGCCTGAGCAAATGAATAACAACCACATTCAGAACGGTTTGTATCTACTGTTTTCCCACCTGTTTTCCTAAAATAATCTCCAAGATCCAGCCCACAAGCTTTCTCTTTTTCCTAACTTGCACCTTCCACTTCAGCCTGGCTGCAATTTTCCTTTCTCTGCCTTTCCCTCCCTGTGGTTTTCCCACTTTGGGGAAAGAGCCGCCTTCTCTTTTTCTATTTGTGCAAATCCTTTCCAGCTTTTAAAATTCTTCTGCATGAAGCTTCCCTTAGTGCTACAGCTCTAGATTTTTCCCTAATCAGTTCAGTTCATTTCAGTCGCTCAGTCGTGTACGACTGTTTGCAACCCCATGAATTGCAGCACGCCAGGCCTCCCTGTCCATCACCAACTCCCCGAGTTCACCGAAACTCACGTCCATTGAGTTGGTGATGCCATCCAACCATCTCATCCTCTGTCGTCCCCTTCTCCTCCTGCCCCCAATCCCTCTCAGCATCAGAGTCTTTTCCAATGAGTCAACTCTTCACATGAGGTGGCCAGAGTACTGGGGTTTCAGCTTTAGCATCATTCCTTCCAAAGAACACCCAGGACTGATCTCCTTTAGAATGGACTGGCTGGATCTCCTTGAAGTCCAAGGGACTCTCAAGAGTCTTCTCCAACATCACAGTTCAAAAGCATCAATTCTTCAGTGCTCAGATTTCTTCACAGTCCAACTCTCGCATCCATATATGACCACTGGAAAAACCATAGCCTTGACTAAACAGACCTTTGTTGGCAAAGTAATATCTCTGCTTTTTAATATGCTATCTAGGTTGGTCATAACTTTCCTTCCAAGGAGTAAGCGTCTTTTAATTTCATGGCTATAAGCACCATCTGCAGTGATTTTGGAGCCAAAAAAATAAAGTCTGACACTGTTTCCACAGTTTCCCCATCTATTTCCCATGAAGTGATGGGACCGGATGCCATGATCTTCATTTTCTGAATGTTGAGCTTTAAGCCAACTTTTTCACTCTCCTCTTTCACTTTCATCAAGAGGCTTTTTAGTTCCTCTTCACTTTCTGCCATAAGAATGGTGTTATCTGCATATCTGAGGTTATTGATATTTCTCCCAGCAATCTTGATTCCAGCCTGTGCTTCTTCCAGCCAGCGTTTCTCATGATGTACTCTGCATATAAAAATAAGCAGGGTGACAATCTACAGCCTTGACTTACTCCTTTTCCTATTTGGAACCAGTCTGTTGTTCCGTGTCCAGTTCTAACTGTTGCTTCTTGACCTGCATATAGGTTTCTCAAGAGGCAGGTCAGGTGGTCTGGTATTCCCATCTCTTTCAGAATTTTCCACAGTTTATTGTGACCCACACAGTCAAATGCTTTGGCATAGCCAATAAAGTAGAAATAGGTGTTTTTCTGTATCTCTCTTCTTTTTTCGATGATCCAGCGGATGTTGGCAATATGCACTCCTAAAAAACAATTCCTTTGGCATCTTGGACTACAAACTGGTTCATTGAATCGTGTATTATATTCTAGTTGATGATAGCTTTGCTTTCACAAGTGTAGTAACCCAAGGTTTCTGAAAACAAAGGCTGTGAGTATTCTCTCCTCAAAATACCTGAGTGCCATAAGAGGCTGCTTATTCTTCTCCTCTCCCTGGTGTTGTTGTTCAGTCACAAAGTCATGTCCAACTCTGCAGTTCCATCCACTGCCGCACACCAGGCTTTCCTGGCCACTATTTCCTAGAGTTTGCTCAAACTCATGTCCATTTAGTCAGTGATGCCATCCAACTATCTCATCATCTGTCGTCCCCTTCTCCTCCTGCCCTCAGTCTTTTCCAGTATCAGGGTCTTTTCCAATGAGTCACATTTTCACATCAGATGGACAAAGTATTGGAGCTTCAGCTTTAGCATCAGTCCTTCCAATGAACACTCAAGACTGATGTCCTTTAGGATGGACTGGTTGGATCTCCTTGCAGTCCAAGGGACTCTCAAGAGTCTTCTCCAACACCACATCAAAAGCATTAATTCTTCAGCACTCAGCCCTCTTTATGGTCCAACTCTCACATCCATACATGACTACTGGAAAATCTGTAACTTTGACTCTATGGACCTTCCTGAGCATAGTGATGTCTCTGCTTTTTAATACATTGTCTAGGTTTGTTATACCTTTTCTTCCAAGGACCAAATGTCTTTTAATTTCATGGCTGCAGTTACCATCTGCAGTGATTTTGGAGCCCCCAAAAATAAAGTTCTGTCACTGTTTCCAGAAAATGGAAAGAGTGACTTGTCTCCTTATATTGAGCCAAAGATGTGTCCTTCTCTTTAGACTCGGTTTCATTAACTATGAAATGAGGGATTAAACTCGATTTGGTTCTCAAATTTTATCATGCATCAGAATCCCCTGGTGGGTTTATTAAACCACAGAGTGCCAGGCCCCCAAACACAGAGCCTCTGATTCAGAAGGTCCAAGGTGTGGTTGGGAGGTGGTGCAGAAATTTGTGTGTCCAAAACAAGATTCTAGGTGATGATTCTCGTACTCCTGGTCCAAAGACCACACTTTGAAAATTGCAATGACCAGCAAACCCACTTAGCTGACCATTCTAACCACCTAAGGACTTCATAAAGTTCAGATGTCCTGAGCTCAGATTTACTGACCTAGAATCTTCCAGGGTGGTACTAGGGAAACCACATTTCAAAAAATACTTCCCAGATGAGTCTTATGATGGACCAACTTTAGGATCCAATTGAACTAGGTAATCTGTACAGGCCATGTCAGTATCAACCTTCCATGATTTTATGTTTGGCAAGGAAAGCCTGGCTGGAGGAAGGCAGGTGCAACTCTCAGGATAAAATATCTCTTATAGCTCAATTAGAGATCATTCTCAGGTGGCGCTGGAGGTAAAGGACACGCCTGCCAGTGCAGGAGACATAAGAGACGTGGGTTCGATCCCTGGGTCAGGAAGATTCCCTTGGAGAAGGGAATGGTGACCCACTCAGTATTCTTGCCTGGAAAATCCTATGGACAGAGGAGCCTTATGGGCTACAGTCCATGGGGTCACAAAGAGTCAAACACAACTGCACGACTCAATAGCTCAATCAAACTGGAAACATACAAGAAAAGGAATCCTGGGAAATATAGCTGAGCTAGCAAACCATCACCCCTGGCTGGTTCCCTTCTGATCTTCCCCACTGCAAAGGTGTCCTGCTAGAGATACACCAGTTTAACATTAAACAGAACCCTTCACATGCCAGTCTGAAACATCTGCAGTTGAATTATTTCAAACTTCCTCAGGATTTCTCCAAAATAATATGTAGGTATTTTTTTTTAATATCTGAATAAGTAAAAGAAGTCACCAAAGTATTATCACCCAGGACAAATGAGGGTCAACTCTAAACATAAATTTTTGCTTCTATCTCAAAATGTACAAACTACTCGCAACACCCCAAAGGGCAGTTTTTCACCTTCACCAATTTCAGTTTCAGAGACCTCTGGAAAATTGATCACAAGTTAATATTTAACTCTAAAAAGAATTTCTTTTTTAACTCTATTCTTATAGAAACTCTTACTGAACACTGGGATTTCACAGAGTTCCTTAATAAATTAGAATTGTGACTCAACAGTCACAGCTGGTTATCCCTCCAAAGTTGTTTTATTTATTATTATGAAATCAGGACCGAAATTCCAGGAACTAAGTGAACCCAAGCTGAATTAACAAACAGGGCAAAGGCAAAGTTAAACAAGACCGCTGACTCTGCTAAAGCCCCGGGATCAACACTGACCTTGAAGGCAAGGTCAGGAAAAGTATTCTGTGTAACTGCTCCTCTGAAGAAATTTAGGAGCAAAATCACAAAAAGTGCTGGTGTGTTTGAGAACATCTCCCAGGAATACCTGGGGGAGAGCGTCTTGCGGTTCATCTGCTCCTATTTCTGGGCCGTGTTGCTGACTCAGCTCGCCTGCCAAACCCCCCTTTGTGTGCAGCTGCAGGTAGCCAGCTGGGAAAGCATTGAGTCCTCTGTGCAGCGCAGGCTTTGCTGCTTAATGTCGGAAGGCTAGGGAGAAAGGAAGGCTGGTTTCTAGATGATACTTGAACCAGTAAGCCATCTGGTTACCCCCACATGGAAAACCTAAATTGGTGTTTTCTCTTTCTCACTTTTTATTATGAAAATATGGGAATATGTAGAAAAGTAGAAAGAAAAGCTCAGTGAAGTCCCATAGATTTAAATGTAATTACAGGAAGTCCCCTGGGGCTTCCCAGGTGGCGCTAGTGGTAAAGAACACGCCTGCCAATACAGGAGATGCAGGTTGGATCCCTGGACTGGGAAGATCTCCTGGGGGAGGACATGGCAACCCACTCCAGTATTCTTACCTGGAGAATCCCATGGACAGAGGAGACGGGTGAGTTACACCCATAAGATCACAAAGGGTCACATACAGTAACGCCTCTACAAACAAAGGATCTCCATGCCAAGAGTAAGTGAAATCTGTTCACAAGTCCAAAGTGTTAGCCTAGGTACCTGACTAACACAATCAGCTGTATAGTCCTGTACTATTAACAGGAGCTTCCAGGTGGCGCTAGTGGTAAAGAATCCACCGGCAATGCAGGAGATGTAAGAGACTTGGGTTTGATCCCTGGGTTGGGAAGATCCCCTGAGGGAGGGCATGGCAACCCACTCCAGTATTCTTGCCTGGAGAATCCCATAGACAGAGGAGCCTGGTGGGCTACAGTCCGTAGGGCTGCAAAAAGCCAGACATGACTGAAGTGACTGAGCATGCACATAATAGGTTTATAATACTTTTCACACTAATAATACATAGGAAACAAATACAAAAAATAAAGAAAATGTTTTAAATCTTACCGTATTGTATCGTGAAAAGTCCAGTGGTGCAGTACAACAGCTGGCACACAGGGGCTGGCATCAAGAGAACAGGCAAGAAGGGGGTACTGATTGGAGGAGGGAGAAGAGGTGAGAGATGGCAGAGCAATTACCAGCAATAGGAGGCGGAGGGCCAGCTGTGACTTCACTCACGCCCGATCACCAGGCTACATCGCCGCTGCTTTTATGCTTGCTTCTTAACATCCTGAGCCTGAAGTAAAGATACTGCACTACTGTACCCTAATAGTACTTTACTGTGCAGTAAAGTACACCAAAGCCCAACCACTTGTCAGATGCATGCATACGACAGCCCGAAATTCCAGGAGCTGAGTGAACCCAATGTACATCAGACACGTGAACCAGCTAACATGATTGGGCATGTGAATGCACGTTCGCATCATTGAAGTTTACAACTGGAAGGTTCATACGGCGGGACTTGACTGTATTGTTACTAAGTTTGCTGCTGCTTCCTTTTTTTTTTTTTTTTTGTGGAACTATGTAAGTTATAGACAGCATGACATTTCGCCCCTAAATAATTATGTGATCATCAGCCTCCAAAATGACCCGTAATGCTCCATGCTCCTGGGATTTCACATCCTTTCACATCGTATGGGGTTGGTCCAGGAGAATACAGAAATCGTGATGCCGGTCTCGTCTGGAATTATGTTACAACAGACACGTGGCTACTTCCATCTTGTCTTCACTCCCTCCCCTCCCCATCACTTGCTCTGGGGGCAGTCAGCTGCCAAGTCACTAGTAGCCCCATGGAGAGGCCCTCGTAGCAAAGAAAGCCTCACGGGCATAGATGCTCCAGACCCAGTCAAGTGTCAGATGACCGCAACACCCTCCAACGTCTGGACGGGAGCTTCCTGGGAGACCCTGCATGGGAACCACTGGCTAAGCCACTCAGATACCTGAGCCTCAGAAACTGCAAGGTAATAATTTCTACTGCTTTAAGCTGCACAGTTCAGGGCTAAGTTGGTAGCACAGAGAGTACCCATTTGTAGGCAGGGTCCTGTGATGAAAATTCAAAATGTGGGAGTGGCTTTGGCACCTGCCAGTGGGCTTTGTTGAGAGTATTGGTGAGAGCTTGGAGCCCCTTGAAGAAGCTGCGAATAAAAGAGTCAAGCTCTTGAGACTTCCCTGTGGTCCAGTGGCTGAAGTGAAAATGAAAGTCACTCACTTGTGTCTGACTCTTTGCGACCCCATGGACTACACAGTCCATGGAATTCTCCAGGCCAGAATACTGGAGTGGGTAGCCTTTCCCTTCTCCAGGGGACCTTCCCAATCCTGGGATCGAACCCAGGTCTTTTGCATTGCAGGTGGATTCTTTACCAGCTGAGCCACAAGGGAAGGTCCAGTGGCTGAGACTCTGCGTTCCTAACGCAGAAGGTCTGGGTTCAATCCCTGGTCAGGGAACTAGATCCCACATGCCACAACTAATTGTCTCATGCCTCAGTTAAAGGAGCCTGCATGCCACGAGGAAGATCAAAGTTGCCGCCACTAAGACCGGGTGCAGCCAAATAAATAAATACATAGTTTTGGAAATAATTTTATTTATTTTTACTTTTGGCTGTGCTGGGTCTTTGCTGCTGCATGGGTTTTTTCCTCTGATTTCAGTGACTGGGGCCTACCCTTTGCTGAGTGCAAGGGTTTCTCATTGCAGCGGCTTCTCTTGTTTCGGAGCACGGGCTCTAGGGTGCTCGGGCCTCAGTAGTTGCAGTACGTGGGCTCACTAGCTGTGGCGTCCGGGCTTAGTTGCTCCAGGGCATGTGGGATCTTCCTGGCCCAGGGATCAAACCAGTGTCTCCTGCATTGTCAGGCAGATTCTTCACCACTGAGCCACCAGGGAAGCCCTCTAAATATTTTTTTAAGGCAAGCATTTTTTAAAAGCAATTAAAAAAAAGAAAAAGAGCCAAGGCCTTTAAAGACTCAGGTGAGAGCTGGCAGGAAAGTGAGGGAAGTGTTGTCGGAAACTGGAGGAAGGAGATGCTAGTGATGCCACTGCCTGCCGTCATGTAGACGGAGGAGAACGCACCCAGCGGGCTCGTGATCTAGTCAAGGAGATTTGGAGCCAGGGATGCCTAGTTTCCACTAGTTACTCATAATAAGATGTCAGGGGGAGAGAGAAATGAACAGAAAGGCCGTTAAGCTGAAAGGAGCTCAGACTGGATGGTTTTCAGCTCGGCCAGAAGACAAGTTATGCTAGAATCAAGAAATGGCTTCCAAGCAAAAGGTCAAATTCAAAGCCCTGCTAGGAAAACCGTGGTCCAGTGATAGACCCTAGACTGTGCCTATAAATCATTTTGAAAAGTTTCAGAAAGACATAGAGCCCTACCCCCAGAGCACTTTTGTCAGACAAAAAGCCCTCTAATGAGATTAAAAGTGCCTCACTGCTGTGACCTGAACGCTCCTGTCTCCCCCAGATTCCTACATTGTAATCCCACCCCCGCAACACAATGGCATTAGGAGGTGGGGCATTTGGAAGGTGCTTAGGTCAACTTAAAAAACGCATGTGAGAGTTTCAAGTTAAGTTTTATCTGGGGCAAAATGAGGACTGCAGTCTGGAAGACAGCACCTCAACTAGCTCTGAGAAACTGCTCCAAAGAAGCAGGGGGGAAGGTCAGTATATGTGTGATTTAGGTGAAGGCAGAAGACTCTTGAGAGTCCCTTGGACTGTAAGGAGATCCAACCAGTCCATCCTAAAGGAAATCAGTCCTGACTGTTCATTGGAAGGACTGATGCTGAAGCTGAAACTCCAATACTTTGGCCACTTGATGGAAAGAGTTGACTCATTGAAAAGACCCTGATGCTGGGAAAGATTGAAGGCAAAAGGCGAAGGGGACGACAGAGGATCAAATGGTTGGACGGCATCACCAAGTCAATGGACATGAGTTTGAGTGAACTCCAGGAGTTGGTGATGGACAGGGAGGCCTGGTATGCTGTCCATGGGGTCGCAAAGAGTCGGATAAAACTGAGCAACTGAAATGAACTGAACTGAGAATACATGCAATCAAGCTTGTTTACTTTTTAGAAAATTTCTACTGGTCTCGTGAAGCTTCTGCTAGTCATGAGAAACAGTCATCGCCATGGTGGATTTTAGTGCTCTTCTAGATATGAGGAGATACAAGAATTGGGCTCATAAAGTCAGCTCCTGAGAATATCTGATTATCTGAAGACCCATCCTGCCAGTTTTCTGGGAGCCCAGAGTGCCTCATTTCTGCTCTCTGCCCTGAACCCCTTTAGAGGTGGTAGGAGGTCAGCAGCTACAGTGGTACATGACCTAATCCTTGAGGAAGTAGATGGCAAGCACCATGAAAGTGAAAGTCGCTCAGTTGTGTCTGACTCTTTGTGACCCTATGGACTATAGAGTCCATGGAATTCTCCAAGGCAAAATACTGAATGGGTAGTCTTTTCCTTCTCCAGGGGATCTTCTCGACCCAGGAATTGAACCAGGGTCTCCTGCATTGGAGGTGGATTCTTTGGTGGCTGAGCTATGAGGGAAATCCAGCAAGCACCATACCCAGTGCCAATTTGTGGTTGACAGGGTGGAGCCCCCGAATGGGATTAGCATTCTTATAAAACAGACTCCACCGAGTTCTCTAGCCCTTTTCACCATGTGAGGGCACAAGGAGACGTCTGCAACCTGGAGGAGGGCCCTCACCAGAACCCAACCAAGCTGGTACCCTGGACTCAACCCTTCCAGCCTCTAGAACTGTGCGAATAGATATCTGTTGTTCATCAATTACCCAGTCTGCGGTGTTTTGTTACAGCAGCCCCAGTGATCTGAGACACTCACAGACCCTTGCAATCAAAGGATGGTGCTCCTTGGCACTTCCCTGGTGGTTAAGATTCTGAGCTTCTGCTGCAGGGGGCACAGGTTCAATCCCTGGTCGGGGAACTAAAATCCTGCATGTCAAACGGTGCAGCCAAAAAATTACCTTGTGCTCCCAGAAGCTTTAGCCCATTGCCCCTCAGCTGTCTTCAGAAGCCCTATCTTTGTGGAGAAGATCTCATCTCGAAGAGATTTGGGCGTGTTGCCTTTGTCTAATGGAGGAGATCCGTGGAGATTAGCAGAGAATCCATAAAGTTTTTGTGAGAATTACATGCACAGAATCATTACCGATTTGGACTGAAAGGGACAGAGGTAGTGCAAGAAAAAAGGTCTTTGGACCCTCAAAGTTCTACTGACAAGAAGCAGGCTGAGAATATTCCCCAGTACTAACACATGATACCTTCTTGAAAAAGGAAGGATGAGTCACAGGGAAGGATCAAGAGCCCAGAAGGCAGTCAGGAGCCTTGGAGTATGGTTTCCAAGCCCTGAGACATGATCAAGGAACTTATGACATTTGCCTGGCTTGGAATCTTCATGGACCAGCAACTGCTTCCTACTCTTGTCTTCTCCCTTTTTAAAAAAAAAACTTTTTATTTTATGTTAGAGCACAGTCTCTGGTGGCTCAGGTGGTAAAGAATCTGACTGCGAATGCAGGAGACCCAGGTTCAATCTCTGGATCACAGAGATCCCCTGGAGAAGGGAGTGGCTACCTACTCCAGTATTCTTGCCTGGAGAATTCCATGGACAGAGGAGCCTGGGGGCTACAGTCCAGGGGGTCACAAAGAGTCAACACAACTGAGCAATTAACACACATACATAGCTGATTAGCCAATTAGCACTGTTGTGATGTTTTCAGGTGAACAGCAAAGGGACTCAGCTATATGTATACCAGAGCCTTGTTGTCTGGTTCCCAAACCATGAGACATAAATTAAGGAATTTAACAACAGTTGCTTGGCTTGGAACCTGTACGGACCAGCAACTGCTCCATGCTCTCATCTTCTCCCTTTTTGAGCAGGATTGTCTAGAGTGGATTCTGTGTCTGTCCCACTGTGTGTGCAGTAGGGCAGGGTGTATAAACTGAATATCCGTGGCCCATTAAAGTTCATTATGAAGCCGTAACTCCCAATGCGATGGCATTTGGAGGTGGAGATTTTGGAGGTACTTAGGTTTAGATGAGACCACAAGGGTGGGATTCTCGTGATAAGATTGTAAAGAGACCAGAGAACTAGTTCTGTCTCTCTCTCTTCCATGTGAGGATACAGTAAAAAGGCTATCAAAAAAAAAAAAAAAACTAAGCTCCAAGCCAGGAGGAGAGCCCTCACCAGATCTTAACCACACTGGTACCCTGATCTTGGACTTCCAGCTTCCAGAAATGTGAGATATAAATGTCTGTTGTGTAAGGCCCCCAGTCTATGGGATTTTGCTACAGCAGACTGAGCTGACTAATACACAAGGGGTTGGGGTGGAGCAGACAACTTAGCAAGAAGAGCTGGAATGCAGCAATCGGATTTAAGGAACTATGACAACACCCGGACCTGATGTGCACTGTGAGATTGCGGACACTGAGCAGATGCTATCGCAGGGTGAGATTTCTGGGGACTCTGGGAGGAGCTGACTATATTCTGCCCATGGGAAGGATACAAATCTTTGGTAGACCATGGTGGTCTGCAAGTTGGCACACGGAGATCCCGCCTGCTTGGAATTCATATCCTGTCCAGCCCTTCCCCTCACAATGGTTAGTCTGACCAACAGCACACGGCAGAAGTGATGGTACGTCGCTTCTGATATTCACTGATTTTTGTGCCTTATCTCTTTCACCGTCGGATCGCTTGCCCTGGGAGAAGCCAGCAGCCCTCTGAAGAGGCCCATGTGGTGAAGAACCGAGGCTGCTGGCCAAAGTCAGCAAAGAATGGAGGCTTCCTTCCAACAGAGTAAACAAGATGCCTGGGCCATCTTGGATGCAGATCCTCTGGCCCCATCCAGTTTCAGATGACCGCGGTCTGGCCAGCATCTGGATGATAACCTAGAGACCCTGAGCCAGAGCCACTCAGCTAAGCCACTCCCAGATTCCTGACTCTCACACTAAAATTTTTAAAATCACTATGTGTATTAACCATTTGTATTAAGATGTTTTGATTTTGGGGGCTCCAAAATCACTGCAGATGGTAACTGCAGTCATGAAATTAAAAGATGCTTGCTTCTTGGAAGGAAAACTATGACCAACCTAGATAGCATATTAAAAAGCAGAAACATTACTTTGCCAACAAAGGTATGTCTAGTCAAAGCTATGGTTTTTCCAGTAGTCATGTATGGATGTGAGAGCTGAACTATAAAGAAAGCTGAGTGCCGAAGAATTGATGGTGTTGAACTGTGGTGTTGGAGAAGACTCTTGAGAGTCCCTTGGACTGCAAGGAGATCCAACCAGTCCATCCTAAAGGACATCAGTCCTGGGTGTTCATTGGAAGGACTGATGCTGAAGCTGAAACTCCAATCCTTTGGCCACTTGATGCAAAGAGCTGGCTCGTTGGAAAAGACCCTGATGCTGGGAAAGATAGACAGCAGGAGGAGAAGGGGACGAGATGGTTGGATGGCATCACTGACTCAATGGACATGAATTTGAGCAAACTCCAGGAGTTGATGATGGACAGGGAAGCCTGGCATGCTACAGTCCATGGAGTCCCAAAGAGTCGGACACGACTGAGTGACTGAACGGAACTGAACTGATCTCTGGGGCCTGGAAAGACTGCCCCTCCCAGGGCTAGCCAATTACCGGGGATAGAACTTGGCTTTCACAGGCATGTGTGAAAAGATGCTCAATATCATTAATCATCAGGGAAATGCAAATCAAAACCACAATGAGATATCACCTCACAGCTGTCAGAACCACTATCATCAAAAAGACCACAAATAACAGATGTGGAGAAAAGGGAACCCTCATATGCTGTTGACGGGAATGTTAATTGGTGCTGCCACTGTGGAATATAGTACGGAGGTTTCTCAAAAAATCAAAAATAGAGTTACCATATGCCCAGCCATTCCACTCCTAGATATAGATACCCAAAAAAAGAAAAACACTAGTTTGGAAAGATACGTGCACCCCAATGTTCATAGCACTGCTATTCACAATTGCCCAGACATGGAAGCACCTTAGCTGACCATCAACAGATGAATGGATAAAGATGTGCTGCATATACAATGAAATGTGACTCAGCCATAAATTTTGCCTTTTCCAGCAACATGGATGGCTTTGGAGGGCATTGTGCGAAGTGAAATAAATCGGACAGAGAGAGACAAATACTATATGATATTACTTATATGTGGAATCTAAAAAAGTACAACAAGCTAATAAAGGGAATCAGACTCACAGGTAGAGAGAACAGACTGGTGGTTACCAGCAGAGAGGGGAGGAGGGGCAATGTAGGAATGGAGGACGGGGGATTCCAGCCATTGGGTATAAGATAGGAAGCCCCATAACGTATTAGTCGCTCAACTGGGTCCTACTCTTTGCAACCAAATGGGCTGTAGCCCACCAGGCTCCTCTGTCCATGGGATTCTCCAGGCAAGAATACTGGAGTGGGTAGCCATTCCCTTCTCCAGGAGATCTTCTTGACCCAGGGATCAAAGCCGGGTCTCCTGCATTGCAGGGAGATTCTTTACCATCTGAACCACCAGGGAAGCCCTTAAGAAAGGCTACAAGGACCTTTTGTACAACACAAGGAATATAGTCAGTATTTTGTAACAACATAAATAAAGCTTAACCTTCAGTTCAGTTCAGTTCAGTTCAGTCACTCAGTCGTGTCCAGCTCTTTGTAACCCCATGGACTGCAGCACGCCAGGCTTCCCTGTCCTTCACTCTCTCCTGGAGTTTGCCTAAACTCATGTTCATTGAGTCAGTGATGCCATCCAACCATCTCATCCTCTGTCGTCCCCTTCTCCTCCTGCCTTCAGTTTTTCTCAGCATCAGGGTCTTTTCCAATTCATTGGCTCTTCGTATCAGGTGGCCAAAGTATTGGAGCTTCATCTTCAGCATCAGTCCTTCCAATAAATAGTCAGGAGTGATTTCCTTTAGGACTGACTGGTTGGATCTCCTTGCAGTCCAAGGGGCTCTCAAGAGTCTTCTCCACAGCAAAGTTCAAAAGCATCAAATCTTTTGCACTCAGCCTTCTTTATGGTCCAACTCTCACATCCATACATGACTACTGGAAAAACCATAGCTTTGTCAATATGGACCTTTGTCAGCAAAGTGATGTCTCTGTTTTTTACTACACTGTCTAAACTTGTCATAGCTTTTCTTCCTAGGAGCAAGTGTCCCCTCTATTTCCTGTAAACTGTAGGGTAAGTTTAGAGGGTTGATGAGGTTCAGGTTGAACATTTTTGGCACGAGTCTTCACAGGTTGTTTGAAGAATTTTATGTTCTAGGATAGCAGGGGGAACAGAATGGTAGATGCCCCGTGGTGAGTCATTTTAAGTTTAATCACTTGTTTCCTTTACTAAATATCTTGTACCATGTGGTACAACTAAGAGTAAACTGGGTGGGCTATGGTCCATAGCATCGCAAAGAGTTGGGCATGACTGAAGTAACTTAGCAGCAGCAGCATTATATAGACTTGGTCTTTACCTTGAGTTGTCATAACCTGTGGGGACATAGAAAGTCATAAAGATGTCGCTCAGTTCAATTCAGTTCAGTCGCTCAGTCGTCCGACTCTTTGCGACCCCGTGAATCGCAGCACGCCAGGCCTCCCTGTCCATCACCAGCTCCCAGAGTTCACTCAGATTCACGTCCATCGAGTCAGTGATGCCATCCAGCCATCTCATCCTCTGTCGTCCCCTTCTCCTCCTGCCCCCAGTCCCTCCCAGCATCAGAGTCTATTCCAATGAGTCAACTCTTCGCATGAGGTGGCCAAAGTACTGGAGCTTCAGCTTCAGCATCATTCCTTCTAAAGAAATCCCAGGGCTGATTTCCTTCAGAATGGACTGGTTGGATCTCCTTGCAGTCCAAGGGACCCTCAAGAGTCTTCTCCAACACCACAGTTCAAAAGCATCAATTCTTCGGCACTCAGCCTTCTTCACAGTCCAACTCCCACATCCATACATGACTCCTGGAAAAACCATAGCCTTGACTAGATGGACCTTAGTCGGCCAAGTAATGTCTCTGCTTTTGAATATACTATCTAAGTTGGTCATAACTTTTCTTCCAAGGAGTAAGCATCTTTTAATTTCATGGCTGCAGTCACCATCTGCAGTGATTTTGGAGCCCCCCAAAATAAAATCTGACACTGTTTCCACTGTTTCCCCATCTATTTCCCATGAAGTGATGGGAATGGGACTGGATGCCATGATCTTCGTTTTCTGAATGTTGAGCTTGAAGCCAACTTTTTCACTCTCCTCTTTCACTTTCATCAAGAGGCTTTGTAGTTCCTCTTCACTTTCTGCCATAAGGGTGGTGTCATCTGCATATCTGAGGTTATTGATATTTCTCCCGGCAATCTTGATTCCAGCTTGTGTTTCTTCCAGTCCAGCATTTCTCATGATGTACTCTGCATAGAAGTTAAATAAGCAGGGTGACAATATACAGCCTTGACGTACTCCTTTTCCTATTTGGAACCAGTCTGTTGTTCTGTGTCCAGTTCTAACTGTTGCTTCCTGACCTGCATACAGATTTCTCAAGAGGCAGGTTAGGTGGTCTGGTATTCTCACCTCTTTCAGAATTTTCCACAGTTTATTGTGATCCACACAGTCAAAGGCTTTGTCATAGTCAATAAAGCAGAAATAGATATTTTTCCGGAACTCTCTTGCTTTTTCGATGATACAGCAGATGTTGGCAATTTGATCTCTGGTTTCTCTGCCTTTTCTAACACCAGCTTGAACATCTGGAAGTTCATGGTTCACGTATTGCTTAAGCCTGGCTTGGAGAATTTTGAGCATTAATTTACTAGCGTGTGAGATGAGTACAATTGTGCGGTAGTTTGAGCATTCTTTGGCATTGCTTTTCTTTGGGATTGGAATGAAAACTGACCTTTTTCAGTCCTGTGGCCACTGCTGAGTTTTCCAAATTTGCTGGCATATTGAGTGCAGCACTTTCACAGCATCATCTTTCAGGATTTGAAATAGCTCAACTGGAATGCCATCATCTCCACTAGCTTTGTTCATAGTGATGCTTTCTAAGGCCCACTTGACTTCACATTCCAGGATGTCTGGCTCTAGGTGAATGATCACACCATCATGATTATCTGGGTTGTGAAGATCTTTTTTGTACAGTTCTTCTGTGTATTCTTGCCACTTCTTAATATCTTCTGCTTCTGTTAGGTCCATACCATTTCTGTGCTTTATTGAGCCCATCTTTGCATGAAATGTTGCCTTGGTATCTCTAATTTTCTTGAAGAGATCTCTAGTCTTTCCCATTCTGTTGTTTTCCTCTATTTCTTTGCACTGATCGCTTAGGAAGGCTTTCTTGTCTCTCCTTGCTATTCTTTGGAACTCTGCATTCAGATGCTTATATCTTTCCTTTTCTTCTTTGTTTTTCCCTTCTCTTCTTTTCATAGCTATTTGTAAGGCCTCCTCAGATAGCCATCTTGCTTTTTTTCATTTCTTTTTCTTGGGGATGGTCTTGATCCCTGTCTCCTGTATAATGTCATGTACCTCCATCCATAGTTCATCAGGCACTCTGTCTATCAGATTTAGTCCCTTAAATCTATTTCTCACTTCCACTGTATAATCATAAGGGATTTGATTTAGGTCATACCTGAATGGCCTAGTGGTTTTCCCTACTTTCTTTAATTTAAGTCTAAATTTGGCAATAAGGAGTTCATGATCTGAGCCACAGTCGCTAATGGGTGCTTGAGTTCTTTTTCAGAAATTGGACAGCTTTCCCAACTTGAATCAGTTAAGACTGGTTGGGACCACTAACCCTCCAGTTGAGCCTTTGAGTCAAAAGCATGAACGTTTAAGGTCAGAGAGCCAAGAATTCCACCCTTTGATCAGGCTAACACTGACGTTTCCTGAACATGCATCCCATAAAGAAGTACGTCGTAACTCACACGTACATGTACAGTTACGCCTGCGTAGAAAGAACACCAATCACATCACCTTTTTCTTGCCTCCCATCATCACTCCCCATACCTCAGGCCAGCCTCCTTCTTTTTCCCATAAAATCTCCAGCCCCTCTCCTTTGTGGGGAGCAGAGTCAAGACTTGTTTTCCCCTCTCCTCGCTTGACTGCCTCTTGAACAAACCCTTTCTCCGCTGCAAACCCCTGCATCTCAGCATTTGGCATGTTATGCATCCATCTGGCCAGTGAACCAGGTATTGGGAGATGCATTTTAATTTAAATTCCTGCAAGTGAGAAAAGTCAGTGTCAGAGTGAAGGTGCAGTATCTACCGCACGGTGTCAGTGTGCAAAGAGGGCAGAAAGGAACAGCCCAGTTCTGCTCATTCAAAGTCAGGTGCCAGGAGGGCAGGTTCCAGATCCTTCGAATTGGAAGCCAGCAAAGCACTGACCAGGCCATCATGGAACCCATTTACCAATTTCCTTTTCTTTCTCCCTGACTATTCCCTGGTGGCTCAGATGGTAAGAGACTTTATCTACAATGCAGAAGACCCAGATTTGATCCCTGGGTTGGGAAGAAACCCTGAAGAAGGAAACAGCAAACTACTCCAATAGTCTTGCCTGGGAAATCCCATGGACGGAAGGGCCTGGCTGGCTACAGCCTGTGGGATCTCAAAGAGTCGGACATGACTGAGCCACTAACACTTTCACTACAACCATAATAGCTCTTGGTCTGAATAATAAATCTTAATTTTTAAAAGTGGATAAATATTATATTTTGGCATTCAAATTGGAAGGCACAGACCTTCTTGAATGACTCTGCTTGCTAGCTTGCTTTCTCTCTTTCCAAGGTGAAAACGCTACTTTACCTTACAGGAAAGCAGGGAAATGTTTTTAGGATTGAGATCTATTTTTCTAGAAAAGGACTGCATTCTGACACCATTTAGGGACCTAGTTGTATTTGCTGTCTCTTGTGTGTAACAGACATCCCTAAAATTTAATGGCTTAAAGCAACAAGGTATTGTTTGTCAAGTTTCTGCCGGCCTCCCTGGGGTTAGACTGCTGGTGGAGATGCTGAGGCTGGAGTCAAAGGTGGCCTCAGATCCCAGGACCTTGTTTGGGCTGCGGGATGGGCTTTTCCCTCCTCATGGTCTCTGGCTGTACCACGACATTGAACACGAAATTTACAATACCTCTGAGGGCCTAGCTCCGACATTGCACAAAGTCACTTCTGCTGTATTCTATCGGCCAGAGTAAACCAGGAGATCCGTCCAGAGTCAAAGGGGTGGAGAAAGAGGTCTCCTCTCTTGATTTAGGGAAGAGCAGCAACATCATACTGCAAAGGAGGGAGGCCTCAGGACCCTGGTTTTGGGCCCATGAGCATCACAGTGCACCACGCTGTTGGAAGTAATGTTTAAAGCTCATGTAAACATGAATTAAATTAGCTCTCAGCTCTGAAACTGTAACCTGGATGAAATCAGACTAAAGTTCTATTTTGGATCAGAAGCTTGCATTCAGTCCAGCTTTGATGCAGTTAATCCTTATTTAAAACTATCAGAAACCACTCATAGAAGAGCCAGAGAAATCTGACCCTGCAATTTTTATGGAGCGTTTAACCATCAACTGAGAGAAAAGTAATGCGAATCCATCAGCTATTTTTAAATGTACTATTATTATCTAATTGTATGTCAACTCCCTTAGGTTTCCTGATGTCTAAACATTTCACAGTGTTGTAGAATGATGATGAGATCCCATTCCCAAGAGGATGTGAGCAAAGCTGAACATAAAAGTGAACTGGGACTGTGATTCTGGAAGGTCCCTGGAGCTGCAGGTACAGAGAAGTCTGGGATAATCTTTGTGCCCACTGCTCAGACTTGGCACATCATCACTGCGGGTTGCCAAATCTTGTCACACGCTGGCACTAAGGAGGAACCCTTGGGTGAGGATCAGGGCTATACCGACATCTGACCACCTCTACAGTCTGGGCTTCCCAGGTGGCGCTAGTGGTAAAGAATCTGCCGGCCAATGCAGGAGATGTAAGAAATGCAGGTTCGATCCCTGAGTCAGGAAGATCCCCGGAAGAAGGGAATGCCAACTCACTCCAGTATTCTTGCCTGGAGAATCCCATGGATAGAGGAGCCTGGCAGGCTACAATCCATGGGGTTGCAAAGAATCGGACACGGCTGAAGCGATCTAGCACAAATTAGTGCTTTGGAATTGCTGCTGCCGCTGCTGTTAAGTCGCTTCAGTCGTGTCCGACTCTGTGCGATCCCAGAGACGGCAGCCACCAGGCTCCCCAGTCCCTGGGCTTTGGAATTAGTTTGGGCTAATTCCAAAAATTCCCTGGGAAGAAAGCACCATGCAAAAACATCGAAGTTGGGAACTGTCCCCACACCTGCCCCGTTACTCACCCTCACCAAGTTCATCACGCTCCCCTCCTCCACTGCAAAGCCTTTGCACTAGCAGTCCTTTCTGACCTCGAAGTTGACCCCCAAGCGTAGGTAATGAAGCATACCTCGAACCTTAGCAAGAGCTTCAGCATCCTGGGAAGTGCTTTGCTTTGCTCTTCTGTTGCCTCCAGCCCAGATTTTCTGCCTTCATCCATCCTTAGGAAATTTTTTTTTCTCTGTTCCCTTGAGTCAGGGGTCCTTTCTGCAGCCCCCAACCTGTGCCTGAACCTTAGTGCTGGAGAAGAAATGACAGCGCTCTGGGAACAGCTGCTGCAGAGATACTGGGCAGCTGGACTTCTGAGTGCTTGCAGATGAACAGGCGAGCAGAGAGGAGAGGCACAGAAACAGATGAACGTGGAAAGAAGGAAGAAAACGCAGCTTCTGGAGACACGCATTTTCTTTTCACATTTCTGCTGATCCAAAGGTGACCCTTAAATAGTCGTCCAGTAGGAGCCTGGAGGGGTTTTGCAAATGTGGGGCCGGGCGTGGGTTCGGGGTGTTTGTGCCACAGAAGGGGGTGCCCCATGTAATGGGCACTCCCGCTCCCTTGACGCAGATGGATAGTGAAGACTTTGTCCCAAACCAGAAGAATCTGAGTTTCCATCCGAAGCTATTTTCTTATTGTAGCTAAGTTGGAAGACACAAACATGTGCGCGTGCGCTCAGTTGTGTCCGACTCCATGCACCCCAAGGACCGTAGCCCACCAGGCTCCTTTGAAGTGGAATTTTCCAGGCAAGAATACTGGAGTGGGTTGCCATCTCCTCCTCCAGGGACCCTCCCAAACCAGGGGTTGAACCCGCCTCTCTTGTGTCTCCGGCACTGGCAAGCAGGTTCTCTGCCACTGGCACCACCTGGCCTGTGTGTGCCCTGGGCACTGCCAATGTTCAGCCGTTCTCTCTCCCTAGGAAATAAACGACTAACCCTTTCTGGCTTCAGGTGTCTCTCAGCTGTGTTGGTCCCCATCTGCCTCCTCGTCCCTTTCCCCACCCTCCCTCTCAGGTCTTTGCCCCCATGTTTTCCTGTCCTCTCTCCTGATGGCAACCCCCCCTGCTCTCTTCTCCTCCCAAGGCTGGGGTCCAGATCATGTGCTGACCACCCTGTCCAGCTCCAAGTCCTGGGGTGGTTCCCAGGACTCAAGTTCAAACTCCCTAGTGTGGCATCCGAGTCAGGTCTCAGTTTGCCCTGCGGGACTGTCTCCCTGTCCCCACCCCCTGGCCCATCTCCCCCGCTCCGGTCCTCCTTTTCTCACAGCCACGTGCATCAAGCGCTCTCCCACGGCTGGGCTTTCACCCATGCTGAGCCCCTGTCCTGCTGCAAAGTCTCCTGGAGGTGGAGGCAAATATTATTTCAGCTTTCAGCTTGCTTTCCCCATGCCCTCACCAGAACCCCCCTTTCCAACCAGCCACTGCTGAGCATTCCTGTGGATTTCTGCCCTCGGTATGTAAAAGGGTGACAGCTGAAAGTTGGAGTGTCTGCCTCCCTCCCCAATGCCAGAAAGAGGATGTCCACACTGGACAGGGTCGTCCCTGACCTGGGTCTTATTCCTCTCAGTATAGTGAGCTCTTCCTCTTGTAGGTCCCCGTAGAGTACGCTTTTTGTATAGGAGGCTCTCTGTCAACACCTGGGAGGTCATTTATTCTGTGCTGTTGCAGGTCTATTCATCTGCTTTTTGACCTTGCCCCACCTCCTTCTTCCCCAGATATCTAGAATTAGGTCTTTGATGGTTACTTGAAATGTCAGAGTTACCATTAGAGCCCAGCAGTTCCACTCCCGGGAATATAGCCAAGAGAACGGAAAACACATGTCCACACAAAAATGTATACATAAATGTTTATAACAGCATCGTTCACAATATCTGAAAAGTGGAAATTATCCAAATGTGTATCAACTAATGAATGGAGAAAAATTAAGGTTCTGTATCCATACAGTGGAATATTCTGTGTGTGTTAGTCGTTCAGTCGTGTCTGACTCTTTGCAGCCCCATGGACTGTAGCTCACCAGGCTCCTCTGTCCATGGGATTCTCCAGGCAAGAAGACTGGAGTGGGTTGCCATTCCCTTCTCCAGGGGATCTTCCTGACCCAGGATTGAACGCTGATCTCCTGCATTGTAGGCACATTCTTTACCTTCTGAGTCACCAGGGAAGATTGCCGGGGTCCAGCCCCGGTGGATCCAGGGAATTCGAAGGGGGGACGGAGTCGGCATCTGAGGAATTAATTGCTTAATTAAAGATATGGAGGGAGATTAGAAAGAAATAGTGTAGTAGGAAAATTAGTGGAGAAAAGAAGCTGATATTCCTTGGTTTACACGGAAAGCTAATAGTCTCAAGAGAAGAAATTTGCACCGTCTACGTTAGGCCACAGGCACCCGCTTGAATAGTGGAGGGTGCCCCGCCTTGGGCTCCCTCTCGCATGGGTCTTAGAAGTCCGGGCAAATAAGTAGACATGGAGAGCCTCCGCATTCCAAGGGATCAGCCTGAAAAGGAGAGGGAGGGATAGGGAGAAAGAGAGAGAGAGTCGACATGGGGGAGGCCAAGCTTGTGCAAAAACCCAAATAACTTTATTTTTAAAAGGTGTTTATATACCCTAAGTTTTACATAATGGAAGATACAGAGTCATGCAGGGGCAGCAGTCCTGACCCTTTCTGTATATATTTTTGTATACAAAAGGTCTCAGGTGATTTACATTATCTTCTCGCCAAGACGCCTGTTAGCACTTTATGGCTCTCTTCCTTAATGAATGTTAATCTCATTTCCTCTGAAGTGTTTTTAATCTGCATCACCCTCAAAGCACTAAAGTTACATCCCTATAGAACAAAGGTGCAGTGGGTTATAACAAAGAAGGTACTTAAAGATCTATTGCTACTTGGTTTATATATATACATATATATATACCAACTATATCAACAAATAAAAGACATAAAAATTTGACAGCAAGTATTGGTTCAACAAATGAAACCCTTAATCAGTCCTATTCTAATGATTTTGACTCCTTGGAAGCCCCTACATTCCTAGGATGTTTTGAGCTTCCTGTGCCGAAAACAATCACATGCGCAGCTGTTAAGAGTCCTGTAGGCAGGCTAGAAAGCCATCAGAGGGGTTTTTGGATTGAAACACTCTTATTATGCCCAGGAGACTTATCATCTAAAAGCTCTAAGTTAACTTTTTCCTGAAAAAGGTGGTGGGGGGACAGTTAATGTCAGAAAAGTAGGCGGAAAGCACAGTGCAGCAAGGCAGGCAGACTCTGGTTTTGGGGCAGATGCACGAGCAGATCCAGCGAGGCTCCCTTAAGGCAGGACTCGCCTTTGTCTGTCGGACCCCTTAACCTCATGACCTTTGCCATGGGCGGGACGCCCCGTGCTGGCTCCCGGCAAAAGATTATTTGCTGATAGGAAGGAAGTGCTGTTCCATGCTACAGCCTCAATGGACCTTGATAACATTGTGCTCAGGGACAGAAGGCAGCCACGAAAGATCACGTGTTATATGATCTCCTTTAAGTAAGAGATCAGGAGGAGAAGAGGGCAACCGAGGGAGAGATGGTTGGATGGCATCACCGACTCAATGGACATGAGTTCGAGCAAACTCCGGGAGATGGTGAAGGACAGGGAAGCCTGGCGTGCAGCAGTCCATGGGGTTGCAGAGAGTCGGACACGACTGAGAGACTGAAGTCAAATCTGTAGACACAGAAAGTAGACTAGAGGTTGCCAGGGGCTAGGGGGGATGGAGGAATGGGAAGCCACTGCTAATGGGTATAGATTTCTTTTCATGAGAAGGAAAATCCTATAAAATTGATGGTGATGGCGAGGGCACAACTCTGTGAAGGTATAAACCACTGAAGCAGACACTTGGGTGGATGAATGGCGTGGTTATGTGAGTTGTCTCAGGAAAGGGATTAAACATAATTGTCCTCTGAGCACTGAAGATGGGTATTCTGGTCCTTGGAGGGATGTGCATGGTCTACAGTTCTAAGTGCAAGAAAATCGTCTTAGAAACAGCCTCCTGCTGTTGGTCACCTTTGCTGCAAGGCTCCCTTTTCCCTTTTATCTCTTCCCCCACATGGGCTGGGGTAGGGTGGGGTTGGGGGCGGCAGAGGGTGGTTGAGGAGCCTCTAGCCGCGTTCCCTGGGGGGCAGGATGCCCGGTACAGGGGGGCCCTCCCCCCTGCCAAGCCCCAAGGGCTGCGGTCCGTGGCCAAGGGGACAGCGACACTAACGAAGGCGTTTGACCCCAGGCGAAATCCCAGCTGTCCCGGGAGACCCCTGGAACCAGCCGTAACCGGATGCCCATTCCAGAAAGGGCTTCTCGAGGGCGCAGGTGGCGGCGGCAACCCCTGGATCGGGTCCTTGCGGGGTGGGTGGCTGCCGATCTCCGGCTGCGGGAGGAGAAAGGATACCCGTGGGCGCCTTGGGGCCGAGAGGGGTGGTGTCCTCGGGTGGGTGCGATGCCCCCAGGAGGGGGGAGGGCCGCAGGGAAAGGGTCGCAGAGTCAGCGGAACCCTCCCGACTCTCCCAGCCCGGCTGGCTCAAATCAAAGGGCCGGCCGAGGGGCGGGAGGTTCACGGGAAGACAATGTTTGTTTGAGGGAGAAAAGCAAACAGCAGCGTCCGGAGCACTACGGATTGGGGGTCGCGGAGAAAGAAAAAGCCAGGCGGACGGGAGCTAGAGTTGGGGGGTTGCTGTGGGGGCCCCAGGATCACGTGGGACCCCAGCCGGGCTGGTGGGCCCAGGAGGGCCAACGGAGGGGTTGCGTAGGGAGACAGCAGCGTGGACGACTGTAGACGCAGCGTACAGGTGCAGGTTAAACTCCACCACAGTGCGCCAGCAACCCCGCCACTCAGGTAGAACCCAGCCCCAGGTGCCCCACCGGGTCCTGAGTTTGCCTCTGAAATGCTCGCCAGCCATGAATCTGAGACAGGAGAAGAGGGAGCCACTGGTGGGCGGGTGGGTTGAAAGGAGAGCCTCTCCAGGTCTGGGGTCATTCAGCCCCGCCTTGACCCTGGGGCTTTGCCTCTGAGGCCAGCTTGGGCTCCCTTGTCACAAGTTGTCACAAGTTGCCGTCTCTGCTGCCCGCCAAGTGGCTGGATGCTTCAGGAGCTGGTGGCAGATTCATCAAGACTTGAGGGAGGAGCAAGTGGACGGCTGTCTCTTTGGTCTTTCTTTCTTATAACTTTTTTATCACCACAATAATTTGTGTTCATTATTTATTAATAACAATACATAAACTATCCAGAATAGAACAATGAGGCTCCAAAGATGCCCACCAACAACCTGTACATTTGCTAAAGGTCCTGCCAACCCTACCCCACCCCCAACCCCTCCGGCAAACCAAAAAACTAAGAGACTTTACAGATGTGATTGAGTTAAGGATCTTGAGATGGGTGATTACCCTGGACCATCCAGGGGCAGACAGAGCAGCCGGTGTGGTGCTGAGCAGGGGGAGGCAGGAGAGTCAGAGTCAGAGGAAACGAGAGGACAGAGCAGAGGCCGGAGTGACGGAGTGATGCAGTTGCCAACTCGGAGAACGGGGGACAGAGATGGCAGACAGAGCCTTTTGCAAATGGTTTCTGCTGCTGCTGCTAAGACACTTCAATCGTGTCTGACTGTGCGACCCCATAGATGGCAGCCCACCAGGCTCCTCTGTCCACAGGATTCTCTAGGCAAGAATACTGGAGTGGGTTGCCATTTCCTTCTCCAGCAAATGGCTTCTAGAAGGTGGAAAAGGCAAGGAAAGATTTTCCCCTAGAGCTTACAAAGGAAACCTAGGCCTGTAGAAATCCTTGACTGCAGGCCAGGAAACCCATTCATACTTCTGATCTCCATGACTGGAAGATCACAAATGTGTGTCATTTTAAGCCACTGAGTTTGTGGCAATTTGTTACAGCAGCAACGGGACATAAATACAGGAATGGTTTGTTTTGTTTCATCACTCGCTAAGTTGTGTCTGACTCTTTGTGACTCCATGGACAGTTGGCTGACAGGCTCCTCTGTCCATGGGATTTTCCAAGCAAGAGTACTGGAGTGGGTTGCCATGTCCTTCTCCAGGGGATCTTCCCGGTCCAGGAGTGGAACCCACGTCTCCTGCATTGGCAAGTGGATTCTTTTCCACTGAGCCACCTGGGAGGCCTGAAAACATAAATACATATACCTTGAAAATGAAGAAAATCAGTGATCTCCTTGGCAGTCCAGTGGTTAAGACCTCGCAAATCCTGTGCAGGGGGCATGGGTTCAATCCTGCTCAGGGAACTGAGATCCCACATGCCCTGTGGCCAAAGAAAAAAGGAAAATCAGTCACCGATAGTCCGCCTCCTAGAGCGAACTCATGATTTATAATATCTGCAGCTCAGCAGTCAACTGAGGACCAGTACTGTGAGATGTCATCTGTAAAAGCTAAGTGTCATACAGCTAATGCTGGTATCTCGCATTCTACCCACTAAGAGGGACTTGATGCTTACCTAGTGCCCAAATCTGGTGGTTCCGAATACTGTGCTCCATTAAAAGAAATCAGAACTCCATAGCAAAATGGCTGGTTTCAAGGTTCAGGCAGAAAAGATAGAAGACGTGCCCCCCAAGTATTGTTCTTCCAGACAGTGAGGAAGTGCCAAAGAATCTGAGGAACATATTAGAAGGACAAAAGCTTGGACAGCTCCCATTGGAAAATCTGAGATAATGATATTATTAAATTATAACTATTCTTCCTTGATTCTATTATAAGCATAACCCAAAGTAAGAATCCACATGTCCATACGGATATAATTATGTAAATTAAAAAAATATAAATACATAGGGAGGAGGGAAAGTGCTTCCTTATGGTAGAATGTTGGCTAATGAAGGGATAATAGGATTAGACAATACTATTTGGAGCTACCATAGTAACAATCCTGTCAGGAAGAATCATTAATGTATGCTACAGCGGGAGGTGAAAATTTAATGAGAAACAGGATTTGTAGATGGTCTCAAGTTCTCTCCCCAAAGGATACTACAAAAGGGAAAACTATAACTTCACGGTGGAGAAACCTGTCCACCATCTTAACCGAGTCATCAAAGTTAATGTGACCAGTGATGAGACAGACTGACAACAGGCGGCTCTGATACAATTGCAATACAAGGACGCAGCATGCCCGAAACACATAACCTGAGTTTCATTGTGAGGAAACACCAAACAACTCAAAGTGAGAGATGCTTTACAAAGCAACTGGCCTGCACCCTCCAAAAGTATCTAAAAGTATGGCAATTGTTCCTTACTCAAGGGGACTCAAGAGGCATGACAGCTGAATGCAAGATGAATTCTGGATTGAATCCCGGACCAGGAAAAAACATTTTTTCCTCCTTTCTTTATAAAGGACATTAGTCATGCCACAGCCTGGATGAACCTCGAGGACATTATGCTTAATGAAATAATCCAGCCAAAAAATGACAAATATTGTGTGATTCCACTTTTATGAAGTATTTGCTTAGAAGAGTCAGATTCATAGAGGCGGCATAGACAGTGGTTACCAGGGGTGGCGGGAGGGTGTGTGTGGTGGGGGGCAGGGATGGGGAGTCATGGTTCAGTCAGTACAGAGTTTCAGTTTAGGACGACGAGCAAGTACTAGAAATGGATTGTTGGTGTTCTTTTGTGTCTGACTCTTTGCAACCCCATGGGCTGCAGCACGCCAGGCTTCCCTGTCCATCACCGACTCCCAAAGTTTGCTCAGATTCACATCCATTGAGTCGGTGATGCCATCCAACCATCTCATCCTCTGTCATCCCCTTCTCCTCCTGCCTTCAATCTTTCCCAACATCAGAGTCTTTTCCAATGAGTCAGCTCTTCAGATCAGGTGGTCAAAGTATTGGACACCTGAGAAGTATCTAATATTGCAGTGTCTCACTGTCGGGCACAGTGAGAAGATGGCAGTCTGTGAAACAGAGAGTAGGTTCACCAGCTCCTTGGTCAGCGACCTGCAGCTTCTAGATCTGTGAGAAGTAGATTTCTGTTTCTAGCCACCCAGCCACCCTGTGGTACTTTTTATTTTCATTGTAGCATTCCACATGGACTAAGACAGTGGTGATGGTTGCATAACATAAGAAATGTACTTAATGCCACAAACTGTACACTTAAAAATGGCTAAAATGGTAAAATGTAATGTATTTTACCATAATAAAGATAATTTTTTAAAATGCCAACTTAGTAAAAGGATATTCTTAATGGCAAAATGTGTATAAGGTCTGTAGGTTATACAACAATGGTGTACCAATGTTAATTTTTTCTTTTTGATAAGTGTTCTACGGTTATATAGAAAGTGTCCTTTAAAAAGAAAAGGGAAACATACAGTGAAGTATTTAGGGTAAAGAGGCAACATGTCTACAATCTACTTTCAAATGGTTTATATTATACATATTTAAAAAGTATACATTTAATGCATACACTTATATACAAATTATCCATGTCTGGATAGAGAGACTGGCAAAGCCAGCATTAACATTTGGGGAACGTGGGTGTAATGTATATGAGAATTTGTACAATTACCCAGACTTTTCTGTAATGTCTAAAATTATTTCAAAATTAGTTGTTTTTTTAAATTAGAAGAGGGACATAATTGGAAAGAAATGAAACACCGTCTGGGGGAAACACTTCTAATGTCTGCAGTCGAGATGCAGTGAGCTGTCTGGGCCCCCCTGGCCCTGAGATGCCCTAACTCTCAGGCTCAGAAGTGACTGGTGGGGAAAAAATAAGGCAGATGGAGAAAGACAAATACTCATATGTGGAATCTTAAAAACAAACAAACAAGCAAAATAAAAACCAGCTCACAGATTACAGAAATCAGATTAGCAGTAACCAGAGGGGAAGTGGGTTGGGAGTGAGCGAAATGGATAAAATGGGGTCAACTGTACAGTGACTGATGGTAACTATTATAATGGTGATCACCTTGTAGTGTATGGGGCTTCCCTTGCGGCTCAGCTGGTAAAGAATCTGCCTGCAGTGCGGAAGACCTGGGTTCCATCCCTGGGTTGGAAAGATCCCCTGGAGAAGGGAAAGGCAATCCACTCCAGCGTTCTGACCTGGAGAATTCCATGGACTGTATAGCCCATGGGGACGCAAAGAGTTGGAATCGACTGAGCGATTTTCACTTCACTGTAGAGTATAAAAATTATAGAACGTCGAATTGCAATGCTGTACACCTGAAATATATAGTAATAATAATAGGCAGAACAAATGGATGGTAATGGAAATCCCACCCATGTGCGGGGCAGTGGGCATTGACTGGGAAGGCAGGAGTGAATTCTGAGCGGTCCTGGAAATGTTCTGTGTCTTGATCTGGGTGCCCAAGTTACAAGTTTCCAAGACGCTGCACTTAAGCTCTGCTCACTTTTTACCCCGTTGCGTGTACGCTCTATTTGAATAGGTTTAGACCGCCCCCATCCCCACTTCGACCATGCGCGCTGAGATTGAGTCCACGTAAACAAGACTTTCGCTCAGACTCGATAGAGATTCGATTTACGTTGTTTGTTGTTTCGTTGCTAAGCAACACAGTCTAAACGGCCCAACCAAGCGACGCCTACCTTTGATAGCCAACCTAGGGGATGTTGCTAAGCCAAGGATCCTAGAGTGCTCCGCACGAACAATCCCCACCCCCAGCCCCTTTGTGCTCTGTGGTAGGGGGCGGGGAGGAGGTGAGGACCCCGGGGTTGGCCAGCTCGGTCGCCCCGGCGGAAGTGGGCTGGTTGGAGCTAGCCGCCATCCCGCCTGCCTGCTTCATCTATCGCTATGGCAACTGCTCGCTGGGTTCTGGGGCTAAAATGAGGCTCCGTGGGTGTCAGTCCGTGATTGGTGGTCTCACCTGCCTGAGGAATCGTGGGGCCTGAGGGGGGAATTGATGAGTCACTTCAGGAAAATTGATGAGACGCTTCTTAGACTGGGTCATTTGTGCAGAAACGGGACAGATTTGACACTGGGGGGACCCAGGCCTCAGAGTGGAGAAGGTTATCTGAAGGGCAGGGGCCGTCAGGGTATCAACAGGAGGTGAGGGTCAGCTAAAACCAAAAAGAGGTGGACATAAAGCAAAGATCACCCAAAGGAGAAAAACAAAGGCTGCTTATTCAGAGCTTGCTGATGGAGCAGTCAGCCACCCTCCAGTGTTTGGCAGAGGCTCAAAGACACGGGGAGGAGTGGCCAAGCGCTAAAAAAGAAAATGGGAAGCCTGCAGGTGCGCCCTGATCCGAGGCTGTTGTCATGGGGAAACTGGAGGCTGCCTAAGGGGGTGGGGGTGGGGGGTGTCATCCTGTATGATTGGCTAGGATTGCTTATTTGGCGTTTTCTGATTGGTCCTGCACTGGAAACAGGGCCAAAAATTAGGGATGCTGACCGTCTGGGTTGCTTGCTGCAGTGGTTGTGGTTTGGCTTCCCCTGGTTGTTTGCAGCAGGTTGTGGTCAGAGTTCTATTGTCATATACGGCCTGGCTGTTGTCAGTTTGTATATTCAGGGTCTCAATGAATACCTAGATGGGAGACAGTCAGGAGAGGAGTCCTTTCGGTCCTGTTAAGGAGGGAGTGAGGCACTGTGCAGTGTAGGGGGGGGCACCTCTGAGGACCACCCAGGAGAAGGGGGTCTGAAGCATCACAGGTTAAACACCCATCTGAACTCAGAGATACAGGGTGTAGGGCACCTCTGATGGGGACTCACAGAGTCTCTTGTGAGTCGGGAACTCACAGCTTGTTACTGACACAGGTTCTAAACGCCATGTGAGGCCACTTCACTGAGTAACTCATTGGACCTGAGTGTTCCCTTCAGACTGTGGAGAATTGAATGAGTTAATGTGGGTCAAGTTCACTGGACTGTGCCTGGCACTCGGCAAGTGATTGGTCAATGTTAAAATTTTTTTTAATATTATTTTAGAGTTTCTGAATAATTGGTGAAAAAATGAAACTAAGCGTACCGTTAAGATCCATGTCAGTAGAAGTGTCTGACATCTAGCCTCAGACTAGGGTGAAGAAGGGTGGTGATGAGTGGATTGAAGGGGCCAGCAATGGAAACACGTCATTCGTGGGCACGAGGAGGGTATATGTTTGGTCCAGCCTAGACTGCATGCCTTCCCCAGGGGCAGAGGAGAAAATGGGGCATAGGCCAGTGGGCAGCCTGGCAGGTCCCCTAAAACTCTGAGTTTAGAGTGAAGAAGGAGCCATTCTCTGAAAGAGAGGCGGATCTTATTGCTAGGAGAAGGGGGGATGAAGAGCTTTACACACACAGATAACACGTCTGTGTGGTCATATGCTTAAAGTCTGTGCAAAAAGAAGACTTCAACCTAAGAAATCTAGAAATTTAGAACCTAAGAAGTGTCGAAATTCTAGTTAGACCCCAGAGTTACATTTAAGCAGTCAGAATGTTAATCATGGCATGGGTTTCCATAGTGAGGCTGTAAAAAGTTTTTTTTCCTAGTAATGTGTGAGTGTGTTTGTGCATGCATGCTAAGTTGCTCAGTTGTGTCCTAATCTTTGCAATCCCACAGACTGTAGCCCACCAGGCTCCTCTGTCCACAGAATTTTCCAGGCAAGAGTCCTGGAGTGGGTTGCCATTCCCTTCTCCAGGGCATCTTCCCGATTAAGGGATTGAACCCTGCTCACCTGCTTTGTAGGCAGATTCTTTACTGTCTGAGCCACCAGGGATGCCGTTAAAACCAGATAGTCGTCCTGCTGCTGCTGCTAAGTCGCTTCTGTCGTGTCCGACTCTGTGCGACCCCATAGATGGCAGTCCACCAGGCTCCCCCATCCCTGGGATTCTCTAGGCAAGAATACTGGAGTGGGTTGCCGTTTCCTTCTCCAATGCATGAAAGTGAAAAGTCAAAGTGAAGTTGCTCAGTCATGTCCGACTCTTAGCGACCCCACGGACTGCAGCCTACCAGGCTCCTCAGTCCATGGGATTTTCCAGGCAAGAGTACCAGAGTGGGGTGCCATAGATAGTTGTCCTAATTCAGTGATAACCCTTAAGCACAGGAATCCGGTCTTAGCCATACCAGACGGGCTTATCTTCTGGGTTTAAAAACATATTTCACAAAATAAATGCTCAGTAAATGTTTAATGATAATGAAGGCATAAAAGAAGACAACATAAGAAATTCAGCTTAAGAGCATAATGGTGTCCATAAATACAGGAGTGAGGGGTGCCAGGTAACCCCTGAAGTTTCCTTTGGGCTCCACACTACCTAAGATAAAAATTTCTGGGAAGCACTTCACTTTAGGGCAACTACACAGTTTCAGATTAGAATCCAAAGTATCAGAGGAAAATGCATATTTCAGGAGACTCATCGATTAAAGAGACCACCATCCCTTGGGGCCCCCGGAGCTGCCTCTGGAGGCTGCGCGTAACCACATGTGGCAGAGGGGTTGACCCTGGAGATTTGGTTGTAGACCCTGGAGATTTGGTTGTAGCCCCTGGAGCCAGTAAGTCAACACTGAGGTTCAGATGGGTGGTGAGGCATGCATATTAGTTTCCTGTGGCCACTGTAGCAAATTGCTGCAAACCGGGTGTCTTAAAAGAATGGAAATTCATCTCTCACAGGTCTGGGGTTGAGAAGTCTGAGATTAAGATGTTGGGAGGGCAACGTTTCTTGCAGAGGCCCTGAGAAGCATTCATTGCTTGTTTCCTTCAACTTCGAGTGGTTGCTGGTGTTCCTCGACCTGTGGCCGCACCACGCCAATCTCCGCTTTCATCTTCACGTGGCCTTCTTCTCTGTGTGTCTCAGATCTCCCTCTGCCTCATTCTAATAAGGACACTGCCAGTGGATTCATGGTCCACCCGGATAATCTAGCTCAGATGGCAAAGAGTCTGCCTGTGTTATGCCCAAATTGCGAAATCTCTGAATGACCACCAGGGAGCCGGTATCCGATGCAAAAGCAAGAGAGTTTTTATTACCAAGCTCGAGCTGGGGCTCCCACCGGCACCGACATAGCGGCTATAGGGAGGGAGCCCCGAGTTTTGGGCTACACTGCTTATATAGGGAATATCCAGGTAAAAGGGTAAAAAAGGGGGTGTTCAGGCTGAAGGACAACTGATTGGTTGCTTTAGAGGGTGTTCAGGCTGAAGGATAACTGATTGGTTACCTTCTTCTATAGGGTTGTGTGTGGATTCCTGATTGGTTTTTACTTCCAAGGTAAATCACAAGTTCCTGAATGTAAAGTCAGGAGGTTTAACCTAAGGGCCCATTGGCTCGTGAGCAGTGGGGCAAGGTTAGGTAATATCCAAAGTCTAAGTCTGTTTGCCCGAAACCTTTACAAAATGGAGTTCTTTTACAAGATGGAGTAGCTTAGGCTCTTCACCTACAGTGCAGGAGACCTGAGTTCAATCCCTGGGTTCGGAGGATCCTCTGGAGAAAGTAGTGGCTACCCACTTCAGTTTTCCCATGGACAGAAGAGCCTGGTGGTCTGTAGTCCATGAGGTTGCAAAGAGTTGGACATGACTGAGTGACTAACACTTTCACTAACTCTTGGATAATCCAAGATGATCTCATCCCCAAATCCTTAATTACATCTGCAAAGACTTTTTCTAAATAAGGTTACACTTACAGGTTCCAAGGATGTGTTTTGGAGGGCCACCCTTTAGCCCATGACACTCATCTTCCCAAGGCGAGAACATTAAGACATTCAGAGTTCACCCCTGAAAATGCTTGTTGTGTGCTGTGGAGCTCCTGGAATGTTCTAGGGCTGAACCGATGAGCTCAAATGGAACAGCCCATCATCCATTCACCCTTGGAGATAGCATTCGTTGCCAGCCTGTGGTAATCTGACATAGCTGGGATATCCAACAGGGTTTCATGAAATTCCTGGGCTAAAGGATCCTCTGGATGTGGAAGTTTTCATGGCCAACATAGATGCTTTTCTACTATCAAAGATGGACTTCTTGGTCCATTTATCCTTGGGGTCCTTGGGACTTGTATGGTTCAGCATTTTGCAGAGTGCGTGCCAAGGCACTCCAGCTGTGTGAGATGGCCTCTGAGAAAAGAGTTCAGTGATCGAGGATGTGTGAACAACACTGGTGACCGTATCCTCTCTCTGTGGATCCTCAACACATTTAAATAGATTAAAGGCACTCAGAAATCCTATGGTGGAGAAGCCCAGTATTTACCCCTCAGAAATCATACTTGACTTTGGAAGGGAGACCTATTGAAGAGGAAATGTACCGGCAGGTGTTTGCACTGTGTCTTCTGTGTTGGCAGAATGAGGGAATGTCAGATTCCATCTCCTTCCTGGCTTTATTTGCAATCTCAGAACTTGTGCCAACTGCTGACTGTAATGGACTCTGGTCTCTGTTAGCCACCAGCTCGCCTGCTGACACTTTGCTTTATCCCAGGGTTCAGCCGTGTTTGCCCAGGACTTACTGACTTGTTTGAAGTTACAGCAGAGAGTACAGAATCCTTTGTTGTGCATGTCCTCTGTGGTCCTCCTCACATTCTGCTCTTTTACAATCATTGAGGGGCATGTGGGTGAGCTTTTGTGGCCAGGGTACCAAATAGAGCATCTCCTTTAGCTGCTTCATTGAGTAATAAGGTCAGATGTGGCAACTCAGTTTAAATTTGTGGGACTTACACTCAACTTCTCTTTTTCTACCACTGGTCTCTTCAGAAGGAACTTTCAAGGCCCAGTTACATCACATGGACAGTCAGGATGCTGTCCCTTGGGAAGACCTGTAGGAGTCAACAGTGATTATCCTTTCTTTTTCTCTCTCTCCTTCTTTCCTTCCCCTTTCTTTCTTTCTCTCTCTTTTCCTTTCTTCATTCTTTCTTTGCAAGGATTAGGAGATTGACACAAACAGAACAAGGTTGTCTCTCACTGGGAAAATTACAGGAGAAGTTTTTAATAAAGAGCTCAGGAGATTTTGTAAAAATACACTTGTCATTGTGAATATCAATAAGAATGTTTTCAATGATAGCATGCACTTTCAAATTAAAGAATAATTTAAAAATTTGATTGTCCTACTCGTGAAAAAGATATAAGTGAAGGACTATAGCTTTTGTGTTTTACTCCACAGATTTTGTTTTTACTTAAAAAATATGTTTTGGGGGCTTCCCTGGTGGATAAGTGGTAAAGAATTTGCCTGCCAAAATGCAGGAGACACAGGTTTGATCCCTGGTCCAGTAAGATCCTGCATGCTGCAGAGCAACTAAGCCCGTGTGCCCCAACTCTCGAGCCTGTGGTCTAGAGCCTCTGCTCTGCAGCAAAAGAAGCCACCGCAAAGAGAAACCCGTACATCAAGCTAAAGAGTACCCCTCAATAGCCATAAGGAGAGACAAGCCTGCACAGCAAGGAAGACCCAGCACAGCCTAAATAATAATAATAAAAATAGGTTTTTGATTGTGCCACAGGCATGTGGGATCTTAGTTCCATGACTGGTGATCGAACCCAAGCCCCCTGAATTGGAAGCACAGAGTCCTAACCACTGGACCAGCAGGGAAGTCCCTACTCCACTGATTATTAATGAGTGGTGAGACTCAGTAACCATTACTTCAACCAACTGATCGACTCAGTAACAGTAATCATGGTCCAATCTGACATTCTGAATTCCTGATGTGCTACCATATGAAAAACACATCATCTTTGAAATATTCTTCTTGACAGTGAAAGTCGCTCAGTCGTGTCTGACTCTTTGCGACCCCATGGACAATACAGTCCCTGGAATTCTCCAGACCAGAATACTGGGGTGGGTAGCCTTTCCCTTCTCCAGAGGATCTTCCAAACCCAGGGATCGAACCCAAGTCTCCCACATTGCAAGCAGATTCTTTACGAGCTAAGCCATAAGGGAAACCCAAGAATACTGGAGTGGGTAGCCTATCCCTTCTCCAGTGGATCTTCCTGACCTAGGAATTGAACCGGGGTCTTGAGTTGCATCAAGCCTCTAGGCTAACTTCCAGTTTATAGGAAATACAGAGGCTAAAGGAACAGTTAAATGAAACCAGGACAAATCAATCAGGCAAATCTAGAATGAAGAATATTGTATAAAACAACTGTCCTGTGATTTTCCAACAGGCATTGTCATCGGAATACGAAAAGTACAAGGACCATTTTAGATTAAGGGAGACTACATAGGCTTAAACCAGCAGCAATGTATGAAGGTCAGTTGGCTACTTGTTCGAAAAAATCATAACAAAACTATAAAAGACATTTTTGGGACAATTATAGAGACTTTAGTTTCTAGATATGATGGCTTTAAAGGACATTAACTGTAGGAGATACATGCTAAAGGGCTTAGGGAGAAAGTTGTTCACACACATTTTTTCAGATGACACAGAAAAACGCTATGATTAAAATACATGGCTTCAACTTCCCTGGTGGTCCAGGGGTTAAGAATCCACCTGCCAATGCAGGGGACATGGGTTCAGCCCCTGGTCTGGGATGATTCCACATGCCGTGGGGCGACTAAGCCCGTTAGCCACAAGCACTGAGCCTGTGTAACCTAGAGCCTGTGCTCTGCAAAAAGAGAAACCACCGCATAAGAAGCCCTGTGCTGCAACTAGAGAGCAGGCCTGGCTCGCCGTAGCGAGGGAAAGCCCACAGGCAGCCACAAAGGCCTAGTACGGCGAAAACAGACAAGCAAACAAACAAGAAACTGTTTTAAAAATCCTTATGACTAAATGTTAAGAACTGTTGAATTTAGGCTGAGAGCATATAGGTGTTCATTGCACTATTCCTTCACGTTTTCTGTACGTTTGGTTGGTGATTTAGTCACTAAGTCGTGTCTGACCCTTGCGACCCCATGGTCTGTAAATGTAGCCTGCCAGGCTTCTCTGACCATGGGATTCCCCCAACAAGAATACTGGAGTGGGTTGCCATTTCCTTCTCCAAGGTCTGTACGTTTGAAATGTTCATAAAAAATGTGCAGGAAAAAAACTGGTCTTGAGGGCCTTCATCTCAGCAACACTTTGGCTTAAATTGCAAGTAATTTTTATGTGAATATTGTATCTGAATGTGTTAGGAATAAGAAACACTTGGTACTTTGTTTTGATGATTTGATTTGATTCAATGTACCTCCTTGTTGAGACTGTCTGAAGCACTGAAATTGAATTCATTATTACTGAGAACAGATATAAAAGTACAGACACACAAATCTAATACATCATTATTGCTCAGCTGATATTTCAGCTGCCATATAATTGAATCTCTTGCTAAGAAAGGCATTCATACACATGTTGCTATTTCAGCAACAAAAAGTACCTCCTGGAATATTATGCTTTGTTTATTCAGCCAATATTTATTGAGTTACTGCTACATGTCCACACCTGTGTTGGCCTAAGGGAAACATCAATTAATGAAAGGTGGGTGGTTGAGGGTGGGGGTGGGTGGGTGAAGGCACTGCTGTTGAAGATCCAAGGCCACAGACTTCCAAATGCACAAGGGCAGATGTAGCCTCATTTATGCTAAGTTCAGAATTCTCTAAAGATTTTGCTTGTGCATACCTTAAAAAATTGTTAACTTCATTGCTTGATAAATAAACTTTCTCATTGTATGTTTAAATGGTAGCAAAGATATAATTCTGGAGTAAAATTGCTATTTTTAAGTTGTTCCATCACTTTAAGAAAAGATCCAAGTAAGTATGATTTCTTTATAATCTTTTAAAAATTATTAATTGGAAGATATTTACTTTACAGTGTTGTATTGGTTTCTGCCAAATATCAAGATGAACCAGCCATAGCTGTACATATGTCCCCTCCCACTTGAACCTCCCCCCACCCCCTAGGTTCTTTATAATATTTTCTGGTAATCCCCATATCTGAAGTCCTTGTTGGATGGGTTCTGTTATCTGTTGTCAGTTCTTCTTCACGCATATATTTGGTCATGTTTAATGTGCAGCTCAACTTCTTTGTGAGTCCATTTGTGAAAGTTGTTTGAAGGCTAGTCTTACAGACTGAGCTGGCTCCCTCAAATTAATTTGTTGAAGCCCTAGCCCTCAGTGTGATTGTCTTTGGAGATGGAGACTTTAAGGAGGTAATTCAGGTTAAAGGAGGTTGTAAGAGGAGGGCCCTCATCCAATAGAACTGGTGTCCTTACAGGAAGAGACACCAGACACGCGTGAGCACAGAGAAGAGGTCATGTGAAGACACACAGAGAAGGTCTCCATCTGCAAGTCCAGGGGCGAGGCCTCAGGAGAAGCTGACCTTTATGGCACCTTGGTCTTGGACTTCTAGCCTCCATAACTGTGAGAAATACATTTCTGTTGCTGAATCCTCCAGCGTGTAGTATTCTTTTAGGGCAGCCCTAGCAGACTAACGCAGCGAGAAATCAAGTGCTTTCCTCTGGAGAGAATTTGTGTTTGCTTCTGCCAGATCCTTAGGGGTCCCAGCAGTACAAGATCATTTTCAATGACGTTTACTGCTTGAGATTATTTGGTCACTGGGGTGTTATGAATTTCAGATGCAGTCCATGCCAGGGCTGGTTCATGGGTACAATTTTCATAAGGCTCAGCAAAACCAACTTTTCCTAGAACTTTCAGAGAGGGGCTTGCCTTTTGGTTCACTAATACTCTTGAGATAGCAGCTCTGTGGGCCTTGGGGGAGGATCCCGGTAGAAGGCCTTTTAATAGTTGTTTCCCCTTGGGCAGGCTCTGGGCTTTGATGTTATTCTTGCCCCTGGAATCTGTCAATACACAAGTTCAAAGTTTGCCTGTATCAGCAGAGCAAAAGTCACGGCTGTGTTGCATTTACATCAGGTCCTTAGATTCTGGCCTGTTAGTTGTTTTACTATTTTTTGTCTATGCATCAGTGGCTTTACAAATATATTTTTAATATTTTATCAAGTATTTTCAACTATTGGTCTAAATAAATATTCTTAGAAAGAGAAAGTGAACATCATCATTTTTCTCAATACTTTAAATGAGAAGTGGTGTGTCTTTTTCCCCCTCCAAACATATTTATTTTTAATGGAAGGAAAATTGCTTCACAATACTGTGTGGTCCTCTGCCATACATCCACATGGGTCAGCCACAGGTATAGGTGTCTCCCCTCCCTCTTTAAACTCCCTCTCAGCTCCCACCCCTTCCCATCCCTCTAGGTTGTTACAGAGCCCCGATTTGAGTTCCGAGTCACACGGCTAATTCCTGTTGATTGTCTGTTTTACATATGGTGTACACGCTTCCATGTTACTCTCTCCATTTATCCCATCCTCTTCTTCCCTCCCCCGCGCATGCTCACAAGTCTGTTCTCTGTCTGCGTCTCCATTTTGCTTTGCAAATAGGTTTATCAGTACCATCTTTCTAGATTCCATATATATGCGTTAATACACATTGTTTTTCTCTTTGACTCACTTGACTCTGTATAATAGGCTCTAGGCTCATCCACCTCATTAGAACTGACTCAAATGCATTCCTTTTACAGCTGAGTAATATTCCATTGTATATATGTACCAGTTTCTTTATCCATTCGTCTGATGACGGACATCTAGGTTGCTTCCATGTCCCAGCTATTGTAAACAGTGCTGCTATGAACACTGGGGTACATGGGCCTTTTTCAATTTTGATTTCCTCAGGGTATATGCCAAGAAGTAGGACTGCTGGGTCATATGGTAGTTCTATTCCCAGTTTTTTGAGCAGTCTTCATACTGTCTTCCAGAGTGGCTGTATCAAATTATATTCCCACCAATAGCGCAAAAGTTTTCCCTTTTCTCCACAGCCTGTCTAGCGTTTATTGTCTATGAATTTTTTGATTAAGGCCATTCTGACCGGTGTAAGGTGGTATCTCGCTGTAGTTTTGATTTGCATTTCTCTCATAATGAGCGATGTCGAGCATCGTTGTGTTCATTAGCCATTTGTATGTCTTCTTTGGAGAACTGTCTCTTTAGGTCTTTTGCCCACTTTGGATTGGGTTGTTTGCTTTTGTGATATTCAGTTTTATGAGCTGCTTATATAGTTCAGAAATTAATTCCTTTGTTAGTTGCTTCATTTGCTATTATTTTCTTCCATTCTAAAGATTGGCTTTTCACCTTGTTTATAGTTTCCTTTGCTGTGTAGAAGTTTATACGTTTAATTAGGCCCCCCTTGTTTATTTTATTTCCATTCCTCTGACTGCTGGGTCATAGAAGATCTTTCTGTAATTTATGTCATAGTGTTCTGTCTATGTTTTCCTCTAAGAGTTTTGTAATTTCTGGCCTTACATTTAGGTCTTTAATTCATTTTGAGTTTATCTTTGGCATTAGGAAGTGTTTTAATTTCATTCTTTTGCATGTAATTGTCCAGTTTTCCCAGCACCACTTATTGAAGAAACTATCTTTGCCCTACTGTATATTCTTGCCTCCCTTGTCAAAGATAAGGTGCCCATAGGTGTGTGCGTTTACGAGAAACTCTTTTAACCTGAGGTTTTCGCATAGACTTGAAGGCATCCATGAACTCTCAGAAAACTGTATGCAACATTTTGAGTTTATGCAATTTTTCTGGGAAAAAAGCCTGCAGATTTTGTCAGATTGTCAGAGGTGCTTATGACTGAGATTCCCCAAATTTGAGAACCACTGCTTTACAGTTCTGTCAGAACTTGGCAACTTTCATTTAAAACATGATATCAGAATAATTTCAGACTCACAGAAGAGTTGCAAGTACAGTCCAAAAAAGCTCCCATATTCCTTCACCCAGATTCATCAGGTTTTAACATTTCTCTCTCTCTCTCTCTCACACTTGCACACACAAACACACATTTAGTCTTTTTCTGAACCATGTGACTACAAGCTTCAGACCTGATTCTACATCACCCCTAAATATCTTCATGTGTATTTCTCTAAACGAGGACACCTCAAGAGGTTGAGAAATCAACACTGATACAACGCTATCATTCAAAGAACCTATTCAAATTTGTTTTGCTACTTGTCTTGAAAATGTCTTTTCCGGTCTTCAGGCCCAGGATTTTCACACATTGTGATTGGTTGCCATGTTTCTTCTGCCTCCTCCAGTCTGGAACTGCTCCTCAGTCATTCTGTCTACCATGTCCTTGAGAGTTTAAGAGAATGCAGGCCTGCACACTGGCACTCAACCCAGTCCCACTGGATGTGTCCTTATTCCCAGACTCAGGCATGCATTGCTGATAAACTTTGGTTTTCTCATTATGTCAGTCTTTCCCATAGCTGATGACGGTAACCTTGATCATCTAGTTATGTTGGTATAGTCACTGTAAAGCTATCATTTTTCTTTTCAATGATTGGGAAACGTTGCAGTAATATGCTAAAATGCTCTTCCTCATTGAAACTTTACCTGTTCTTCACCTTTATCGACAACTCCAGTCTGAACCACTGTCAGGTTGGTAAGTGGTTTTCCCATTTGTATCATTCCTTTTTACACTTATTGGATGGCGTTGTACTGCAGAGGAAGAAGTTTCTTCTCTCCCTGCTGGTTTATATCACAATGAGCTCATGGATTCTTGTTTTATTCGATAGGCTATAATCTGTTACTGTAGTATGTATTTTCATGTTCAAATTGTCCCCAGCATGGCAAGTGGGAGCCTCTTTGGGCCAGTTTCTATATCCTTTTAGCATAACCCTGTCAAATTTTGAGCATTTCCTTAGTTTCTTCACAATGTTCTAGGCTTATCTTTAGTTTTCCTGCTCTAGCCCTAAAATTTGACATTTCTTCAGCATCTTGGTTCCTCTTTTTTGCCCATATAAATCTTTTTTTGGAAAATTTTGAACTTTATTTTTTTTAGAGCAGTTTAAGGACCCAGGATGCTCACGATGGTACCGACGGCTGAAACCTGCCTCTTTGTCTCTTTCAGGAAAGCGCGCAAGCATCTAAGAGTGACTTGTTGTGTGGCTGACTTTGTCTACAGCAATTTATTCTCTGAGTAAAGCATTTCCAGTGGAGAAGGAAATGGCAACCCACTCCAGTCCTCTTGCCTAGAGGAATCCTGTGGACGGAGGAGCCTGGTGGGCTGCTGTCCATGGGGTCGCACAGAGTTGGACACGACTGAAGCAGCAGCAAGGTTCACAGAGAAAGTGAGAGGAAGGTACAAAGATTTCCACGTACCATGCTTGTTGTTGTCGTTCTGTCACTAAGTTATGTTCGACTCTTTGTGACCCCATGAACTTTAGCACACCACGCTTCCCTGTATAGTGCCCCCCGCCATCAACATTCTCCCGTGGTATATTTGCTACATTTGCTAGAACTGACACATCATAATCACCTCAAGTCCATGACTTGCATTACACTTCACTCTATGGGTTTGAGCAAATGTATAATGACATACGTCTATCATTATGGTATTGTGCAGTCTTGGTTCCTTTTAGTGGAACATGGTATTAGAGACCAAAGTCTGTATTTTCAGTGTACTCATAGCTACTGGGACATCACTGCATGGAAATCCTCTCAGGGGACAGAACTAAGAAATATATATAACATATATATAACATTACATAATATATATTTACCAGTATATGTACTTAATATCTGATATGTATTACATGTGATGTTTGTAGACATACATATGCATTTGAGCTTTGAACAACATGGCTTTGAACTGCATGGGTTTACTTAGACTTTTTCAATAAATATGTACTGTAGTATTATACGATCCGAGGTTGGTTGATGTCAAGGATGTGGGACCACAGATATGCGGGCTGACTATAAAGTTATAGTTAGCTCTTGGACTGAGTGGAGGGAGTGTGTCAGTGCCTCTAACCCCGTACATTGTTCAGAGGTCAACTGTACATATTTTTATATCTGTTTATATGTTTAAAAATGAGTTCCTAAGGAAATGGCAATCCACTCCAGCACTCCTGCCTGGAAAATCCCATGGACGGAGAAGCCTGATAGGCTACAGTCCATGGGGTCCCAAAGAGTCGGACACGACTGAGCAACTTCACTTTCACTTTCACTGATATCTATAATTCCAATCCAAGACTCAGGGTTCTTCCTAGCCTTCCCCTTTTCCACATTAGTATTTTCTCCAACAATGGAAAATCTGATCATCATCATTATTCAATGTAATAAATTGTCCAACCCCACCAGTCTTCCCCTCTTTCTGCCAGCTGCATGCCTCTCCCTTCAGCACCCATGATCTTGCCCACATTACTGTTGCATCTCATCACAGGAAAGGAAGAGAAATGGAATAGAAAAATGGAAGGGAAGATGAAATAAGAGGAAAAAGAGAACAGGAAGGAAGGAAAGTTTAATGTTAAGATAATGCCTTCAATAATTTGTCGATGTTAATAATGTTAAGCTTATAGCAAGGCATTTTGCTTAATTTGTATCAGCAGCAATTCTGTGCAACTGTTGCAAAGTCTTGGGTTCTCTATAAACACAGGCTCACAGTAAAAAGTTGAAAGTGTAATGGTAGTGTTAAGAGTATGGCTGTTAATGGGAAACAGGTGAGGTTTAAAAATCAGAGGTTTGGAGTCAGAGAGACCTGTGCTTTAATTTTGGTTCCTCTTCTGCTGCTGCTGCTAAGTCACTTCAGTCGTGTCCAACTCTGTGTCACCCCATAGATGGCAGCCCACCAGGCTCTTCTGTCCCTGGGATTCTCCAGGCAAGAACACTGGAGTGGGTTGCCATTTCCTTCTCCAATGCATGAAAGTGAAAAGTGAAAGTGAAGTCGCTCAGTTGTGTCTGACTCCTAGCGACCCCATGGACTGCAGCCTACAAGGTTCCTCCGTCCATGGGATTTGCCAGGCAAGAGTACTGGAGTGGGTTGCCATTACCTTCTCCTGGTTCCTCTTCTACATATGGCCAAAAGCAAGTTACTTACCAACTGTGAGTCTCAGTTTCCTCATCTATAAAATGGGTATAATATTTTCTTCACAAATTGCTACTAATGTTCATTCATAACAGGGGTTAGGGTTAATTATTGTTATTGTTAGTGTGTTAGAGTGCTCAAAAATTTATAGTTGTCTTCCCATACAAGCTCTGTTGCTCATTTTATTGCTATATGGAAACCCAGAATTACTACAGTTTTCTCATGGCAGAGTAACACACACACACATACACACACACACACATTCAGGCTAGAACCACAAATATGCTATACCTTTAAGTGTCACTTTTGACTAAAATAACTCTTCTCAGGGTGAAATTCTGTATAAATTCTAATTGGTTTCCTTGGATAAAAGTTTGGCAAATGAAAATATTTCTTTACAATCTTGGTGTACTTGTTTGAAAACAATGAGAATTCTAACGATAACGCCTATCTATAGTTTTGGGCTCCCTTTTCTCCTGGGAAATGCTTTTTCTGCACTTTAGTAACGGAGTTCAATGGCAGCGTACACATTCCTACAGACCCTTAACATTGGGTTCAGGGATGTGCACCTCGCTGGACCAATTAACTGTCCTTCCTTGAGAATTACTGGCTTGGGGCTAGGGAGCGTCACCCTCAGCCTGTCTGATGGAGAAGCTGAAGATATGACCTTGGGAGCTATCAGCCCCCAGCCATGTGGAGGAAGCTGGTCTGACAGCAAGAAGCTGACGTACAGAACGAAGCAGAGCTGAGGGGTGCGGGCAGAGAGAGGACTCTAGTTCCAGCAGTTCCAGAGGCCCACTGGACCACTTCACTTGTCACAGTTTGTTTATGTCAACAGTACACTCCTCCCTTTTGTCTACAGGCTTAGTTGGGTTCCTGTCAACGGTTAACTGCATCTGATGTCTGAATGACTTTATTTCCAAGGCCCTGTTTTAAGGACTACTGCCTGACACATAGTAAGGACTCAGCAGATGTTGGTTGATTACTCTTATCTTTAAACTCCAAAGACTGAATGAAAAAACACTGGGGCACTGCTTGATTCTTGAACTAACTTTCCTTAGAGCACCACAGAAAGACATAAAGACAAAGGCAAGGAGCCCTCCACGCACACCACATACATTCCAATTCTAACCCTGTTCTACTGCCTGGAGGTTCACATACCTGCTCTGACAGACCGCTAGCACGTCCCTCAGTAAATCTTTAAGTCTACCTATCAGAATCCTCCCCTCTTTTGCTTTATGACCCCTGAGACTGGGTCTGAACTGGTGGCGGTGAGCTGCGCCCCTGGTCTGAGCTGAGTGAGACGTGCCCTGCCACAGGCCACAGAGGAGATGTGTCTGCTCCACATGTTGGGTGGGAGGAGTGGGGACTGAGGTATGAGCCTCCTTCAGATACAATTTCTTGGGAGACAATACAGTCCAAATAAATTTAAGGAAAAGTTTAAATACGTTCAACTCTCAAGGTCAGCCCTTGAAATTAGTGGGCCTCCATTATTACATCAAGAATTTGAATTCTTTCCCACCTTGGGCAACAGGAGTGACTGGAAAAATCAATGGCATTGGTCTTCAAAGGCTTCCGTTTTTCTGGAAGGGCTCCGTTATCTTTAATCTAAGTCTCCTGATTGATGAGGCTTGCAGGAAGCGGGGATCTTCCCAATTCCTTCTCTCTCACAGACAGAAAAAGTCTTGCTAGCATTCTTAATTTATCTTTGCAATTCATTTACATAGTCTTTAAAATATATTTTCTTGGGATTACCAATATCTCTAGTTCTACTCAGGCAATTCAAAGATGGTGACATAACTTGTATTTTCTAAATAGGTTTTTTTTTTCTTTTAAGTTGGAGTATGGTTGATTTACAATGTTGTGTGACAGTTCTTCCTTTAGAGTAAAAAGCAGGAATTACAGTGAGGAAAGCTGTGTGCTGATCCAGGCAGGGCTGTCTTTCATCAGGCAGAAGCAATTCACCTCTGGCCAGGTAAACATCCACAGCTCAATGTATCAAGCCCTGTGCACAACTTGTCGACTAAAACGATGTGATCACAACCTGAAAATAGTTACCTGGTGGGAATGCTTAGGACTCGGAGCGAGGGAGAAGGCATCTCAGTAGCTCTGAGAAAACTGCTCCAAGGAGGCAGGTGGGAAAGTCAGGCTATATACAAGTTTGCAACCAAGGGAACACGCGGTCTGATCAAAGACTAGGTTATCAGGTTAAGGACTTTAGCATTCCAGGTATGGGAAGATGCAACCCTCTGGTCGCACTGAATTCACTCCTTTCACATGCACCTCAGCTATGGGGGGCGGGGTGTCAACTCCGTTTCCTTGTTCACCTTGCATTTCCCCCAGCTCCTGAGCAATCAAGGGCGGGGTTGGGGTAGCAACATCCAGTGGGTTGCAGTTTGGGATTCATATTTAGAGGCCATAAATCGCTGATGGCTGTGACACTTAATAACAAAGTGAGTGTAGTCGTTCAGTCGTGTCCGACTCTCTGAGACCCCATAGACTGTAGCCCACCAGGCTCCTCTGTCCATGTAATTTTCCAGGCAAGAGTATTGGAGTGGGTTGCCATTTCCTTCTGCTGGGGATATTCCCGACTCAGGGATCAAACCCATGTCTCCCGAATTGCAGGCAGACGCTTTACATCTGACGCACCATGGAAGCCCCCTTAATAACAAATTTTCACTTCACAGTTTGAACCAATTTCCCTTAGAGGCGGATGTTACAGCCTCCAGCCTAAGTAGTTTATTGAAGCGGTCCCTCCAGTCAAATGAAGAAGTCTCCTGGGGGAGGGATCTCGCTAAAGTTAGGACTTGCCTTTCTCATACTAATGATTTTAGCACTTCTTCAAAACGTGCATCAGAACTGCCCACAGGTGCGGAACAAAAGTGCCTATTCCTGGACCGACTCCAGACACGCGACACCGGAGTCTCGGGCAGGAAGAGGGGAGTGGAGCCGGGCGCAGGACTAGTCTTTTCACAGGCGCCCAGGTAGCTCTTCAGCCCCGGGGCCCGCCTGTGTGGTGCACCGCGGTGCTGCGGCGGGTGCAGGGCTCGCTCCCGCTGCCCTCTTCCCTTGGCTCCGTGCTTTCTCTGTCGCCGCCCCCCCGTCCCCACCTCGGTGTCATTAGAGTTCAGCTCCTTCTAAGGTTTCAGCCTCTCCGACCGCGCAGCCCTCTGGACAAAGCCCAGGTGGCCCGCGGCCCACGACAGTGGCCACCCGGCGGCCTGTGGAGGGAGTTGGGGGCTGGGGAAGGAATGTCCCGCAACGCCCCCGCGGCCGCTGCCCACTGAGCATGCGCACAGCGGCGCTGCCGGAAGTGACAACACACGTCGCGGAGGCGCCCCGCCCCTTCCGCCCGCACGCCCCGCCCAGGCCTCGCCCCTCCGCTCTCCCCGCCCCTCCCCCTCCCCTCTCTCGCCCGCTTTCTGTCAGCCTCTCTCCCTCTCCCACTCCCCCCTCTCTCTCTTCCTCTCTCGCACCTGAGCACACGCACCTGCCCGGGCCCGGCTCCGCTCCCTCCTCCTTCCTCCCCTTCCCTCCCCCTTCCCCGCCCCGGCCGGAAGGCTCCGGTCGCGGCCGCTGGAGCCTAGCGGCTGCGTCACCGCCGCCCCCCCAGACAAGATGGACACCGCGGAGGAAGGTAAGTCGGCGGCGCCCGCGCCCTGTGCTTGCGGCGCCCGCGTTCGGGTCGGGCCCGTGCCGGTTCCGCGCGGCGCTCGAGGAGGGCGGCGGGGCCCGGGCGGCGCGTGAGGTGGCGGAGTGGGCGGGGGGCGCCTCCGCTCGGGTCAGGGGCTCGCGGTGACAGCGTCGCGAGCGGGCGGGACCGTGGCGGGGCCGGCACCCGGGCCGTTTGCCCCGCGGAGCAGCGGGGCGCGAGGGGCGGCGGGGAGCCTGCGGGGGACCCGTCGGCGCCTCCAGCCGTTCCCCGCGCGCCCGCGCCGGTCGTGGGCCGGGGGCGTCGGGCTGCGGTGGCCGGCGTGGCTCCCCGACCCCCCCACTCCGTCCCGCCAGCCCTGGGGGGCGACGGCGCCGTCGACGCGGCTGGAAGTCTGAGGGGGCGTTTTCTACGTCCTTCTTCCCCCCACCCTGCCACACTCGGTTTTGTCCGTCTTTTAACGTTGCTTCGCCCGGCCGTTCCAGCGGCCCGACCCCTTCGCGACGAAACTTCTTTGTTGACTCTGAAACTTCGCGAAAAACACCTCGCCAGGTGACGGCCGAATGACCCCTATTTGAAGCCCTCGCCCTCTTGCTTGCGTGACCCCCACCGGTAATTTGTTTACAGACGAGGAAGGAGCAGGCCCAGCGAGGTTATTCGAAGCAGGAAGGCTCCGAAGAGACTTCTTTTGTGTGGGTGCAGTTTATTTTGTGCTCAGCCCCTGACACCGATAAGCAGAGTTTGTGTGTGTGTGCGTGCGTGCGTGCCTGGTGGGTGCGTGTGCTTTGACACCAGCTGACTCGTAAGCAGAATACAGAAGTGAAGACACAGCTGAACATCTGTGGCGATTGACATGCGTTTGCTTTATTCAGTGGAGGTAGTTAGGTTGTTTCTAAGCAATTTTATCTTCCTAGAGTCTATCGAATATTGAGTAAGTGTATAGATGAATTTACTAATTTGTTTCTTGTTTCGATTATCAGTGGAGATACGTTTATGCTTGAGGTCTTATGTGGGGATGTGATAAGCGTCTTTCAGCCTTTCAAATTGTGACTCTTGGTGATTTTAGATGAAGATCGTTGAGGACTGTTGTGATATGCAATAATTAGTGGTAGAAAATATGATATTGTCCATATATTTAATGAGTGGAGGGGATCAGTGTATCATTTTTTTAAAGAAGTCTTTCCTTGGATAATAAAGAACCTCAGCCGTAATGATATTTGCATGTTATACTTGACAGTTTACAAAGCATAGTTACATGCCTTCACATTTGATCTTACTAAGAGCCCTGTGGAGTAGGTAGGTATTATTATCTTTTATAGATGTGGAAGTTATTGGTAGTTATTTTAGTTAAAGTTTGTCCAGGTTTCACACCCGAATAAGAAAAATTTGGTATTCTAATTACAAATAATTTTCCTTTCATTGTGTTTCGGCTGTTTCTATTATGTACTGTGAGTGAAAGGTCATTGCCACAGGAGACTCCTTTGGAAACAGTCAAGTGAAACTGCTGAGATTAAGAATGACTTTTTTTGGACAGGTGGTCCTAGTGTGTAAATTTCGGTCTACATCCATACATCCTTTTGGGTTCAAATTTTAATGACTGAACCTAGTAATACATGTGTTTATTGATTTACCACTTGATATATACCGGCATGTTTTATTAAGTTCTCATTCTTTGGGCTTATGCACTTAGTACCTGCATACACTTACCATATGATAGTGGTGATTCAGGAATTGCAGAATCTCAGTCTGTGTGGAATCGTGGAAGACATATTTTCAGTGTGCTTCTTAGTGCACTGTTTTTTTTTTTTTCTTTGTAAAATTATAATCAGGATGAGGTATAAATGATGTTTATGTACTAACTCTAACACTATTCTCTATTGAAATAACTAACATTTACTGAAGGGTTGATGTATGGCATGTCCTTCACTAAGCATTTTACACACAACTCACATTTTACACACAAACACTTACCGGTAGGTAGCACTCTCTTTTCATAGATGAGGAGACTGAGGGTTAGTATGATTAAGTAACTTCGCCAGCGTCATAACAGGTGACCGATGTCAGAGGCAAGATTCAAACTCAGTCCTGTTGGACTTCGTGATTACGTTAGATATTTCAGACTTCATGTTTAAATTAGATATTTATAAGTGGCTATGCTGTGTCTTCTTGGTGGCTCAGGTGGTAAAAAATCTGCCTGCAGTGCAGGAGACCTGGGTGTGATCCCTGAGTGGGCAAGATCCCCTGGAGAAGGAAATTGCTAACCACTCCAGTATTCTTGCCTGGAGAATTCCATGGACAGAGGAGCCTGGCGGACTGTAGTCCATGGAGTCACAAAGAGTTGGACACAGCTGAGCAACTTTCACTTCACCTTGTATCCAGTGTTGAGAAAACTGAATTTTTGTCACTCCGTTTATAAGATGAATTATTTACATGATTGGCAAAGTGTCACTTTGCATTGTTTTATGACAGTGTTAGTTATGAAAGTGACTTTTAATACTTCTCATGCCTAATTTTGCGAAATTCCAAATTAGAAGTCTTCTGAAATTTTCAAATTAATGTAAACTTAACTTGAAAAAAGGCTGGAAAGATGGGAGGATTACAGATTTCATGAAAAAATGATATAGTGATGATACCAAAAAGCTTGGAAGCAACTTCTGTTTGCTAAATGAGTTACTACAGGTTATTTCTTAAATTAAAAACATGCAGTTGGATTTTTATCTGATTATAAAAGAAACTTTCTTTTTGTAGGAGACTTGGAAAATATGGCTAAACATAAAGAACATAAAAATTTTTTTTAATCTTTAAATTTCATCACTTATTGTTAACACCGAAGACGTTGTTTACTCACCTGTTTTTTTTAATTATGTTAATATGAATAGATTGTTACTGAAATACCAACCAGCAAATAGTGTTAACTCTTCCATCTCTTTTAAAAATGCTTGTTGCTTTCCCCTAATGGTACCATATATGATGGTATATTCTCAGAATGTTTCATATTTGTAGTAAAAACCTTGAATCATTACAAAATTGATTATTTGCCAGATTTTGACGCTTCATATTTTTGTTTGTTCTGTATTAAAGTGTTCAGTATATTAAATCTTATTTTTGCAAAACCAACAGGTTTATCATCATTCTCATAATACAGGCATGCCTTGATTCTGTTGTGTTTCACTTTATTGAGCTCTGTAGATAATGATTTTTTTTTTTAATTGAGGGTTTGTGGCAACCCTGCACCAAGTCTGTAGGTGCTGTTTTTCTAAAAACATTTGCTCACATGCATGTCTCTGTGTCACATCTTAGTAATTCTTTCCGTATTTTTTTTTTCTTTCCGTATTTCAAACTTTCTCATTATTACTGTATTTGTTACAGTGATATGTGATTTACTACTATTACAGTTGTTTTGGGACACCATGAACTGTGCCCACAAAGAGAGCAAACTTAACTGATCAATGTGTGTTTTCTGACTGCCCCACTCAACTGCTGTTGCCATTTCTTTTTTTTCCTCCTCAGGGCCTCGCTATTCCCTAAGACACTTGAAATTAGGCCGTATAATAACCCTGTAATGATCTCTTTTAAGTGTTCAAGTGAAAGAATAGTTGCCTGTCTCTCACTTTAAATCACAAGTTAGAAATGATTAAGCTCAGTGAGGAGAGTATGTTGAAATCCAGAATAGGCCGAAAACTAGGCCTCTTGCTCCAGCTAGCCAAGGTGTGAAGGCAAAGATAAAGTTGTTGAAGAAAAGAGTGCTGCTGCAGTGAACATACAGATGATAAGAAAGAGAAGCAGCTGTATTGCTAATAGAGTCTTAGTGGTCTGGAGAGATCAGACCAGGCCCACACTCCCTGAAGCCAAAGCCTACCCAGAGCAAGGCTCTCACTCTTCAGTTCTCTGAAGGCTGAGAGAATGGAGGAAGCTGCAGAGGAAATGTTTAAAGCTAGCAGAGCTTGGTTCATGAGTTTTAAGGAAAGCAGTTCTCTCTTTAACGGCAAAGTGCAAAGTGAAATAGCCAGATATCTAGAAGATCTAGCTGAGATAATTCTTAAAGGTGGGTCACACTGAAAAGCAGATTTTCAATATCCAGGAAACAGCCTTATATTGGCAGAAAATGCCAACTAGGATTTTAATAGCTGGAGAAGGGAAGTCAGTGCTTGACTTCACAGCTTCAAAGGACAGGCTGACTTGTGTTAGGGGCTAATGTAGCTGGTCATTTTAAGTTGAAGCTGTTGCTCATTTACCATTCTGAAAATCCTAGGGCTCTTAAGAATTATGCTAATTCTACTCTGCCTGTGCTCTGTAAATGGAACAACAAGGCCTAGATGACAGCACAAATGGTTTACTGAATGTTTCAAACCCACTGCTGAGACCTACTGCTCAGAAAAAAAAAAAGATTCCTTTCAAAATATTACTGCTCATTGACGATGTACCTGATCACCGAAGAGTTCTGATGGAGATGTGCAGTGAGATGAATGTTGTTTTCATACCTGCTGACAAACAAAATCCATTCTGTAGCCAGTGGATCAAAAAGTTCTAATAATTTTGACTTGGAAAGTCTAAGTCTTATTATTTAAGAAGAAATTTCTTAAGCCTATAGCTGCCATTTGTTGTTGTTGTTCAGTCGTAAAGGCATGTCTTACTCTTTGCAACTCCATGGACTGCAGCGTGCCAGACTCCCATGTCTTTCACTGTCTCCTGGAGTTTGCCCTCATTCACGTCCATTGAGTTGGTGACGTCGAATCATCTCATCCTCTGTCGATTCAGCAAGCTGACGTGGAGATGATGATTCCTTTGATGGATCTGGACAAAGTAAATGGAAGACATTATGGAAAGGGTTCACCATTGTAGATGCCATTAAGAACCTTTGTGATACTAGAACAACATTGTAAATCAACCATCATTCAATTAAAAGAATAAATAAAAATTTTAAAAGAGAACATTTATGATTCACAGGAAGAGGTAAAAACATCAACGTCAACAGGAATTTAGAAGAGTTTGGTTCCAACCCATGTTGATTTTGAGGGGTTCAACACTTCAGTGGAGGAAGTAATTGCAGATGTGGTGTAAATAGCAAAAAACCTAGATTTAGAAGTGGAGCCTGAAGATGAGACTGAATTTTGTAATTTCATGGTAAAATATTAACAAATGAGTTGCAAAGGGGTGAGCAAAGGAAGTAGTTTCTTGAGACAAAATATACTCGTAGTGAAGATGTAATGAAAGTTGTTGAAATGACAACATACATTTAGAATATTATGTAAACCTAGTTGGTAAAGCAGGGGCAGGGTTTAAGAGAATTGATTCCACTTTTGAAAGACGTTCTGTTAGGTAAATTGCTCTCTCATTAAATCTTTAAATGTCAGAGCTTGAGAAGACCTTGTATCTTTCTCATTTTGTCAGTCAGGAGTCTGATTCTGCAACGCACTGAGGTTTTTCAGTTTCAAAGAAAAAATGCTGTCCTTTGCCAAAGGGTATGCACTTTTAAAAAGTAAAAGGACTGCAATATTGGAATTGATGTTGCAAGCAAGTATTGATGTATGAAACTCTCATTAAGATATTAAACATTTTGCTATAGAAGAGTGCTCTTATTTCAGCCCAGTGATACATAGAGGTGACGTTTTTCTTTTTCATTTTTCTAAATTACTGCTCAAACTAGCAAAACATAATATAAAATCTTAGCAGTTTTTTATGGACTGCCAAAGCAATTCTTCTTAATGCTTTGTGAATTGCATTCATTGGGAAGGGATGAAGCTCAAGTGTATCATATTGATCATGTTATGTAGTATGGCAAAACCTTGAGATGACTTAGATTTGGAAGCAGTGAGTTCAAAGGATAGGAAGTTGTCAGAAGCAGACAGCTAGTTATTGCCTTTCTAGAACCACATGGTCTTTTATCTGCTTCCAGTAATGTCTACATTGTTTTTGCCACAAATCAGCTGTCACTGCTTTGGCATGCCTATGGCCAGGCATACATGCAGTTATTTGACGAGTGCTTACTGATCAGCTGTTATGAGCCAGGCATTATTTTATGCACCTGGGGTAGGCGGGTAGCAAAATAGACAAAATCCCTTTTTTCATAGAGCCTGCAATCTTGTCTTTGGCTTCGTAAAGGAGGAAGGGAGAACAGAAAATAAACATGTAATAAATTATATGGCAAGACAGGACAGTTATACGTGCTGTGGAGAACAGTCAGTTCAGAGGGAATGAGATGGGTGAGAGAAGGATAAGAGATGAAGGAGGATTACAAAGGGGCCTGAGTTAATTCTGGTAGTGATGGATCTGTCATTATCTTGAATGTGGTGACAGCTTTACCAGTGTCAAGCATGTCAAGTGGTATCCTCTTAAGTGCATCTGATTGTATGTCATTTATCCCTCAGTAAAGCTGTCTTAAAAAATCCATTGTCTTTTACTTACACATGGCTTTGTATCATCATGTAGTGATCATTTGGTAGCTATTGGATCAAGTTATGCAAATTTCCAAATGTTGACATGTTTTCCTGTATAATATAAAAGTCATGTTGATTAAGGACACCACTTATCTCAGAAGGGCGTTAGATACTTGGGAAACTGTATGCTTATTGTGGTGGAAACAGGTTTGCTAAAATCCTAATTTTTGCTTGAAAGTTGTGTCATTGGCAACAAATATTGTTAGTTGGTTTCTCTGGTTCTTAGACTCACTTCATTCTTTTGTGACAGTGCCTGCCACATACCTGCCTGAGTAACTGTTGTCTGTCAGGCTTTTTTTTTCTTCCATAGTAAAAATGGTGTTTCAGTGGGGTAAACGCAGTTCCAACTTGTCACACTAAAGAATAATCCAAGTGCTTTTTCTTGAGACAATCATTGCTGTTGAGCCTGAGCCCAAGAATGAGCCTAGACTCCCTGTATTTTTCAGTTCTTAAAATTTTCACTTGGTTCTTTAAATCCTCTTTTTTTCTTTGTACTTTGGATCCAGTGAGGAGACTGAAAACACAGTAACTTAATTAGAGGAAGTTGAAAGAATTATTAAGCTGTGGTAAGAGAATAATTATAAAGATGCCAGGACTGCTGTAAAGGGTACGCTGGGCCTGAGGGAAAGTGCAGGTAGGAAGACTTGGGAGGGGTGGAACTCTTCCTCACAGCTGTGGTTCAGATTGCATTGGAGAAGGATGGAGTCCAGGCCAAAGCCAGCCCACAGGTTCTGGGTGAGCAGGAAACACCCCCTCTCCCTCCCCCTGCCCCAGGGCGCATGCAGGAAACTCAAGGTTGGTGGGTGGGTAGACATGCATGGAGAGTTAGGGTACCGCTGTGAGTGCAGGGCCTGGAGTGTGTTGAGGTCTTATAAGTGGGGCTGTGAGAAGCTGGCAAACCCACTGAGAGTACAGCAGGAACAGCTTGCTCCAGGCCTCTTGTGTTGTCCCTCCAGCACCCTCTACTGACAAATCCTTTTCTGAGAACTGGTTAAGAAAGTCAGTCTCTTATTACTGAACAGGTAGTACTGAAGGGTAAGTTTGGAGCTGAGAAGAATCAGACTGATACTCCGCACACTCCTACTGACACTTGGGAGTTACTGCCTCTGCTGCTGAACTTGAATTTGCCCACTGCTGGGCAAAGCCAGAAGTAGAAAACGACGGTGCCCCTTCCCTCCGTCTTCTGATCCCACAGAAGAGCATATCACTGACAGACGTAACTCAAGCCTAGTAATAGTTTTCAGGCTGGAAACTAGTTTTTGGGCTTCCAGGAGCAGTAGTGCAGGTGAATGTTAGTTTTGTAATGACCTGTAATCTGAAGGGGTAAGAAATGACTAAGCTTTGGGATATATGGATTGGAATTTTAAATCCAATTTAAATTGGAATTTAAAATTTTCAAGGCCTAATTACCAAATCCACATTTAAAAAGTATGTGTGTGTGTGTATATATATATATATATACATTTCCATAGTCAAAAAGGAAGTGTTTTCCACAAAATTTTAGTTCAATTTTTTTTTTCCTTATAGTTGTAAAAGTAGCAATGAATCAGTAGAAACTGGGGAAAGAGGAGAAGAAAATCACCCATATTCTCATCTAACCAATTATAGTGGCTCTCATTTTTTTGTGTGTGTTTTCGCTTTTAGGCTGTTTAGGTTTCTTACCTAGTTGGAAGAACAGTGTATATTCATTTTTTAAGTTTGTGCTTTGCTTATTTAACATTATACATTTTTTCCATATTGTTATATAGTTGTTAAATTTGCTGTTTTTAAGGGACTATAGACATTCCAAGTCGGACATGACTGAGTGACTGAACAGCAACAAATAGACATTCCAAGTACTGAATGTACCACAGTTTATGTAGCCACACTCCTGATCTTGGCTGTAATGTTTTGAGTATTGTGGCCCTGCCAAGAGATGTGGGATTTCCCCAACCAAGGATCGAACCCACACCCCCTGCATTGGAAGCACGGAATCTTAATCACTTGACTTGCAGGGAAGTCTTGAGTAACACTTTTCAATAATTGTTTACTGTAATGATAGCTGCTAATTTTAAGATTTTTGTCGATAATCAGATATTGAAAATCCCTGTTACTGCAACCAAGTGAATCAGCGTCAACTTTAGCAGTCATACAAATCATGTTGGTAATCTGTACCCTCTGTATTATGTGATGAAATGGCACTCTGCCTGTGAGATTTTCCTTCCCAAAATACATAGCTCCACTCTAATCATGAGCAAAAACCATAAACAAATTCTGATAGAAGGGCATCTTGCAATACTCCTTGAAATGATAAAAGTTGTCAAAGACGAGCAAAGTCTGAGAAACTGCCAGAGCTAAGAGGAGCCTAAGAAGACCCGACAACTAAATGTAATGTGGATTCTGGAACAGAAAAATCCCTTTAGGTAAAGATCAAGGAAATTCGAATAGCCTGTTGACTTTAGTTGATGAGAGTGTGTAAGTATGGGTTCATTAAGTGTCATAAAAGGAACACCCTAATGTAATAGAAGTGTGACATCCTAATGTAGGATGTTAGTAATAGGGGTACTGGGTATGTGGAAACACTGTAGTGTCTTCCCACGTTTTCTGTAAATGTAATCTGTTCTAAAAAATAAAGTATATTAAACCATTGTTTATTAAAATCATCACTTGTTTATCACCAGAAGGAAAGTGGAAACTTTTTGAAGTCTTAAAGAGCTTTGCGGGTAGACAGTGGTTTAAGAGTTAGGATGTACCCAAAGCTATGAGTTGGTCTGTATTTTTCCTTAGAGTAGATGCTTAGAATGTATGTGGTGAACTGGATTGTTGGCTAAAAAAACTAAAGGGATGGGCTAGCCCTAAATGGGTACTGACTTGGTAACCTCTCACACTATTGGGCTTTCCCTCTCTCTTTCCTCTCCTGGGCTGTCTCCTTGCTCAGTCACTCAGGATTTGAAGGTTTCATTCAAAGTACCTTAATTGAGCTAGGTACTGGGCTAGAAACTTTCAAAAGGTATGCTTTGTGAAGATACTTGTTGTTCAGTCGCTCAGTTGTGTCTGACCCTTTGCGACCTCATGGACTGTAGCACACCAGTCTTCCCTGTCCTTCACCGTCTCCCAGAGTTTGCTCAAACTCATGTCCATTGAGTTGATGATGCCATTCAGCCATCTTGTCCTCTGTTGTCCCCTTCTCCTCCTGCCGTAAATCTTTCCCAGCATCAGGGTCTTTTGCAATGAGTCTGCTCTTTGCATCAGGTGGGCAAAGTATTGGAGCTTCAGCTTCAGCATCAGTCCTCCCAATGAGTATTCAGGGTTGATTTCCTTTTGTGAAGATACTAAGTATTCAAATAAGCAAACCAGCTAAGCAACAAAAGTTGCTACAGGATTTAACAGAAGTTTGCCCTTGAAAACCACCAAGAGCTTTTTTTTTTTCCTAGGTAGGTTTGCAGAGCTTTGATTTCTAGGTAGGTATGTGTTCATAACCAGCAAAGTGCATTGATTTTACTTTGGCCTGAATAAGATGTGTAATTTGACTGCGTGTAAATTTGATGGAGCCTTACTCCACCACATTTCATTCTTAGGGAAGGGCCTCAGGCTGCCTCTTTTGTACACTTTGCTCTCCTTTTGTACCTGTTGGCCTTGTTATTCTGTTGAAGTTTCAGGTGGTGGGATTGATACTACTAAACAAAATGGATTATTCTTTGACTCCCTCCCCGCCCCCCCCTTTCCCCTTTGAGGTGTTTTATTTGCATGTGTTAAACTCCTTTAGGAAAGAAATTCCAGGATTTCTCTCCTGTGTGTTTTTGTCTTGTTTCTTCATGGTCCTCATGCTACCTGAGGTGGTCAGGACAGTGAAACCAAGCTAACAGAATGGAAGTAGGTTATTTTGCCATTTTTCTAGGTTTTCAAGTTGCACTTCCAAATCTAGGGCTGGTCACTCCACGCTTGTTACCTTGCCTGTGAGATTCACTCTAGGTTTCCCAGATCATCAGTGATTGGGAATTCACCAGTGTAAGCATGCTTCATCATCACAGTCAGAAACCAGATGACGACTTGGGAGCATAGCCTGATAAGGACCTAGTATTGGTCTTTCTTTTCAGCATTGTTAATACTCTTGAGAGCATGGAAAGATGGTGGAAAGAGTTTTCTTTAAATTTCTCTGTTGGTGGTAGTTATGCTTGTTTTAGTTTTGTGAATCTGCTAAGATCTTTTATAAAATAGGAAAGGTTAATTTGTGTCTTAGTCACAAACTACCCCCAAACCTTAGCAGCTTAAACCAACAAAAGGTTGACGTTTCTCACTGACATCATATCTCGAAATAGTCCTAAGTTGGGTCACTTGAAGATCTAGATGGGAGACCGTGTTTTTGATCCCACAGTCCTTGAGGCAGGAGCATGCAGTGTGATGGAGTGTGTTCATCGGTGCTCAAAGCCTTCTGTCCAGAAGTGATGCCCATTGCTAGACCTCATATTGCATTGCCCATAGCAGGTCACATGTCCACGTAGGATTTCAGAGGTGACAGGGAAGTGCAGTCACATTTGATGACCAGCAGTCCCTTGCAACGTGGTTGGATGGAATAAATGTGCTCACTGCCATATGTTTCAGTCTACAACTTCATTAGACCACATTTTAGAGAGAGAACCAATTTTTTTCCATGTCATTACCTTTTCTCATTTCCTGTTTCTCGTTTCTCATTACCTGTTCTTGTCTCCTTCATCTGTTTAGTCACTACTATAGAAAATCTTTTGATCTTTTTTCCCCTCCAAGTATAATTAAAGTAAAATTTACCTTATTTAATGTCTGAGTTTTTCACAAATGCATGCAGTCATGTAGTCACCACAGTCAAGAAGATATAGAATACTTCTTTCACTACTCAAAATATCTCCATGCCTTTTTATGGTCAACTCTCCCTCCAGACCCTGGAACCACTCATCTGTTTCTGTCTATATATTCAGTTCAGTTCAGTCGCTCAGTGGTGTCCGACTCTCTGCGACCTCATGAATCGCAGCATACCAGGCCTCCCTGTCCATCACCATCTCCCGGAGTTCACTCAAACTCACGTCCATCGAGTCGGCGATGCCATCCAGCCATCTCATCCTCTGTCGTCCCCTTCTCTTCCAGCACCCAGTCCCTCCCTGCGTCAGTCATTTCCAATGAGTCAACTCTTCACATGAGGTGGCCAGAGTACTGGAGTTTCCAGCTTTAGCATCATTCCTTCCAAAGAACACCCAGGGCTGATCTTTAGAATGGACTGGTTGGCTCTCCTTGCCTATATATTAGGTTGGTACAAACATAATTGTGGTTTCAGACCTTGAATTTCAAATCATTATAATTAGGCTCAAATATATCTTTATTAATCAAAATAGGAACCATTATAATCAACATGTTTTTGCCAGTGGGAGGTGCTTGTTTATTCCTGCAGCATAAAAGTCCATGCTTCGTGATTCAACAAACTCTTGGAAAGCATTGTCTTTCTCCTGCTGGTTGTGGAAGCATTTTTCCTACGAAAAGTTGTTGAGGTGCTTGAAGAAGTGGTAGTCGGTTGGCCAGAGGTCAGGTAAACATGGTGGATGAGGCAAATTTTTATAGCTCAATTCCTTCAACTTTTGAAGCGTTGGTTGTGCAACATGCGGATGGGCGTTGTCGTGGAAAATAATTGGACCCTTTCTGTTGACTAATACTGGTTTCAGGCCTTGCAGTTTTTGGTGCTTCTCATTGCTTGGCTGAGCGTATGTCTCAGATGTAAGGGTTATGCTGAGATTGAGAAAGCTGTAGGGTATCATATGGGCAGCAGACCACCAAACAGTGACTATGACTCTTTTTTGGTGCAAGTTTGGCTTTGGGAAGTGCTTTGGAGCTTCTTGGACCAGCTGCTGAGCTGGTCATCGACAGTTGTCATATAAAATCCAGCTTTCGTCACACATCACAATCTGATCAAGAAATGATTCCTTGTTGTTGTGTAGGATAAGAGAAGATGCCTCTTCAAAATGATAATTTTTTTTTTATTTTCTGTCAGCTCATGAGGCAGCCACGTTTTTCACCTTTCTAGTTTGCTTCAAACGCCAAATGAATGTAGAATGTTGACGTTGAGTTCTTGGGCAACTTGTTATGTAGTTGTAAGAGGATCATAGTCAATGATGACTGTCGGTTGTTGTCACCCTCCAATGGCTGGCCACTGCACTCATCTTTAAGGCTTTCATCTCTTTTGCAAAACTTCTTGAACCACCACTGCACTGTACATTTGTTAGCAGTTCCTGAGCCAAACGCGTTGTTGATGTTGTGAGTTCTCTTGTCTGCCTTATAACCCATTTTGTACTCAAATAAGATAGCCCGAATTTGCTTTTTGTTTAATATCATCTCCGTAGTCTAAATATAAAATAAACAGCAAGTAATGTCATTAGCAGAAAAAACCCAAAAACCAAGAAATGTGCATTAAAATGATGTATAATATAACCACATTTAAGAATGTATTCCAGCATCAAACAGCAAATTTCAACAATGCAAAAACCGCACTTACTTGTGCACCACCCCAATAGTTTTGCCTTTTCCAGAATGTTATAAATGGAATTAAATGGTGTGTAGCTGTTTGAGTCTGATTTCTTTCAACTTAACATAATGCGTTTGAGATTTATTCACATTGTTGCATATACCAGTAGTCTTATCTTTTTTTTAAATTGCTGAGTGTTATTCTATTGTAGGAATGTGCCACAGTTTATCCATTCCCCAGTTGTGGAATTTTGGGGTTGCTTGTTTCAAGTTTGGCAGATTTACACATGAAATTTACATAGATTTCTGTGTGAAAGTAAGTTCTCACTTTATTAGGTCAAATACCTAGGAGTAGGATTCCTGATTGTATGATAAAAGTATATATGTTTTTGTTTTTGTCATTTTAACAGGTATGTAGTGGTATCTTGTTGTTTAGTCACTTAGTCATGTCTGACTCTTTTGCAGTCCTATGGACTATAGCCCCCGCCAGGCTCCTCTGTCCATGGGATTTCCTAAGCAAGAATACTGGGGTCGGTTGCCATTTCTTTCTCCAGGGGATCTTCCAGGCAGGGATCAAACCTGTGTCTCCTGCATTGGCAGACAGGTTGTTTACTGCTGAACCACCAGGGAAGTCTGGTGGTACTTTACTGTGGTTTAAACATTTTTTAAATGTGGAAAAACATACATAACAAGAGTTACCATCCTAACCATTTTTAAGTGTGTAATTCAGTGGCATTAAATACAGGCACATTGTTGTGCAGTTACCAACAACTTACTGTGATTTTAATTTGCATTTCCTTAATGATGTTTGCATTGCTTTCTTGATGCTAACTTCTCTGGGTTAGCATCAGCAAGCTTCTTTGGTGAAGTATCTGTTCAGATCTTTTGCTGAAACTTTTTGGATTATTTTCTATTGTTAAGACAGCAGTTAGTAAGCTGGACGAAGGACTTGAATAGTTCACAGAGAAAAAGAACATGGCAGAATGTGGAAATAATCTAGCTTCACTAGTAATAAAAGTACTTAATTTGCTATTATACAAGTTATTTTTGTCCTTCTATTCAGTAATGCGGTGTGTTTTTATTAGACGGAGCAATCTACCATTCAAATGCAAGAAAATAATGTTGGAGGGGTAGATAGAGATATATAGGATATTGACATTAAATTATGAAAAAATAAAACATTCTAGAAAACTTGATCATATAACCGAGGTATGCATGATAAAGTTGAAAAGTTCTTTTTTGGAATTTGGGGCTCTGTTTTAATCCTCATTTCTTCATAAGCTTGGTTGATAACATCGTTGGGTTAGTTTAGAACTGGAGTTAGCTGATCTCTGTCTGCTCCCCACTTGTCCTTGGTGTCAGAGGTAGTGGTAGGGTTGAAGTTTTTCTTGTACTGTTTGGCTGGATTACAGCAGCAGTTATTGTCTATAAAGTTTCTGGCTTACTGAATTGCCCCTTTTCTGGTCCTTTGGCTAGAGGGAGCAGGTTTTCGTGGGGACTTTTTTTGGTTTGCTCTCATTATTGTTTCTAGGTTGCCAGCTTCTCCCCATTAGTCTCTAGTTCAGGCTCAGTTCAGTTCAGTCACTCAGTTGTGTCTGACTCTTTGCGACCCCATGGACTGCAGGACGCCAGGCCTCCCTGTCCATGACCAACTCCCAGAACTTATTCAAGCTCATGTCCATCAAGTCGGTGATGCCATTCACCCATCTCATCCTCGGTGGTCCCCTTCTCTTCCCGCCCTCAATCTTTCTCAGCATCAGGGTCTTTTCTAATGAGATCCAACCAGTCCATCCTAAAGGAAATCAGTCCTGAATATTCATTGGAAGGACTGATGCTGAAGCTGAAACTCCGATACTTTGGCCAACTGATGTGAAAACTGACTAGTCCAGGCTACTTAAGGCAAAACGCAGAGAACTCACTACTCACTGCTGTGTGTGTAGTTCTTTGTGGCCCCAGCTCCTTTTGCTGGTCTGCGTTTCCTTCACTCTTTGGTCTTCTTATGTGTGTTTCGTGTGTAATATCCTGTGTTTTTAGCTGTCCTTGGCAGGAGGAGTAGAGAGAATATTTTATCTTGATCTAGAACTTTTCATTCTTTTCTAGTCTTTACTGCTATCTTTCTCCAGGAGGAAACTTTATCCTGATTTTCTAGTGATACGTGTTTTTCACATTTTTGTATTTTTTTACATTTGGAATTACAAAGAGTAAGTAACTTTTTGTGTCTGGGGTTCTTTATCACTCAACATCATTTTGTGTTGTTGCTGTTCATTTGCTAAGTTATGGCCAACTCTTTGCGACCCTATGGACTCCAGCACGCCAGGCTTCCCTGTCTTTCCGTGTCTTCTGGAGTTTGCCCGAATTCATGTCCATTATATATGGACACATACACAAATATATGCAGTTGATCCTGGAACACCACTGGTTTGAACTACTTGGGTCCACTTTTATGCAGATTTCTTCCAGTAATTATATGGTGTTGCCCGTCATCCGCATTCATGGGTTTCATGTCTGTAAGCTCAACCAACTGCAGGTCAAATTTTTCACGTGCCTTTGCTTCAATCCGTGGATACAGACAGAACCTGCAGATGTCGAGGGCAGACTTTGGGACTTGAGTGCCCTGGAGTTTTGTTGTACTTGGGGCCTCCTGGAAGCAATCTATCCAGGGATACTGAGGTACAGCTGTACTATAGGCAGCATACCCATGTAAATTAAGGAAAGAACTTTCCCCAGCTGTGATCCCTGCAAAGTAGCAACTGTTAATAGCTCTTACCCTACTCTTGCCTGGAAAATCCCGTGGACGGAGGAGCCTGGTGGGCTGCAGTCCATGGGTTGATGAGGGTCGGACACAACTGAGGGACTTCACTTTCACTTTTCACTTCCATGCATTGGGGAGGGCAATGGCAACCCACTCTAGTGTTTTTGCCTGGAGAATCCCAGGGATGAGGGAGCCTGGTGGTCTGCCGTCTGTGGGGTCGCACAGAGTTGGACACGACTGAAGTGACTTAGCTTAGCTTATTCTTCCAGAATAAGTGTTCAGCCATGACCTATGTTTTGTTTCAGGTTTTTCTGCTGAAATGTGGATTGGCAGGGAAGAAGCTTCCATGCCTTTTACTCCATGCGCACAGACTAGCGAAGGAAACTTAGTTGAGGATATAGACCAGGCGCAGCCTAGCTCTTAGGCAGCTTTTCTTGGCCTCCAGTTCCTTGATAAAGGTGATGAGCCACACCTAATCAGGTGTGTGGCTCGGGGCCTACTAAACGGTCAGTGTTTGCCTTAAAGTGTTGTATAGCTGAGGCTTATCACCATTCTGGTTGATTTAGAGAAACAATCTTTGCCTTTCCATTTAGGGAAATATTCATACAGAAAGTACACTTGAACAAAACTCATGTAGCCACAACTTTATCATGTGGGAAAAGACAAAGAGTGAGTACTACAGAAGAGATGTGCGATATTGTTTCTTGGATCAAATTGTTTTTAGAGTCATTTAGATTAAATGGTTTTAAATTAGAATTGGATTGTTGGTTTCATAGAAATAGACCTTTAGAAATGTTGAGACAGATTACTTAGATCTTACTTTGCTTTCTTTCCCTGATGAGGATATAGACAGTGAAGTCTGAACACATTTTTTTTTGGGCCTTGATGTGTGGCATGTGAAATTCTAGTTTCCTGACCAGGGATTGAATCCATGTCTCATGTATTAGGAGCTCCAAATCATAACCACTGGACTACCAGGGAAATCCCTTAACACATTTTTTAAAACATGATCACTAAAATAGGAAAATTGCTAACAAAAGTTTTCACGTTTGTGTATGTGTATTAAATAAACCACATGCTAAGTCCCCCTACTAAAGAACTTCGTGATAAAATTGGACTTGGTAGTGTTTAGTAAAATAAAAGTTCAGCTATGATATTTCCAAATTGCATGTTTAATCTTTGATTTATATAGTTTAAAAGTTTAATTATATAAATTTCAAACTGTCACAAGTAATCAATGTAGTAAGCCATCATATTGCCAGCATCTAGATTCAACAGATACAAGCAGGGCTGACAGTTCTTTTATCTCAACTCTTTCCCTCTTGCTTCCCCACACTTCTACTGGATTGTTTTAAAGGAAATCGCAAATATGGCATCTTTTCATCAGTAAATGCTTATGAATTCTGTTTTTTTTTAATGCTTATGTATTCTAAGAGATAATAACTTGTTAAAAAAACTAACCATAATACCACTATCATACTGCTTACTGTCTTTATCCTCCCAAGTTTTAAAAGGCCTGTCAAGGGGCTTCCCTGGCAGCCCAGTGGTTAAGACTCCACACTTCCTCTGCAGGGGACACAGGTTCTATGCCTGGTTGGGGGAATAAGACCCCACATGCTGTTTGGTGCAGCCAAAAAAGTAAATAATTAAAAAAATAAAAATGCCTGTCAGTATTATTGCTATTAACATGATGATTACTGAGTTCTCTTTAGGTTATCTCTATAGTCCCTTTTGTCTTTGGATATAGCCTACTAGGGATGTATGATCATGTTATGAAGTCTCTAAAATAATTATTTTCTGTGATTAAGCTTGGTATACACAGGTTCATTTGTTTTTGGTTTTATTTTCTACTTTGACTGTTTGGTTCCCACTTTTATTATGTAAAAGAGTTCCATGATTCTAAAGATGATTTAGAAGCCTAAATGTTCCCTTCTCTTTCCTTTTATATAATCAGTGGAGCTTGTGAAGTCCCTGATAAAATAATAATATTGTATATGTGTGTATTTTGAGAGAGTCATAGTTAGTCAATTTTACTGTGGGGAAAAAAATTATATAGGGCAGTGGTTCTCAAACTTTTTTGGTCCCAGGATCCCTGTAAACTCTTCTGAAAGACTCAGAAGAACTTTTTATTTGCCGTATAAGAGAATAAAAACATTTAGAAATTTTTATTCACTTAACACACTTATTATGTGTTAATATACATTTTTCTTCGTGAAAATAACCATATATTCTAAAGCCAGAACATTGGTGAGAAGAGTAGATTTGTTTTATATTTGCACGTCTTATAAATGTTTGGTTTAGTGGGAAGCAACTACATTCAAACAGTTGTGTTCTGTAGCCTCTGGAAACCGCCGCTGTACACTGGCAAGACAGTGAGAGGAGACTCGTCGTGTTAGAGTGGAGAGAGTTTGACCTTGCAGGGCCCCGGTGAGTCCCAGTTCTGTACTGTAGACTCTGTTGAGCAGAGCTCTGGGGCTTGATTTAGATTTGTTGTGTTTGCTTAGTTTTGTGTTCCTTGGTTTGTCCTTTAGAAGGATGGAATCTTCTGAAAATCTGTCTGGATCTAATGGAGATCTGGTCTTTGCTCAACTCCAGCCCAGCCTGCCCCTTGCGGCTGTCCTGTGGAGTGTGGGGAACTGTGGTGCCCGGGTGGATGGGCGCACCCCGCAGTCACCGTGGTATTCCCGCCTGCAGCGCCCGCGAGCCCTAGGGGCCTCGGCCGCATGGGTATCTAGGAGGAGTCAGGCTGACTGTCAGCCATTTGCCCACTCCTTGGTGGTGTTCCGTGCATTACCTCCCTGTGTTCCGCTGGCCGAGTGTGCCAACAAAGGCTCTCCCTGGCCCAACCCCGGTCCCTCGCCGCATAACTGCTGGCTGCCAGTCACCATGTTTCTGCAGGGTGATGGGAGGCCAGCGGTGTTGCCACCGCTTCCCTCTGTCCTGTGTCCTGCCTGCCACGCTGTCTCTGCTGCCCCCTACTTCAGCCCCCGCGGCTGCTTGAGAGCTGGTGGAGGAGACAGGAAGAGGTGGAACCACTTGCACTGTGACTGCACGTGCCCGCCCACACTTAAGACTCAAACACCCCGTAAGTGGGGCATCTTGCATATGCCTGTCTCTAAAGTCAATCCACAGAGGTCTAGGCATTTCCGCTGGTACCCCGACATAGCGAATGACTTTGAGTGCAGGTTTGGGTGCTACCTGCAGAACCATGGTCATTGTAGAACTCATCCATGCCCCTGGGCATCTGCAGCTCAGCTCTGATGATTCTAGGTCACCAGGAGTGCATGTCCTGTGGCCCCGTTAAGTTGTTGTGCCAACCAGGGCAACTGGGAATTGGGTGATGGGGAACCCAGATTTGGTTCCGTAGAGGAAGCCTGGTAATGGACTACCCCAACCAAGGGGTAGCGGACTTGTTACTCTCAACCCAAGGGTGGGGAGGCAGTGATGAAAAACAGAACTGGTCTCTGGAGGTCTGGTGATTGGAATGAGTCCACTTAAAATTCTTTAAGGTGGATCCACTGCATGGCATATCTAGTACCTGCAGCTGAGGTGGTGGTGGTTTAGTTGCTAAGTTGTGTCCAACTCTTGTGACCCCATGGACTGTACCAGCGTCCTCTGTCTCTGGAATTCTCCAGGCAAGAATACTGGAGTGGATTGCCATTTCCTTCTCTAGGGCATCTTCCTGACCCAGGGATTGACCCTGGGTCTTTTCCATTGCAGGCAGATTGTTTACTGACTGAGCTATGAGGGAAGCAGCGGAGGTAGTCTCCAGCTTCAATGGCAGGGTGTTGAGTTCGGTGCAGTTAAAATACCATGTGATCTGCTGTGCAGGTTTATGGATGGGGATCCTCCGTCCCTATCCCCACACCCTGCTTCTCTCCTCGCCCTCCTGGCTCCTAGCCTGGTTTCCCTGGGCTGAAGTGCGGGAGCTGCCTGCACACTGCCGCTGGAAATCATGGCATGGGACCGTGATTCTGTTTCGTGTTGGAACTTTGCGGAGGCCGATTACATGCGATGGCTGGGAAGTTCCCACTGCACCGCTAGAGCTCAAAGTCTTAGATTGATGCAAAACGGACCAGAGTGAAAGCTGTTGCCATGGATGTTTTTTATTAATTAAGGATGAAGGTGTAAAAGGGAGGTTCAAAGAGATTCTGATCCCATATTGTCTCTCCATAAACGATGCCGACTGCCAGCGTTATTTCCGGTAATGTGCGGGTAGCTTACCGGAAAGCAAAGTCCTTCCGATGATGGTAGCGGCAGTGTCTGGTTCTAGAACTGAAATTTAAAGGCACAGTGGTGCAATCTGTGCTTTATTTGATACAATTCGGATAACTCGACTCCATGGAAACCAGGATTGACACTTTTGATAGCTTTTTCTTGGGTGGTGGTGAGTTGCTTTTCTGTCTTGCTGGAGCGATTTGTCTGGTTTATAGATAACAGGGAGACTAGTGTGCTAACCATAGGTTACCCTGAGGGCTTAATAGCCTTAACTTCGACAAATATTGTTTAGCCGCCCAAGATTGAGCAGTCACAAGTCTGTGATGCTCTCAAGTGGCCAGAACCGCACCACACTGCTCAGCATGTGTGCTTCCAGTCAGATGGGTGCTGGAGATTTCATTATTAAATCCGTTAGAGATAGGCTCTGGGTTGCAGTTGTTACTCATTAATGAGGAATTCCCTGTAAGAGAGTAGATCAGAAGTTTGCATCAAGTCCCTGCCCCTTGTTCACACTGCCCATTGCCCCTCAACATTCCCTCCTTGGGGTTGGTATTTGGCCTTGGTGGTTCGCTGAGAAGCCGTTCTAAATGAAAGTCACTACCAGGTTTTGGTAGGTGGCCCCGCGGAAGGACCACATTGGTGGACGAGAGCTTGATGGCACGCTTTCCGTCCTCTGCATGTCACCCACCACCCCAGGCCGACTGATGGCGGTGCAATCAGAACCACTTGGGGCAGGAGCATGAGGAGAAGCTGCTGCCCTCTGGCGGCAGACCCATATCCCTGCGCTCCCGTAGTTTCTGCTTAAGGCGGCCTCTGGCTGTTCTCTCTGGCCTTCGTGGTCTTGGGATGCCCCCTCCACACCCTGATTGTGTGTGTGTCTGTTACAGTGTCTCCCTCTAGTGGAAGGTTGTCCCCAGAGCCGCTCACTGCTGTTTCTATAAGTCCTGAGATAACGTTTGTGTGAAGTTTAAAGTTAGGACTGGACTTAGGACTTTAAAATGTTAGGAGAAGAATGGTGATTGATTTTTGCAGTTTCCCTGGTGGCTCAGACGGTAAAGTATTCGCCTGCGATGCAGGAGACCTGGGTTAGATCCTGGAGTCAGTAAGATCCCCTGGAGTCAGTAAGATCCCCTGGAGATGGGCGTGGCAACACACTCCAGTATTCTTGCTTGGAGAATTCCTTGGACGGAGGAGCCTGGATAGTTATAGTCTGTTGGGTCGCAAAGAGGTGTCACCACTGAACGACTAAGCACCATGCAGTTTTAAAGAAAACCACTGTTTCTGTCATTTTCAATTTTTATTTATTTACAGAACTCTAATACAAAGAACAATTGACCTTTTTATATAATAGGGATTTTAAGTTTCAGGTATATTTGATTATCATCTTGATCACCCTTTTCAGTTCTCCATAATGTTGATGATGTTTTATGTAGTGACAGAGTCTTACTTTGACAAATAAAAACTTTTTCAATATTTTAGGTTTTGGTGGTCTATTAATTTTTTATAAGTTATAACCAAAATAATTCAATTTTTCTTTTTTCATTAATAGACATATGTAGAGTGTGTCGGTCAGAAGGAACACCTGAGAAACCTCTTTATCATCCTTGTGTGTGTACTGGCAGTATTAAGTTTATCCATCAAGAATGGTGAGTCATCCTTTTGGAAAATTTTTGCCTGAGCTTCACTTTTGTCATCTGTATAATAAAGGGAATTGTTTCAATGACTTTTTCTATAACTAGATATTAAAAAAAATTTTTTTACTGTGTTTGGAGATTATCCCTATTCCTTATTACCAAGCCATGTCATTTTGGTATATTGTCTTTTGCCCATTTATTTGTTTTTACTGTGGGGAGCTTATATGTTCATGGGGAGTATTACGGTTTTCTGGTTTTGCTTAGGATGGTTATAGCTTACATTGAGGAAATGCTTTGTGTCAGGGAATACTCAGTACTTCTGTACATTTTAGCTCATTTAATCCTTACAGCAGAACTGTGAGGTGGCATATTACTGTCATTCACATGAGGAAACTGAAGCATAGAAAGGTTAACTTCTCGGTGGCACAGCTAGCCAATTAGTGATAGGCCTGGCCACCAGGCAGCAGTGTGATTAAACCAGTGTTAGAACTGATGCTGTTGCTTGGAGATTCTTTTTATATTCAGTTATCTTTGAGGAGATTACAGTTTACAGTAATTAATAGTTCAGATTAATCTCAATTGCTTTTTAGTAGTAGAAACATGTGTTTTTTATCTTTATTTGTTATAATTCTGTACTCTTCTAGGGCATCAGTGATAAAAAAAAAAGTTAAAGATACTCTGAATTCAAAATTGTAAAAGTTCTGTGATATGTAAAACTTTAGTACAGCAATATTAGTTTTCAGTGAAACCTCAAAATTTCCTTGTCATAAATACTATACTTATGAATATGTTTGTAATTTCAGCTTAGTTCAGTGGCTGAAACACAGTCGAAAAGAATACTGTGAATTATGCAAGCACAGATTCGCTTTCACACCAAGTAAGTTCTTCAGAAGTTTATACTGCATTTCTAGATTATAACTGGCTACCTAAAGGTGTTTAAACAGTTTTAAAGCAACTATTTTTGATTTAATTTGTTTTTGATAGTAATAGAAGGTATTGCTATAGCATTTTGGAAACCATTTTTTAAAACTACATGTTAGCTTTTAACACACGCATGTGTGATTTAATTTGCAAGATATTTTTTTCTTTCTTTTTTATATTTTAGATGAGTTCAAACATATACAAAGGTATAATGAACCTATGTGTATCCATCACTCAGTTGCATCCATTTTCAACCCATAGCCCTTACATGTAGTCCCCTGTGCTCTTTAACAGCAAGCATTTATTATCTCATAGATTCTGTGGGTCCAGAATCTGGACCGACCTTTGTTGGATGTCTCTGGCTCAGCATCTCTCATACGCTTGTAGTCAGTGTTGTCAGCTAGAGCCCCAGTGTCATTCGAAGGCTTGGCTGGGAAGCTGTGGGGTGAGGTCTTTCTCTGAGCTCGCTCAGGTGTGTGTGAGGGGTCAGGCCCCCGCAGGCCGTTGACTGGGGGCCTCTCTCAACTGCATGTGGGCTTCTCTGGTGGTTCTCTGTGCTCTTGTTCCCACATCTCCATCCTTATTACAGAAAATCCCATGTATGATTTCATCTGTACATATTTTAGCATGTACCTCCAAGACAAGGGTTCTTAAAAAAAAAAAAAACACAGCTCTAATACCATTATTTACGCAGAAAAGTGAGTAATTAATGATGCCTTAAATTTGTGAAATATCTCATCCCTATTAAAATTTGGGATAGCTTTTGAGTTAAAATTGTGTTGGTGGTAATAATAACACTAACAATGAAAAATATTTAATTCACTTTTTAAAAACAAGACTTTTTAAGCTCAGTATTTTGTAAACCTATGGTAAATATTTTGCAGATCTTTAGAATTCCGATTATATTTTATAAGTCTTTTGCCTATTGATTTATATTAATATTATGTACCTTATAAATAAGTAGATGTTCGTACTGGCAAGGTATCAAGAATTTGAAGCATATTTTCATTCTGGGATCCTAGTACATTGCTCTTCTTCCTCTTCTGCCCCCTCCCCCAAAGCTTTTTCTGCTTTGGTGTTTGTTTGTTTTAAGCATCTTGAAGTGCTGAGTATAAATTCTGTGAACTAGTGTTAATTTTACTTTGTTTTTATGCAATGAGTATATGTGATTAAAATCATAACAGTTTACTATTTGAATGTTGGCTGTGCTAGAATGGGAGCGGGGAGTGGCTAAGGACCCCAGTGGGCTGCTGCTCCTGTAGGAAGTGGCTCTGCTGCAGATGCTGCGCACTGGGAGCGCTGCTGCTGAGGCTAGTACTGGGGGAGGGTTCTTTCTTGAGGACCTCTGTCAGCTCTATCATTTGCACCTGTACGCTTTATGTGATCTGTGATAACTCTGGAAACTAGTTGGTTATATTGTTTGAATGCTGAAATGTGTATGAGTTAGCCTTACATAAAGTTCCTGGCTCTTGAGTGAGGGGGGTGTGTACATCTCTTGAATCTTTTTTCCTGCTCAGAGGCCTATTTTATTGGCTTTTATATTTATGTAATCTGCTCTCATAAATGACTTCTGGGTAAATGTAGTATTATGTTGTAACTATTTGAATTATTTTTCATATGGGACAAAATACTTAAGTGCAATACAAAGGTCAAAAGTTAGGTAGTTCTGTATACCTACAAGTAACCTATTTTTGAATCTTCATGAAGTTGTGTGAACTTTTTCCTTTTCCCCCCTCTTACAGTTTATTCCCCAGATATGCCTTCACGGCTTCCAATCCAGGACATATTTGCTGGACTGGTTACAAGTATTGGCACTGCAATACGATATTGGTTTCATTATACACTTGTGGCCTTTGCATGGTTGGGAGTTGTTCCTCTTACAGCATGTGAGTATTCATTTCCCTGTTGCTGGAGTTAAGTATTACACAACTGTTTAATATTATAAAGTATTTTTGTTCAGTGATGTTTATTAGATATTATAATGTTGTATATTAGGAAAGCTTCATTTAGAACATGTTATTTACCTGAATGAAAAACCATTTTTTAACAGGTGAGCTTCTTAAATGAACGTGGGAAAGAAACACAGCATACAGAGGCTAATAATGAAAGTTCATGAGAGAATTGAAAAATGAAAATCAAAGCATAATTGAAAGGAAATTGACTTTTACTCTTTGAAGTTTATCAGAGCTTTCAAAAATGGCAAAAGATGTATTTTTTTGTAATCCCTTTTAAAAAACACATCCTCAATGGTCCTGAAGAGTTGGGAAGTGTATTTTTCGAATATAGGAGTACTTCTGGGAAATTGGTATTCTAACTCTTAGTTGATTCTCTCTAGGTTCTTTGTGTTCTTAAAGACATGGAGAGGAGTCAGTAGTATATGTGCCAGAGTATGTAGATAGCATTCTTTAGAGTTAAATGCAAACAAGATTTTTACATAAGTGTGATTAATATCCTCATGTCTTCTTAAAATAAATAAGCTTGATGAATTATGAAAATCTTATGAGAATAGCAGAATCGGTACTACTCACTTGAAGAATGAATTAGTGAGCTAGAAGATTGAGCAAAGAGTTCTCTAGGATATGACTCAGAGACAAGAAGTTGTAAGTATGAGGGAAAAAATTGAGAGATAGAGGCCACCTCCTGTTGTTTCAGTATCTGACTAGTAACTAGTTCCAAAAGGTGAGAGAGAGAGAGCTGACTCTGATAAAGGAAAAAGACAAAGCTAGGCCCATTCTAAAGTTTTCCAGTGCTGAATAGGGTAGTGTATAGGTATTATGCTTTCAGATTATCCTACAAAGTAATGACAGTCAGGCTGGCTGAATGTTAGAAGACAGCTGAAGCTTCAAAATTTGACAAAATTTTTGAACCTAAAATCTTCGAAAATTATTCTCAGATAGAAGGACAAATACAGACATTTCAATAGAGGCAAGGAGTTGGAAAGTTTACTACTTCAAATTATTTATGAAATAGTGTTTGAAGACATATTTTACTAAGGAGAGCAAGGAATCAAAGAGAAAGGTATGATTTACAAAGAAAAACAAGTACTTCTTATAGCTAAATTATAATTGTTATTAATCTACAATAATTGGAGTAGGAAAGGGCTGCCCATTCCAGTATTCCTGCCTAGAAAATTCCATGGACAGAGGAGCCTGGTGGCTACAGTCCATGGGGTTGCCAAGAGTTGGAGATGACTGAGCATGCATGCGCTACAGTTTTTTAGGTGTCAGTCTGAAACTAAAATTCTAGGCGATCTTCACATGAAAGAATCTTGTGAGGGGAGGATAGAAACGAGAGCCTTTTAGATTGTTTGTCTTACTTGCGGGGAAATTATAGATGCTTTAGACAAAACAAGAAAATATAGGCCTAGCCAAGTAAGAGTCCTGAACTAGCAAAAGTGATTAAGAACAGAGGTGCCACCACTGTTCAGGGGAGGAAAGATGGTCATTTCAGTAAACGGTATAGCATCAACTAGTTGGGCATATGGAGAAAAACGAACCATACCATCATCTCCCACCTGACCCAGGTTAATTTTAGATAGATCATAAGTCTGATTGTGAACATTAAAATTTTTAAAATTTCTAAAAGATAATATACTAGAATAACCATAGAAGAAAACATTGAGAAATTTGACTTAATTAAAGTTAAGGTTTTTAATTCATGCTTAGACATCCTTAAGAGAGAAAGGCAAGCTACAGAGTGAGAGAAGGTATCTGCAGTTCACATATCTAACAAAGGACTTGTATTCAGGATATACACAAGGAGTATGTAATAAAAGAACTATTAAATCTGAGAGAAAGGCAGACAAGCCAATTAAAACGTGGACAGCAGATGTGAACAGGTGTTTCTGGAAAGAAGATTAAAGAGCCAGTAAGCACAGGACAAGATGCTTAGTATCATTAGTCATCAGGAGAAGGTACAAGAAAGGTACTCTACAGAATCAGCAGAACGGCTGAAGTTAAGGGAAAAAAACAGTGCCAAATGCTTTTTATTAGGATGTGGATCATCTGAAACATGTATTCATCAGTAGTAATGAATATAAATATGGTATAACCACCTTGGAAAGCTGTTTGGCATTATCTGTCAGTGGTTAATATTTTAAATACATTATGACCCAGCAGTTCTATTTCTGGGAATATTGATTGCAGAAATATTCACAGGACACAGCCTTGTGTCCACTGAAAGACTTGTATATAATAGTGTGATCACTGCAGCTCTGCAGATAGTAGTTTAAAAGTGGAAGCACACGAGTAACAGTAGAATGGATACTGTGCACTTATCCCTATAATGGAATTCTACATAGTGATGACAAAAGAGCTGGCTGTCGTGACATAGGATAACATGGATGAACTTCACTTCTTTGAGAAAAAGAAGCCAGGCACAAAGAGTATGAATTGTATGATTGCATTTCTGTGACTTTTTAAAATAGGCCAAACTGATCTGCAGTGATAGAGATCAGAATAGTGGTTACCTTGTGCTGGAGATATTGACTGGGAAGTGGCTTGAAGGAGCCTTCTGGAGAGCTAGAAATGTGGAGAATCTTATCTGCGTGGCAGTTACTTGGATATATAGTGATGTAAAAATTCACGCAGATACACTTAAGATTTATGTGAATTTTACCTTTATAAAAAAGTAACAAAACTTAGAGGTAACTACTTGGAGAGTAGAAGTAAGATGGTGAGTTTTTATCCTAGGGAGTAGGAATAGGAGACAGTGAATAAAATTTGAAGTCCACCAAAGGACAGGAAAGACAAGAAGAGAGGACAGAGAAAGGGGAGTAAAAGTGATCACAGTAGCTCTGATCACTGTGTACATGTGAAAGTGTTCCACTATGAGAAAGAAGTACAAAACAGCCGGGGCTGATGTTAGAGAGATTTGTTAGCTAACAAAACACAGGAACAGTATTCACCAGCCAGGTATTCTTCAAGATGAAACACTTTAAATGAGGAAAAGCATTTTATTTTATATTAATAAAAGAAAACGTAAGAATTTTTATGCATCAGCAAACAGGACTTAGAACATAAAACATTCACAGCCATAGTGGAAAACTAACACACTTCTCTGAAATCAGCAGATCAAATAATAAAAAATTAAGTAAGGACTTTGAGGATTTAAGTAAGAGGTAACAGGCTTGGTTTCTGTTCTGACTTGTTTGCACATACACTCATACACAATTAAAATCTGTCATACTTCTTTCTTTAAGTTAGCAGTGTGCCTGTGACTGTCTCCATGTAGGAAGGTGTTGAACTACCCTGTTTTTAAGCACACTAGTAAGGAAGCCTTTAATTTATGAATCTATTCTCTTATCTACAGACAATTGGCCTTCTGTCAGTTTTACTTTGCTATAAACATACTTGCTTTGAATATTTTAAACACAGATATGAGCAATTTGCATTACAGAAAATCTGTTCCTATCTTTCTATTTTGACTTGACATTTGAAAACAGCCATTGAAGTTACTGTAAATTTTTGGTACAAGGCTATAGAGGATACTTAAACTAACACACAAGTACTGGTTTGAAAGAAAACCTCAACTTTTGGGCCCCATTTCCAAATCTATTCCTGCCTGTTCTGGTAAGAGGATAGGGAATGGCTATATATTGACCCTTACTTCATATTTTCCCTTCATGGCCAGATTGAAGATTTTGTCCTTTTGAAGACTCTTGAATTTGTGTTTTTAAAAAATTGGTTGTTAGTTTGCTATTCATAGCATTGAAGCATGTACTCCACTGAAAAGTGCTTTTAATTTCAGAAAGCATGTACCCCCAAAACTTCATTTTCATGAACAGATTCAATGAATTTTGAAATTCTAGGTTAAAAAAAATTCTCTGTATTATAATTTTGGAGATCTTTTCTGAATTCCTCCCCCCCGTTTTTCAAACATCTAAGCTCATTCAGTAAACACAAGTAAGTAAATCTAGAGAGAATCTAAACTTTAAACATTATTGTGTAACACTTACTCTTTACTATCACTATCTTTAATACTTGATCTTTTTTTTTTAGTTTAGTATTTTGTGATTCAAACTTGCAAAGACCAAGTGTTTATTTCAGTGGCATTCCCACTTTACCTCTGTTTAACTGAATGACTGTGTGAATTATGATGAGAGCTGTGACTGTGCTGTTGTGCCCTTCCTTGGCAGGCCGCATCTACAAGTGCTTGTTTACTGGCTCTGTGAGCTCCCTCCTGACGCTGCCGCTGGACATGCTGTCCACGTGAGTATTGAACCTCATAGCTGTGGAAGGCTGTGCGGTGGGAACGGTGCTCATCTGTTCTTCCACATGCTTGGATTTGTTGTGATTGGAAAAGTCCTTCTATTCCTCTTACCTATTCTAACAGCTACAGGGGAAGCAACTGATACATGTAAATGATGTTTTAAAACATACCATCTTAAAGGAGTATTTGGTAATGGTCGGAAAGCTAGTTAAATAAGCTGTCACATAGTGCGAGAAAATGTGTTGTTCCACGTAGCTGCTGAGAGTTCCTTTAAACATGTTTTTAACAACACAGATGTTTGAAGCCAGATACCTTTTTAAATTTTTTTTTTTTGATTGTTAGGTTATGGACTCTAAAAACTTGTTGACTGTAGCTTTATTGTATTTTAATTTGACATGAAGCATTATAATTGCAGTTTCTTGGGAAAGACATGTGACTTATATTTTTATTATTGATGTTAGAAATACTGTAAATGATTAACTGTATCAAGATCATTAGAATATTAAGCTTGCAAAAGATTGGACTTCTGTTTGCTAAATCTTCTTTTGTACCCAACTGACCTTAGGTTTCTGATCCCTATTCAGTAAAGGCAAAGGATAATATAGGACGGTTTTTCAGAATAGAGGCATTCAGATTATATTATGAAAACAAGCCAAATGACAATAGAAGAGTGCAGGAGAGCATGTTTCATTTCTGATAAACAAGAAATCAAGTCTCTGCATCATTATTTTGAATTATGGAAACATGAGATATGTAAGCAACTTGGTTTTCCCACTGGTGGTTTTACCTGCTGGTTTTACCCTTTTGGATAAAACAGGCAAGCTATTTATTTCTGTGTCTTTGGCAGTATAGGAAGCAGAAAAAAGGTTTTGAATTTCATTCACATTAGAACAGCTTCTGAAGTAATGTTCATAAGTAGATAGGAATCTTGGAAATAGGGCACTAATGGCTGTGGTCATGATAACAAGGAGAAGCAGTGATTTGACACACTTGACAATTTAGAAATAGTGTAATAATATTACCCTTTGTATGAAAATGCTAACCTGTGAAGTGATCCACTGGAAATAAGTACGACAGCATTCCTATATCTGGACATCAGATTTTTATCTCAGCCATCCAGAACACAATTTTAGTATGGAGGCAAGGAAAATCAGTCTTAAATGGCTGAAGTGTCATTCATTATGTCTCTGTGTTTATGACATAACTCACCTCTGGCTTTCCTTTAGAAATTGTATGCTAGAGAAAAGCTCATGTTAGAAGTATCAAGGGAGGTCAGAAACAAGTTAAAAGTGATGGAAGTTGCATTTTAACATCTATGAAGTAATAAAATAACTGTTTCAAACAGGGTGGTCTTGTTCCATTTAGTTTGAGGCTGAGTTGTATTTATCATTGTAACTTTTGAGAGAACAGTATAGCAGCCAGTCAGTATCCCAGTTGTTTAGAAAAGATGACTTGAGGTCCCATGTGTGCTGTTCAGTAAAGTGGGGTGTATTCCTCCTTTTATGGTTTCTGTTTTGAGTGGCAAAATATGTTAGTATTTGCCAAAGCTTAAATTGGGAGGCTTTGACTTTGTGAAAGCCAGGTGCTTATGGAAACCACCGTGCCAGAGAAGTTTCCGTGTTTCGGTCTCAGGGCAGTGTTCTACTTGCCTACCGCCTTTACTGCTTGTTGGTGGGACCGCTAAACATCTGATTGTTTGGCTGGTGTGATCATTTAGGTAGTGCATTGAGGTGGTAACAGAAGGAACCCTGGCACTGGAATAAAGTTGCAACTTTTTGGTGACCTTGGGCAAATCATTGGGCAGTTCGAAACCCTTGTCTACTCATCAGACAAAATTCACATTCAGTTTTTACGTGTATTGGTGAATTTAACCTTTGAACAGCCCACTCTTCAAAGTGGGCTGAACCCCCTCCCTGAGGCACATTCAGAGATTAAATTCACAAATATATGTGAAAACCATGTGTGAATTTTGAGCACTGTGTTACTCAGTAGCACAGTTACCACCAAAACACAGAGCTGCTGCTTGCCTTATGTTGGCAGGCTCCCCCTTTCACGCCAGCCTGATGGGTTAGGGCCACGCCTGAATTGCCTTCATAAGCTTCCTCAACTGATACTGGAAGAATGCTGGAGGCTCGGTGGGGATCATCGAAAGAAATTGTAAGCGTGGGTAGATTTTATAATCTCATGCTGCCTTTTAGAATGTGAAGAATTGAACCAGTTTTTCTGAAAGCACTTATAGTTAAATGACTTATTTTTTCTGAGTAATGTTTCATTGTCTCTATAGAATATATTTTTTGAAAGTTTACTTAAAATTTTTTAGTACCTTAGCAGGTGCTACATATTCCATAGCCCGGGTCTTCAACATCTCAAGGCACAGTCTGTCAGTTAACTATTACTACAAAACATGCTGTCTCCAAAACTTAGTAACTTAACGAGCGTTTTAATTCACTCGTAATTCCAGGGGTTAACAGTTTGGATTGGGCTCAGCGGGTAGGTTTACCTGTTGGACTTGCCTCAGTTATGCCTGCATGTCATTGGGGTGGGATGGTCTAAGATGAGGTACTTTGGTTCTTCCATACGACCTCTCTTCCAGAAGGCTAGTGGGGCTTCTTTACATGGTGGTCTCAGGGCAGCCTTCTAAAAGGGTGAGGATGGAAGCTTGGAAGCTCTCTTCTAGGCTTTGGAACTCAGGAATTCTCACTTATGGTGCAGATGGTTCCCAAACCAGCCCAGAGTTAAGGTGTGAGGGGAAAGCAGAGGATTCTACCAGGAGTCTGTCACTGTTTAAAGTCTGCGGTGACTGGTTGCTGTTCTTACTACTGGTGACAAGGCAGGAGGCAAGAAGGGTTCCCACCTATCAAAATTTTAATGTTCTGGAGGGTTCCTTAGCAAGGGGTTGATTATCATTCCTCTTTCTACTAAGATATATTCCAGATAGTATCTGAGGACCACATTATTTCAGTTTGGAGCTTAAAGGCTGAGGTCTCCCAAATTGACCCTTCCTTAAGTCTCCATGAAGGGAAAAATGTCATTTTATTATGATAGTGAATTTTCCAAAGGCTCCACAAATTCTTGAGTTAGCTTTGAATTATTTTAAAATCAGACATAGACCAGGGAAGGATATGCTCCTTCAGAGAGGAAAAGAACAAAGAAGTGTTCAGTAGAGTAATACTCTGTGTATTGACATGTGGATTGTACATGATCTGTTAGAATTTGTTGAGGAGCTAATATACTTTTAGTGTATTTGCTGTTAGCATTGAAATTCAGTCTGCCTTCTGAATGAGGCCTTGGTAGCGCTTCCCACAGGCGTCTTGCCTTGCGCGTTGTGAGCTGTGTGTCTGTCAGCCTTCCTGTAGTGTCTTTGGACCTTACTAGAGGCTCTTTTCGATTTGCTGATTCTGCTCATTTTCATAGGTTTAAGTATGAGCCAAGCAAGTTGGTTAAACTTGTGTGTAAAATAAGGATAAGGAAATTCTTAGTAAGTGTTGGGCAGAGTTATTTATCTTTAGTAAATTCATGCATTTAATACCTGACCTTTGTCAAGTATTTGGCTACTCTTATTTTTTGCTTGCTGCCTTCCTTTTTCTCAGTCATCCTCAAAGAGAGGCTGGATAGCTGGTTTATGTAGTTCTGATGTTATTCCTTACCTTCTATAATATAAACACATACAATACAAATACATAAATACATATATTTGACCCTCTTACAGGTAAAGTGCCACCATCCTCAAATAACTTCTTGAGAGACTGACTTTTACCAAGAATTTACCACTTTTTGGCTGTTCTTTCTAGATTTTTGTATAAAGTGAATGTTACCTTTGGTTTCTTAACTTGAAGTGTTGTTTGGAGTAGTTCTGTATACCTCTTTCTTTTTTTTAAACAGGGACAACTTGTTGGCGGATTGTTTGCAGGGTTGTTTTGTGGTGACGTGCACACTGTGCGCGTTCATCAGCCTGGTGTGGCTACGAGAGCAGATTGTCCACGGGGGAGCCCCAATATGGCTGGAGCACGCCGCTCCGCCCTTCAATGCTGCTGGGCATCACCAAAATGAGGTAAACCCCTCTGTCCCCAAATTCATTTGATCTGGGTGGGACATGAGAATTATTGTCCCCCTCCAGGATCTAAACCCTTGACTCCTGTGTCCCTCATTGCGAAGCAGGACAATGACAAGGTTTGGGAGAAGTTTAAGGGAGAGGTGAAAAATCAGAACCACATGGCTGTGACTTTGCCTGTTAGTTTCCCAGTGAGACTGGGGGCAGTATTAGGTTGTGTACTGAGTGCGCCTTCATTCCCTTCGCCTGGGCTAACAGCTGCCTGGAACTTAATATCCAAATCTCCTTCATGTCCTTTTGATGTGTTCCTTAACATTAAGGAGGCCCCTTGCTCTCTTTGTTCATTAGTTTCTTTATGTGTAGAACAACTCACCTTTGTCTTAAGCATTACCAAAAGTAGAAAAAAAGGAATATTGTTGATAACAGCCTTGTACAGTTTTACTTTTTCTTAATGAGAGATGGCATGCAAGATGAAGAGCGTTTGCTTGAGGCATTAAGAAGAGGACGGTATGATAAATGATTTTTAGTATCTTGTTTACTGAGAAACTACAGGGCTAAAGATGTCAAAGAAAAAAAACTGACACAAAAACAGTTGACACCTTGTAAAATTTTTATTATGAAAAAATTGACTATAAAATTAACTCTGTAAATGGTTAACAACAGTTTTTCATTTAAGTACCTTCGCTTTTTCTAGTGTTAGGATTGATTTCATCAAATTCCACCATACCCTTTTCTCTACAGATTTAAGGGTACAGCTTCTTTGAAAACTATGCATATGAGAAAATGGGACTATAAAGCAAGCATGCTTTTCTTAACCTAGTGTTAATACTTCATCATTGTATCTCATATTTGAAGCATGACCACAGTTCTCTTAAGAGTCTTTGTTACCTTTATAGGAGTTCAGTGTTTTAATTAACTGCAACTGGGTCTTTGCATTTGGTGGGTTGCAGAATTCAGGAAGAGGTGGAGAAATGAGTGTGTGGGAACTGATGACGTTCCTGTGGACAGGCTTAACCTGCAGTGCAGACTTCTGAGAAATCTTTCCTCAGGTGTTAAACTGATGACTGAGAATACAGTTATATATCAGTATGTGTGTAAACAAGCAAGTAGAGAGCATAAATACATTTTCATCCCTGAAGTGATCAGTAAAAACAAGAGGTTGCCTTATAAAGAAGGATTCTGAAATGATGTATTCAAAATAGCCAGATTTGTTCATGTATTTTCTGTAATGCTTCGTGAAATGTTAATCTCTAAATTATACTGAATGAACGTGTATACTGTTAAGTGAGTTTGTGTTCTTATATTACCAAGTTGGTCCAAATTCAGATATATTTAGAAGAGATGCCCTTGAGAGCTGATTTTTTGGGATTTTAGTAGAGTGTTTGTTTGCTAGTTTTGTTTTTTTAGAAAGGAAGGTACAATTTGGAAATACTGCAAAACGGAAACAAGTTAGCCAAATTTCTGGTCTGTTCTGTCATTTTAGGCTCCAGCTGGAGGAAATGGTGCTGAAAATGTTGCCCCCGAGCAGCCTGCTAACCCCCCAGCGGAGAATGCGGTGGTGGGGGAAAACCCTGATGCCCAGGACGAGCAGGCGGAGGAGGAGGAGGAGGAGAACGAGGAGGAAGACGACGCAGGAGGGGAGGATGCAGCCGACGCCAACAACGGGGCGCAGGGTAATGGCTGCGGCCTGTCCCCACCCTTTCTCTGTTCCCAGCTCCCCGGGGGAGGGCCGCAGTCTTCAAAACTTCATGGGTTTGAAGTTCTGTTTGTAACCTGATTTTACTTTATATTAGCAGACTTGCATTTATGGGCATTCATAAGCATGACATTCTTTTTAGCTATGAAGCAGGGCATGTTTTGTGTTTTAAAATTCTTCACACAGGACTTTTTAAAGGATGGATAGGAAGAAGTTATTTGTAAGTTGGAGTAGATACTGTATTTTTTAAAAAGGAATTTACTACCATTTTATCTGATCGCTTTGCCATCTTTACTGAGTCAGTGCAACTTCTCTTATTAAAGAAGAATTTTGAAGTGTTTTCTGCAGACCAGACATCACCCAGAGAAACTCATTTCTCATTTTCTGGCAGTATGTAAAAACTCTAGAATGTAAAAGAATGTCTGAGACTAGCCCACCAGTCAGCTGTCAGCAGTTCACCATGTTCTTTTCTCTCTCCGGCCCCAGAGGTTTCCTGTGAAGTGCTGCACTGTCTCTGGGTCCACTTATCATTGCTGAGTGTTCCCTCTGCCCCAGGCATGCAGACACCAGGTCCTTGCCTTCCTGGAATTTCTGGTCTAGTGATGAAGTAGAAATAATCCAAGTGAGCGAGTCTGTTATTACACAGTATGATAAGAGTGCAGCTTGCTCTGAGGGTGCTCCTGAGAAGAGACCTGTTTGAAATAATTCGCTGGGTAGCTAAGAGTAAGTGATCCCTGAGCTGTGGCTTGAAGGATGAGAGGAAGCCAATTGTATAGAGGGAGCAGGGGCCTTTGAAGGGGGGGGGGGGTGTGTTCCGCGGCTCTGAGAGTGCAGCCGCAGTGCCCCAGTGACACCTGGTTTCCCTGTTGTCTCATGCAGTGGGTCCTGACTGGACCCTCCTCCCTTCCTGTTCCACACAGTGTTTATACTGATCTCTTGCCCTTAAAATCTGTCAGTGATTTCCCCATTACACTAAAGAACAAAATAAAATCCAGGCTTCACTTTCCTTTTGTATCAATATGATCGATCCCCATCTGTCTTTCGTAAACATCCTCTACCACCCTCTTCCTCACCCAGAGAGTTCTAGTTGCCTGGGTTCTTCACTTTTCTCAAATCCACCAGGTTCATTCTTGATTCAGAGCTGTTGAGTTCCTCTATTTCACATAATCTTATTTATGTCCTTTCTAGCACTTATGTCACAGTCTGGAATCATCTAATTTATTTTGTATGTTGTGTTTGTTTGTTTTTTAAAAATTGCCTAACTAGCAAATATTCAGTGTGGAAAAATTTTAATTTTAGTTTAGCCTATTTTAACTGTTGTGTTTAACAACAGTTATAAAACACTGTTAAACGCAACTTAAAATGTCTTATTATTTATTAAACTCACATTCCAGAAGTAATGTTTAAATTATATTTCCAGATGACATGAACTGGAATGCTTTAGAATGGGACCGAGCTGCAGAAGAGCTTACGTGGGAACGAGTAAGACTTCTATCTATTAAGTGTCCTGGTGTTTTAATTCTAATGTATGTCTTAAAGTTGGCCATATTTAGATGGGTCACTGATTTTGCAGTTATATTTGATGAAAATAATTACCAGAACTTCAGTTTCTAGAGGAAATTAAGTGATACATTGTTTGTGTTGAAAATATTACAAATACTGTGATAAAGATCCATTAATTCCTTTTCTGTCTTTTGGTACAAACCTTGTTTCACTTATGAAATTTGTAACTTGAAATTGTGCACTATTGAAACTGAAGTAACAATTTAAATATAAGTATTAACTCTGATATTTCAGTTAACAAAACAGTACAGTATATCATGAAATCTTGACTGGTTCCATATCTAATGTAAGAATAAAAATCCAAGACGGAGTTTTTTTAACTTTATGTAATTTGGATTAAAAGGATATCCAAAATATAAAACTCCTACGATAAGTTTTTCAGTCTCTGAGAATGATAGGCTCTTTTGGAAAGTAGTGGGTAAATATTATGTTTAAAGATATTGAAAGGATAGTAAGCTTTTTTCATAAATAAAATTTATTTTTCATAAAATTTATTTTCATAAATAGATGAAAATCCTGTTGAATCTTGATTTAATGCTTATTATTTATTTTAGATGCTAGGACTTGATGGATCACTAGTTTTTCTAGTAAGTAAAGCTAATCTTTTTTAATAATAGAATTGTAACTTTGTTTGTCTTAGTGATTCAGTGATCTCAAATTTACAATATATGGTTGCTTTTTATGCTAAGGTCAAAATGCCCTTTGATTTTTGATTACTTGGTGTATTGAAGAAAGTCTTTTTTGTGTATTGAAAATATTGGCAAAGCATAAACATAATGCTATCTAAAAATGAAATTATTAAAAATATTTGAATTTCAGAAAAGAAAATGAAGTACGAAGTTGATGGTAATTCAGAAAACTTGGTGTTCTTTTAAAGTCCCAGCTTGCTGTGTTTTAATGCCTGAACTGGTGAAAACAGCAGCTTTGAGATGTTCGCAGAGAGAGCCCTGTTTGCTGAGCCTCACCTATGTTCACCTTAACAATAAAGAGTACCACTGTAATGTAAAGAGCAGTTCTTCGAAGAACTTGTTCTTTAAGGTGAAATGATGCTTTTTCCAGGTTCTGTGATATAAAGTCACAGAACTTGCCCTTTGGGATTTTTAAATAGCTTTGGTCATCAAGATGATTTTGGCTGCAGGTAGCCAAACTCCAGCTGACTAAAACTGCTAACATAAGAGGAAGTCCAGAGGAAGGATGGGTTTCAGGTGTGCTTGATCCAGGGGCCCAGCGATGTCACGGACCCACATAATTTCCCTCTGCTGTTCACAGAGGCCCTCCTAAAACTGCCTCTGGATGGAGCTAGAATAGGAATTGAGGCTCATAGCTTGAGGATTTGAGGAATATATCTGATGATAATTCTCAGATTAGTAAAAAGTGATATTAGTGAGCTCCTATTCAGGGTTAGATCTGGAGAAGGCAATGGCACCCCACTCCAGTACTCTCGCCTGGAAAATCCCACGGACGGAGGAGCCTGGTAGGCTGCAGTCCATGGGGTCTCGAAATGACTGAGCGAATTCACTTTCACTTTTCACTTTCATGCATTGGAGAAGGAAATGGCAACCCACTCCAGAGTTCTTGCCTGGAGAATCCCAGGGACGGCGGAGCCTGGTGGGCTGCTGTCTGCGGGGTTGCACAGAGTAGGACATGACTGAAATGACTTAGCAGCTTAGATTCAAGGTTAGATCACAGTCGGATTCAGTTCAGTTCAGTTGCTCAGTCGTGTCAGACTCTTTGCGACCCCATGACCTGCAGCACACCAGGACTCCCTGTCCATCACCAACTCCCGGAGCCTACCCAAACTAATGTCCATTGAGTCGGTGGTGCCATCCAACCATCTCATCTTCTGTCATCCCCTTCTCCTCCTGCCCTCAATCTTTCCCAGCATCAGAGTCTTTTCAAATGAGTCAGCTCTTTGCATCAGGTGGCCAAAGTATTGGAGTTTCAGCTTCAACATCAGTCCTTCCAATGAACACCCAGGACTGATCTCCTTTAGGATGGACTAGTTGGATCTCCTTGCAGTCCAAGGGACTCTGAAGAGTCTTCTCCAACACCACAATTCAAAAGCATCAATTCTTCACCGTTCAGCTTTCTTTATAGTCCAATTCTCACGTCCATACGTGACTACTGGAAAAACCATAGCCTTGACTAAACAGGCCTTTGTTGGCAAAGTAATGTCTCTGCTTTTGAGTATGCTGTCTAGGTTGATCATAACTTTCCTTCCAAGAAGTAAGCGTCCTTTAGTTTCATGGCTGCAATCACCATTTGTAGTGATTTTGGAGCCCCCCCCAAATAAAGTCAGCCACTTTCCACTGTTTCCCCATCTATTTGCCATGAAGTGATGGGACTGGATGCCATGATCTTAGTTTTCTGAATGTTGAGTTTTAAACCAACTTTTTCACTCTCCTCCTTTACTTTCATCAAGAGGCTCTTTTAGTTCTTCTTCACTTTCTTCCATAAGGTTGGTGTCATCTGCATATATGAGGTTATTGATATTTCTCGCAACAATCTTGATTCCAGCTTACGCTTCATCCATCCCAGCGTTTCTCATGACATACTCTGCATATAAGTTAAATAAGTAGGGTGACAATACACAGCCTTGACATACTCCTTTTCCTTTTTGGAACCAGTCTGTTCCATGTCCAGTTCTAACTGTTGCTTCCTGACCTGTATATAGGTTTCTCAAGAGGTAGGTCAGGTGGTCTGGTATTCCCATCTCTTTCAGAATTTTCCACAGTTCATTGTGATCCACACAATCAAAGGCTTTGGCATAGTCAATAAAGCAGAAATAGATGTTTTTTCTGGAACTCTCTTGCTTTTTCGATGATCCAGCGGATATTGGCAATTTGATCTCTGGTTTCTCTGCCTTTTCTAAAACCAGCTTGAACATCTGGAAGTTCACGGTTCATGTATTGCTGAAGCCTGGCTTGGAGAATTTTGAGCATTTTATTAGTGTGTGAGATGAGTGCAATTGTGCAGTAGTTTGAGCATTCTTTGGCATTGCCTTTCTTTGGGATTGGAATGAAAACTGAGCTTTTCCAGTCCTGTGGCCACTGCTGAGTTTTCCAAATTTGCTGGCATATTGAGTGCAACACTTCCACAGCATCGTCTTTTAGGATTTGAAATAGCTCAACTAGGATTCCATCACCTCCACTAGCTTTGTTCGTAGTGATGCTTCCTAAAGCCCACTTGACTTCACATTCCAGGATGTCTGGCTCTAGCTGAGTGATCACACCATCGTGATTATCTTGGTTGTGAAGATCTTTTTTGTACAGTTCTTCTGTGTGTTCTTGCCACCTCTTCTTAGTATCTTCTGCTTCTGTCAGATCTGTACCACTTGTGTCCTTTATTGAGCCCATCTTTGCAAGAAATGTTCCCTTGGTATCTCTAATTTTCTTGAAGAGATCTCTAGTCTTTCCCATTCTGTTGTTTTCCTCTGTTTCTTTGCATTGATCACTGAGGAAGGCTTTCTTATCTCTCCTTGCTATTCTTTGGAACTCTGCATTCAGATGGGTATATCTTTGCTTTTCTCCTTTGCTTTTCGCTTCTCTTCTTTTCACAACCATTTTGCTTTTTTGCATTTGTTTTCCATGGGGATGGTCTTGATCCCTGTCTCCTGTACAATGTCATGAACATCTGTCCATAGTTCACCAGGCACTCTGTCTATCAGATCTAGTCCCTTAAATCTATTTTTCACTTCCACAGTATAATCATAAGGGATTATGATTCTATACAGTCAGTATAGAAGGTTGCTATTGTTTAGTCGCTCAGTTGTGTTTGACTCTTTTGTGACCCCACGTGCTATAGCCCGCCAGGCTCCTCTGTCCGTGCAATTTTCCAGGCAAGAATACTAGAGTGGGTTGCCATTTCCTTTTCCAGGGAATCTTCCAGACCCAGAAATCGAACCCATGTCTCCTGCATTGGCAGGTGGATTCTTTTTCACTGAGCCACCTTTTGTCCTTTTATCACTTTCAGTTTCTCACAGATGAGAGACCTTAAAGAGAGACACTGGACACTGAAAGAAGTGCTGTGCAGTTTACATTAATATGTTGTTCAGAAATAATGTGGTTTTCAAATTTTTCTTTATTTGGATATCTTAGTGTGATACAAGTGAAATCTGGTGTTTATGAGAATCTATACAGTTCATGGTATATTATTAATTTCTGAAGAGGAACTGTTTCTGGGTTAATTTGATTTTTTTTAATATGTGACATTAAGAACTTCGAGTTCTTTAGGTTTCATTTTAGGAGCTGTCTGGGGATTTCCAGGTGGTGCTAGGGGTAAAGAACCCACCTGATAATGCATGATACGTAAGAGTTGCATGTTCGAACCCCAGGTCGGGAAGATCCCCTGGAGGAGGGCATGGCCAGCCACTCCAGTTTTCTTGCCTGGAAAATCCATGGACAGAGGAGCCTGGCAGGCTACAGTCCATAGGGTCGCAAAGAGTTGGACAGAACTGAGCAACTTAGCACACACACATGAGCTATCTAATGAAAAGTGAAAAGTTACGTATAATTTCTGAATGAAATCTCAAGATTGTAGTAAAAATATCAATCTTCCTAAGTGAATTAAATGTAAATCCAATAGGAGATTAATATGTTTTATTAATCCTTATTTTCTTTAGGAACATGTCTTTTGGGTGGTGTCTTTAAACACACTGTTCATTCTTGTTTTTGGTAAGTGGTGTTTTGCTTTTATTTATGGTATTATGATAGGAGTTTAGTTTTTTCAGACATTGCTACAGGTTTTGTTTGGTTTTAACCTGATATGAAATATAAGAATGGAATATATGAATGGAACTTACATGGAATATATGAAAGGAGTTTTAGACTGTCATCTGGCATAGGAAGGCCCTAGGTATACAGATACTTTCTTTCCTAAGCAGCACTGACTGCTGTTACTGCCAGCTCTACTGTTGGGCATTTCTGTCTCTTTTTGTGGCAGCTGGTTTTAGACTGACTTGAGAATATACAGTGTCCCACTTTTGAAATTAATTTTGTGCTGATTATCTCTGTGTTCTTTCCTGTGGCAGAAGGTCTTGTTTTTAATCTGTTAAAGTCCTGACCAAGACCTTTCCAGAGACCTTGGCTTGGGAGCTGTCGCAGAGAGAGATATGGGTTTGAGGAAAGACAGTGAACTTAGCCCGAGTGTCACTCCCCTCAGAACCAGATTCCAGTAATGCCGTGACTTCCAAACACTTCACAGCTGTACCTGTGAGGTTTCTGTGACAGCACTGAGAGTCCCTCCAGTTGGGAGTCATGAGAGAAAGGAAGGCAGAATTGAGATGCAGCTCACAAGTTTTTCTGCTTTGGGGGAAGATAGGGAAACTGAGTCAAGTAACTAAGGTTCCTCCAGCAGTTCTTCAAGGTGGAGTCTGATAGACTTGGGTCATTGGTTAGACCGTGTTTCGGGTGTCCCAGAGAGACTGCAGGCTGCAGACTGACCTTAGAGTCCTCTTAGTGCCTCACTGTCTGCCCCTTTCTAATTACTTCTTGATGCCATCTGCTACCTTGCTCCTTTGACTCTGTATTTCCTCTAAACTGAAAGTTAGATCTAAGACCTGATTTGATTCAGGGTCAATACTTGCAGGACAAAACCTTCACTGGTCATGCATTGCCTGATAATACGACATATCAGGAGGTACCTGATGTCCGGTTCTCCACCTTTGTCTTTGTTTCAGGTCATGGTATCTTGAAGCCATTATCGTTAGGTTTCATGTTTCCCTTTAACCACCAGAAAGTAATCTTTGGGAGGTGGTATTTTATTATCATGCAAATATCTAGTGTTCCATCAACTTTTTACCTAATAATTTTATTAGCCATTGATATTTGCCTGGATTAATTTATGTTTATTAGGCATTGCGAAATGGTAATTTTCAAATTCCGTCATTTTAAAACATTCATTGGCTGGTTTTCCTGTAAGGAAAAGCTTGTTCTTATCAGTTGGAACCGTTTCGTTAATCTGAAGCAGCAGGTCAGATGTGCAGTTCTTTTCCTTTAATTATTAGCACAGACTGCTTTCCTTGCTGATAAAAGTGTTTTGTGTTATGTTTCTTTTTTTCCTCTTGTGGTTTTTGGCATTCCGTTTTTTGAAGATTATGAACTCATGGGTTTGTATATATTCAGTGTTTTCTTTAGTTTTGGGGTTCTTTTTGACACTCACAGCTTCTTCTCTTGGGCCTGTGAGACCCTTTTCACAATGGTTCTTGTGTCCTTTCACTGTGAACTTACTAGAGCTTGATAACTTTTTTGTTTTCTGGTTCTAGAGAATACCACAGGCAATACAGTTTTGGTTCTGGGGTCTTTCATTTCTCTAAGAAGCCTTTGTTCCTTTTAGTGGGGTTGGTACTAGGAGTGTTCATTCTTTTGATTTTGAAGTTTTCATTGAGTTTTTCCCCCCTTTTAGCATTTTGCCCTTACCACATCGGTCACTTTTCTCTTGTTGGTTTGGGATTTGAAGAACACGTGAGTATGATACTTTCACAAACTTAATTTCAGTAATTAAACCCTAAATTTGATGTATGTTGAGTAAGTAATAATATTGTAAAGAGTTACTTCATTTCTCTGTCTGCCTTACATGAAGGAGTAGTTTATCCAGCACCACCTTGTTCATGTCTTAAGCGAAAAGCGGCTCAAGACATAGAAATGTTGGGATATGTGGAAGGTGTTCTCTGAACCTCGTGAGGCACAGTCTTCCTCCCTATGGGGCAGGCGGGAGACACGCTGTGGGGAAGCTTTCTTACAGACTGACCTTTTCACCTGACCACTGGCTTGCGAGCTCCATTCTCTCCCTTTTCCCTAGTTGCCCCATAGTGAATTTAGAAAGGTAACGAGATGTTAATCAGTTTTTTTTAATGTTGATCTGTGTCAGAATGATGAGCTGTGGTATCTTCTAAATAGTTTGCTCTAATTTTGACATTTATGGTTATTTTCCAGAGGTAGATAAATATTGGGATGGACAACTACTATTTTCGGCGGGGGGCAGGGGTGGTCCCCAGAAAGAGTTAGTCCCTTAAGGACAGCTAGCATAGTTGGAACATTCTGGTCCATTTGTGTGTGTGAATCCTGAGAAGTCACATTCTGAAGTTTCCGAAATGGCAAAGAGACATGTTCTGGTATTTAATGCACCTTTCCAGATTCTCACTAGATGAATGTGAGAACTTGAAAAGTCAGATAAATGCTTTGATACATTTTAATAGCACTTGCTGTGTGAAATTCAGGAACCAAAAGGTGAGCAGTATTTGTCACGATCCAAGCTCTTGCTCTTTGTAAGTTGAGAATGAAACAGATTTACAGAGCAAAGAAAACTGGAACCGTGGCGGTAGGAGAGAAAGTGGCTTGGTTGCACGTGGCCGGTGAATAGCCCAGGCCGTGTGCTGCTCCTTTAGCACTTAGCCTTTAGCGGGTCCACTTCAGCGTGGACTAGAGTGCAGACTGTTACAGCTTCTTTCTTATTTTTGTAAAATTTAATTCACTGTACTCTGATTTTGTCTGCTTGAGCAAAGTGTTACTCTTTAATTTTTCCTCATCTTTTTGTAGTAAATTTCAGTCAGTGGGAGAAACCGGTTTGCAGAATTGTCATCCAGAGGGGATTTTATGGACGGTTATAGAGAGTTATATAGTCAACTTGGATTGTTTAATAAACATTGTTTAATGGGTATAGGCCATGTAGTAAAATTAATATTTATTTTCTTTTGTCTAGGTCCAGGCGTCTCATTTTGAAGGCCTAATCACAACCATAGTTGGGTATATACTTTTAGCAATAACATTGATAATTTGTCATGTATCCTTTAATGAACCAGGTTGGTGTTCAGTAATGTTATTATTATTAACCCAAGAGTTATTCTTATTGATGAAAACTATTTTTCTCCACTAGTCCTTCTTAGTTGAAGTTGTGGGTATTTGTAGTGAGGATGAGAGCAGAAAAAATTGAGATAAATTAATTCTGTCTGTCAGATAGTACTGAGTGTTGCCTAGTTACCTGTTTCATTGTATCTTTACTATTTTGAAATAAGCAAGTTTTTTGTTGTTGTTGGAGTATAGTTGATTTACATGTGTTATACAGCAAAGTGATTCAGTTATACATATATATGCATTATTTTTAAAAATAATTCTTTTCCATTATGGTTTGTCATAGGATAGTAAATGTTTCTCTGTGCTATACAGTAGGACCTTGCTATTTATCTGTATCTTGTCTTAAATGTTCAGTTTTTCCTTGACGACACACTGTAGGGGTTGGCAACTCTTGTTAAATTTCATAGGTCTCGTCGCTTGCTAGGAGTCTGCTATATTGTTGTTAAGGTAATTAATTCCTTTTAATAAATTAAGACTGGAAATGCTTTCTCCCCATTTAGGTGATATTGATGACCTTTATTTTTACTTAAGGTCTCTTTGTTAGTGGTGGTAGAAATTGGAGTTTTCCCTCTCATTTGTGGCTGGTGGCTGGATATCTGTTCCTTGGTGAGTTTATTTTTCATTATCTAATACAATCTAATAATTTAAAAGCTTTTTAAAAAGTCTTTAGAATGGGTTCCTTTTACTGGAAAGCCAATATTTGATGATAATTTATTTTTTTTTTTGAGAATGTATCATCGTAGATTCTCAATGTTGTTAATTTTTCCTGAGTACCTGATTTTTGTGAGGTTTGTACACATATTTGATGTTAGACTGTTTTGACTGGAATCTTTCTAATAATTAGTGAAGAACTTTCTTACTTAACTCTTCTCACTTTCATAAAGATGCCAAGATGTTATAAACGTAAAAAGAGTAAATCAAAGGAGTTCCCTGGTGGTCTGCTGGTTAGGACTCAGCGCTTTTACTGCTGTGGCCCAGGTTCAGTCCCTGGTTGGGAAACTCCTCAAAGAAAGAAAAAAGGAAAAAAAAAAAGAAAGAAATCTTATAAGAAGACTCCCTTTATAGTAACAAATTCAACCCTAACCATTTGTTTTAACTAAGATGCTCAGTCTTCATTAAAATCTTTAATGGCTGTCAGTGATAATCAGTTTCTTCTCAAAAAATAATTAAATATAGAAAAGCTGCCTTTTCTGAGGTAACATTTTCTCTCATAGTATTAAAACCCACCATTAATTTAGATCTGTAACCAAGAGAAGGTATTATGGTAACATAAATGTTTCTTTCACAATAGCAACATTGGTAAAGTTCTTATTCACAAATTGATCCATCAATATTGCCTCTTTTAAATTTTTCAAAATGTCATGTATGTCTTTGAAATAGCATTCAACCTTATTTCTACTATGAAATGCCTTTAAGGGAACTGTAATCCTAGAAACATCAGAACTTTCATGTATGGTGATTGATTCCCTTCCTAGAATGTGAAGATGTTAATTCAGCAGAGGTGAGTGGTACAGATCTCTCTCACCTATTCTGTCTTGATTTAGGAAATGTTTGATGCTACTCTGAAAGATCGGGAGCTGAGCTTTCAGTCGGCCCCAGGCACTACCATGTTTCTGCACTGGCTGGTGGGAATGGTGTATGTGTTCTACTTTGCCTCCTTCATTCTGTTACTGAGAGAGGTAAGCTCCATGGGAAGTGCCAACATTGCACCTTCATGGAAAGGACTTCTGCTTTAACCACATGGCATGCCTTAAAGGCTATGATGATTTCCTAGCTCAGTCTTTTTCTTCTTATTGTAAGAGGGAATAGCTGTAGACTAGTTTGGCTCAATTGCTTTAAACCATTTTTAAGTTATTGGTCTGAAAAACTGGCAGGTTTTATTATTTCTATCAGTTTGAAATATGAGTAGAGTGAGGGGAAAATTTAAATAAAAGCACTTGTTTTACTTGGTATGTATTTTAACCATCCTCAAATACGTGTTCTTGGACTTCTTTATGTGATATGAGCCTATTTTGGACTTCATTCAAGGACATGCTAGAAAGTCCCAAAGGGTATGGTTTCACAGGATCAGATGTGTAAAATGGTCTTGAAGCCGTTTATACTCCTTAAGTATAGTATGATAGTGGGGCTTCTTTATGGTTCTGGTTCAGTTGCCAGGTGGGAACTTTTACCAGTCCTGTTTTCAGAATATGGTCCTTACTGATATGACGACAGTAAAACAGTGTGAGTGAGTGACTAGGATGCATCTCATGCTTAGTCACCTGTTGCAAAAGGAAGTGTGAGACTTGAGTAATTGTAATGCATGTACTTTCTGCTCTGAATTCTTTCCCCAAACAGTACTGTACGCTGACTCTGTGCCAGCCTCTGTGCTGTATGCTGGGGTAATCGGGAGAAACAAGGACAGAGTGCCTACTCAGTGTTACATTCTGAGAAGGAATACAGCCAGGGAGCAAGTCCGCTTACTCCACGAGAGCAGTGCTGGAGAAGCAGGGCTGAAGGAGCAGGCTGGCAACTAGTCCAGTGTGAATGGAACACTAACGCACAGAGGCTTAAAGCTATTCATGGTTACTCCGCTCTTTTGAGAGATTTGAGGAGCTAGGGATGAGGTGGGGTCCAAAATATTCTCCTGAAACATAAGAGTATAAGTTCAGTAAATTCTGTTTGCAAATAAAGCCTTTATTCTTGTTTTGAAACTAGTGATTAAAATTAAGTATACTTTTCAAATTGTAATTTTATGTGACCTCTAAATTACATTCTTCATTGATAAAATATTTTATACTGAATTTTTTCATTTTATCAATGTGGTAGTTTTTTGTTGATACAGAATCCTAGTATTTTGGAGTTAGATGGAAACTTAAAGGTTTCCATCTAACTGTAATAATTGCTTTGTTTGAAAAATGGAAAAATAGAATTTGGGCAGATGAGAGACTTTACACAGGGTAGCTCAGTGAGTTTGGGCCACCCAAAACTAACCCTCAGGCTCATCCATTGTCCCATCACCCACAACTTCTAGAGTTGATGCTTTCTCCTGAGCCAGGGAGAAAGATGTAATAGGTAGTCACTTGAAGATACTGAGAAGCTGAAGGGTTTCTTAATTAAGGTAAGTCTTCTTGAAAAGTGTAAGACTGAAATCACATCTTTTGTTAAGGATAATTATAAATTATAACCCAGTTCTTCCCAGATTATACAATATAGTTATAATTTTTATAAAAGTAGTTACTGTTCATCTTAGAAGTCTAGATTTCTTGACAGATGTACTTAGTAAAATTTTTCCATTGAACGATTAAAAGCATCAGAGAACATCAGGCACAGGATAGTTTTAATTCTGATATAGGAACTTCTTTTCCAAGTAGAGTTACATGAATTTTCTAGGGCCAATTTCTTAAGATGTCAAAATAATTTTAAAAGCTTCTCTGTTAATGTTTTAGCTCATATACAGAGGCAGAAGACATTGATGGATATTTATAGCATTTGAAATAAATTTTCAGGTACTTCGACCTGGTGTTTTATGGTTTCTAAGGAATTTGAATGACCCAGATTTTAATCCAGTACAAGAAATGATTCATTTGCCTATTTATAGGCATCTTCGAAGATTTATTTTGTCAGTGGTAAGTGTAATTTTTTTTAATGATTTTGAAGTAAAATGGGTTACCCTTGAGTTTTTTTGTTTTTTTGGTCAGAAGGACTGGTAGAGTGGATTGAATAATTTAGGTTTATCTACGCCTGTGGAAGTTGGTTATCAAATAGTTATTTTGTTGGTTGCTTTGATAAAATGTTAATAAACAAAAATGCCTTTTGGTTCTTTAGAAGTATAATTAATTGCCAAATTATGAGTTTCAGAATTATGTTTAATTTGCATTTAAGCAATAGAGACTTGTTAATAGCTTCTAAATTAAACTCTTGGGATTTCCCAAGTGGGGCTGTGGCAAAGTATCCACCTGCCAGGAGATGCAAGAAATGTGGGTTCAATCCCTGGGTCAGGAAGATCCCCTGGAGGAGGGCATGACAATTCACTCCAGTATTCTTGACTGGAAAATTCCATAGGCAGAGGAGCCTGGCTGGCTGTGTAGTCCATGGGGTTGCAGGGAGTCGGACGCAGCTAAGTGACTGAGCACAGCACATTAAACTCTGAATAGAACCATCTCAAAATTTCTTCCCTGGGTGGAAAAAGAAATTGCCCAGTTAAATCTTAAGTTTTTCCAAGATAAAATTCTAAAAGCAATATTGTGAGCCCTTTGGAAACTTTTGTGCCATTAGTATGGGTTCTCTCCTACTGTCGCTGGTGGTTTATTATGCGGCAGACAGTTCTGATCCTTCATTGTGAGCTTCTAGCTCTCTTTTCGTATACCGTGCCGTGGTTATCCTTTGTGGCTCCTGTCTGAGCCCTTGTGTCCTAGAGAGAGAGGAGCAGCTGTCCTAGGAACTCGTCTTCACACAGAGTGACCCAGGTGTAGTGTGTTGAGTGAGAACACTCAGTGCCCTGGGTATACGTCGACCTGAACCTGGAGTCTGCCGTCTCTCACGGATGGTGACAGTGGTGCCCAGCCTGCCCTTTCTCTTGCTGCAGATTGTCTTCGGCTCCATCGTCCTCCTGATGCTGTGGCTGCCTATACGGATAATCAAGAGTCTGCTGCCTCATTTTCTCCCATACAATGTCATGCTCTATAGGTAAGTTTTTGATATTTGGAAGCTTTACTAATTAAAAGTCTGTTAGAGATTTGATTTTCAGAGTACATACATTTAATAAAACATTTCATTTCTCACAGATATTAGCAGTCATCTGATAACTAAAATTTTCCATATGAACATTAGCAGTTATATTTTCCAAAGAAAGACTTTCGTTTTTCTGCATATGCAGTGTGCCTTTGTTTAGCATTGAAATGTTAGCATTCCTAATGAGAGGTACCGAGTAGTGTCATCTTTATATGAAAAGCATTACATCGTAGGTAAGGTAGCCATAGTTAAACATGTAATTACAGATGAAGATAGGATCTAGGGCTTATAAATGGAAAAATAGTTTTGATTTAAAGACTAAAGTAACCTGGAAACCTAGGCTCCTACATTCCCTTCTTCAGTGATTTGTATCTTCTCTTCAGTCATCTAAATATGCCAGGCAAATTGAATTTCTTCCTCAGATTTACTTGTAATTGTCTATAAATCTTGTCAGTTCTAATTCTTCATGATCTCTTATAAAAATCAATGATATACCACTTAATATTTTAGGCCTTTTTCTTTTTCTCCGTTTATAATCCATCTGTAACAAATCTCCCTCTTCCTCTATAATATGCATAGTAATATCTGGGTAGTGTAGAATGACATACAAGGCTTGGCATAATCTCACACTGCCTTTTGAGTGTCTTGTCCAGCATCGTCTGACTGGAATTCTACTCCACAGCCCCACGCAGCCTCCATTGAGTCTCCCCATAAAGGCCTAGCTGTTCCTGGTCTTTCCCTCTCTGTTTGTAGTCTCTCTTTTGCTGTCTCTCCTCAGAATCCAAACTGAGGTTTTATTCTCTTGAGTTTTTTGCTATCTAGAGTAAGTCACCTCCCCGTCCTTGTGTGTTCAGTTGTAGCGAGGACCAGGAAGCACAGTTGGTCCCATGCATTGTTGGAATAGTCCCATCTTGGCAGTTGGTTACACCTAGAAGTTCAGTGGAGCTGTTGTAGCAGTGTGTAGTGCATTCTTCCATCCAGCAAGATTGAGGGCCCATCATATACTAGGTGCTTCTCTGTGTGCAAGGGATGTAACAGTGAACAAATCAGAATCAAGAACAATTTGTGTCCTTCTGGACTTGTCTTTCAGTGGGGGAGATAGCCAATAAAATAGGTAAAATATGTAATATGCCAGAGAGTCATAAGTGCTGTGGGAAAAAATGAACAAAGAAGTGACTAGTGAGGCCCTGAAGTGACAGTTGAGGAGGCCCTGAGGAGGTGATGAGGGAGTGAGCCGCATGAATCTCTGAAGGCGAAGGGCCCTTTGCAGCTGGGCAGGCATGTGCAACGGCACTGAGTTTGGGTTGAGGAGCAGCTGGAGGCCAGTTTGGCTGCACTGAAAGAAGGAGAAAAGTAGTTGGCTGGGAGTCAGAGAGGTCGTGGGAAGCTGGGTCCTTAGAGCCTTGTAAGCCACGGTAAGCACTTTGGCTTTGAGTGGTTTGAGGGGTGGGGTTTTGGGGAGGTTGAGCAGAGAGCAGTGATCTGACGTAGGTTTCCCAGGGTTCAGTCTGGGTACTGTGACTAGACGAGCCGGGGTTGGGATGGCCAGGGCAGAAGCAGGAAGCCAGCCAGGAGGGTAGTGCCACATCCTGGTGAGAGGCGAGGGTAGCTGAGATGGAGGAAGTGGCCGTGGCGTCAGGAGAGGTGGTTTGATTTAGGATGCGATTAGGGTACAGTCCATAGGATTCTCTGTATGTTTGAATGAAGGGTGAAGAAAGGCAGCGAAGGATCTAAGTTTCTGTCCTGAGCACCTGAAGGATGGAGTTGGCATTTACTAAGAAGAGGGAGATTGTGGAAGAGCAGGGTTTAAGGAGGAGTGGGAATTTGATACTGAGCACGATCAATTTAAGATGTCTTGGGTGTTCTGTGAAACGTTGGGTTGGCTCTTTGGGTATGTAAGTTAAGGATTAGGGCAGATGTCTGATAGTACATAGAAGTTTACAGAAGGTTGCTGTCTTAAGCCACAGGAGGTTGCGTGCATCCAGAGAGCACATGCAGATGAGAATAGAGAGAGCAGGGGCGTTTCATTGTGTCCAAGTCAGGGAGATGAGGAGGAACCAAAACGCCTTGGCGAGGTGTCCTTGGAGAAAACGTTCTGAGGAGCGCAGAGTGGCTGGTGGTGTACTACACTACTAATATAGCCAGTGAGTTGCGGACCAGGACCCGCCCGTCACTCTAACAACACGACAGTCATGTTAGATGTCTAACCCTAACCCTAACCCTAACCCTGACAGTCGTCAGGAACGGTTTTGGTGATGTTTGAGGGAGATGCCTTGTCGTCTTCAACTGAGAGTGGATGTGAGGTGATAAAGGCAGTAAGTTCATGTGACTCTTCAAGTTTTACCATCATTCCATTAAATGTTTAATATGGTACAGGGTGGGGGTGACAATGGAAATTGAATCCACATTGTGAGTTATGGCTTTTTGTAATTATCTTAGTGATGCTCCAGTGAGTGAACTGTCCCTTGAGCTGCTTCTGCTTCAGGTTGTCTTACCAGCGTTACTCGAACAGGGACACACGCGGCAGTGGCTGAAGGGACTGGTGCGAGCCTGGACTGTCACTGCTGGATACTTGCTGTAAGTACGGCAGGTGCCTCACCGGTGTGTCATTTGTGATCGTTTAGTAACCTTTCTGAAAACGCATGCCCCACTCAGTAAGAGTTAGTTTTAATAAGAGACATTTTGATGATATCTGCAAGTGTATATAATACTTATTAAAGCTTTTCTAATTATTGCTATCCTTTTATGGAGAATGTATACATGTTTTGGGAGGCTTCCCAGGTGGGTCAGTGTTAAAAATCACATGCCAGTGCCAGAGACACAGGTTCGATCCCTGGATCAGGAAGATCCTTTGGAGATGGGGATGGCAACCTACTGCTATATTCCTGCCTGGAGAATCCCAGGGACAGAGGAGCCTGGCGGGCTACAGTCCATGGGGTCGCAAAGAATCTGACATGACTTGGCACGCATACATGTATGTTTTTACCCTCTTACAGAGGGGTTGCAGCCCAAGTTCTTTCATTAAACTGGGTAAAAGTAAAATGCTTTTTAGTGCATTAAAAACAAACCAAGTTACCATTTTTTTAGAAGTTCTAACCTGATAAATTAGGATTGGAAAGGGTCAGTTTTTATTCCAATCCCAAAGAAAGGTAGTGCCAAAGAATGTTCTAACTATTGCACAATTGCACTCATCTCACATGCTAGCAAAGTAATGTTAAAAATTCTCCAAGTGAGTCTTCAACAGTATGTGAACTGAGATACCTTAATGTGAAATATGGGCATAATTTGTTTTTTTGTGCTTCACACTTACAGTATTTTTTTTTTATAAATTGAAGGTTTGTCAGATGATGGTTAACATTCTTTAGCAGTAAAGTATTTTTAAATTAAGGCAGGTACCTTGTTTTTTAAAGACAGTGCTGCTGCACCCTTACTGGATTATAGTCAAGAGTAAGCATAGGATTCATACACACTCAGAAACCGCAAGTCTCGACCCCTTTACTGCAGTGTTGGCTTTCTTGGGGTGTCCGGGCTAGACCCACAGTGCCTCCAGGGGATGCCCGTGTGCACTGGGCTCCGCTTGGACATGTCCTTCTCTAACGGCTCAGTGCCCTGCCATGCCTCCTCCCTCCCCGTCTCATTTGTGCTGTAACTCATTTGCGGCTTGGAGGTTTTAGTGGAGCTGCATGTCATAGCAGACACAGTAGTCATCTGTAGTGAAAGGAGAAATTGATACTTTTTTCCCTAAAATTCTTCCCATAGAGTATCTTGTATGTTGTACACTTTTTTTTTTTCCAGTTACTGATTTTTCTCAGATGTTGGCTGAAGAAAACATAAAATAGATCAAATTTATGGGGTATTCTGTATGTTAATTAACTTTACATTTGGAAGGGTTTCATTTAAAGCAGGCAGCAACATTTAGAGCAGATTAAGGTAATGGTAGTGCTCTGCATAGGTTCTACTTATACCTTTTCTTCCCTAAGTAATAATTATTAAGGATCACCAGTAATTATAATCATAGTTGTTATTACAGGCAGTGTCATGTCTGCTGTTTTATTCTGAGTGAGAATTTTTACTGATGCAATTTTTACACAGGGATCTTCATTCCTACTTGTTGGGAGACCAGGAGGAAAATGAGAACAGTGCAAACCAACAGGTTAACAATAACCAGCATGCCCGAAATAACAACGCTATTCCCGTGGTGGGGGAAGGCCTGCACGCAGCCCACCAAGCCATACTCCAGCAGGGCGGGCCTGTCGGCTTTCAGCCTTACCGCCGGCCTTTAAATTTTCCACTCAGGGTAGGTACTGTACAGACTTAACAGAAGATTTTTCAGGTTTCTGTTGAGAACTTTTGCTGCTGTTATTGGTACTGTTAGTATAGAGTCCTTGGTATAACACATCTTACAGTCATCTGAGGAGAACCTACCTTTCACTCCTCTCATTCTACAATACGTTATGTATGTAAATGTCAGGTAAGTTTATCAAATTTTAGGCATGAGCCATGGAGTTGGGCTTCCATGTGCCATTGGCCCCTGCCATTTGTAAGGAACAAGAAGACCCTAGATCAAATAAGAAATCAACATTCTTGATTCATTTCCTATGTCAGGAACTGGAATCCGCATTTTAGAGTTTTTCTCTCTTTAATCCTTGAAGTATTAATCCCAGTGCTCCAAGGAATGAGTAGTAGTCTTTTGTTTATATCTGATAAAACTGAAGACCAGATTGGTTAAGGAAGTGCCTGCCAAGGTCACCAAGACCTTCCTCCAGATGCTACCGAAACTGATCCTTCAGGGGTCTCCAGGGACCTTCAGGGTGTTAGATTGCATGGTCAGGTCTTGGTCCTCACCTCACTTGCTGTATTAGTAGCACGTTACGTGATTGCCCACTTCTTGTTCCACAGAACACTTTTTTGGAAGTTGTTCAAGAAGCTTCATGGAGGAGTTGATACTTTTAAATCTTTAAAATTAGATCAAGCAGATTAAAAAAAGCAGGTGGGAAAAGGCATTCCAGGCTTGTTGTCAGGACAAGAGGCACATTGAGATGTATGGACCTGCAGGGAAGCGAATGGATGGAGTTGAGGCAGGAGGTGTAGGCGAACTGCCAGAGATGTAGGAGCTGTGAGAGACAAGGCTCTTCAGTTGACAAAAGATCCTTTCCTAACCAGAAGGTACTGTGTGGTTCAGATCAGAGAGAGGACCACCACAGGGTCTGTCAGGCAGGCAGTGGAAGCTGACCGAGTCTCCACGCCTGGTCGTGCGGTGTTACCGCTGGTGCTTGCCGTCTCCCTGCCGGAGCCCTGCCCTCGGGGCCTGGTTGGGTCCAGGCAGGCAGCACTCTTTTTATCTCTCTTTCCAGGATGGCCACTTCCTTCTTGTCTCAGGGTGTTTCCTTTCTATCTACACTTTTCCATATAGGAGCCATCAGCTATAGCTATGATGATTGTTTACTTTTAAACTTAATTAAAAGTAAATACCACTTGTAGACATGTGGTAAATTATCTTGAATGGTGGATATTCCTTCACAGCATATATGTATATCAGACCACACTGAACACTTTATTATTAATATAGTTTAATTTGTCATTTATATCAATTAAGCTGAAAAAATAAAAATACAATTCTTGTAGACATACTTTAAGTACCTAGAATTTTAAATTCCAGCATTCATTCACACTGACCCCCGGTGAAGTGTTTGGTGGCCTCATGTACCCATAGCTCCCGTGTTCAGCAGTGCAGGTGTAGACATCTCCATCATCAGAGTGTTCTGATTGGATGGCACTGTTACAGAGTAAGCTTTCTTTTCATGAAAAGTTGTTTTTGAGAATTTGATAAAAATAAGTGGCTATTTTTAGTTTTAATGAACAGTGAGTGAGGGAAAATAGTTGATCGTGTTTTATCTTTGTGCTCTCTGATTTTAAATATATTTGCTTGTTATTTGCTGATGTATCTGATTATATGAAAGTGGAAGCAGTTTCCTTTTAGCCAGAGTTATAGTTAATATTATCTAAAACGAAAATTTCCTTTTTATGTAAAATGGAACGAGTCTTGGAAATGCCAGTATAGACAGTTTGTTTTTACTGAGAGAATTGTGTTGATTCTTTGAGTGCTGTCCTAAAATACATTGAGCACATGTGACTATTGTTTATGCACTGCTGTGTTTTGCCTTGCAGATATTTTTGTTGATTGTCTTCATGTGTATAACCTTACTGATTGCCAGCCTCATCTGCCTTACTCTACCAGGTATGAGCTTGTCCTAGCTCTCTGCTAATGACATCATGAAAAGATGCTACATTTTAACAGGGTGTATGTTGCTGAGATGTGATCTTTTCATCAAATATAAACTTGAAGCAGTTTTCCCTTCATTTTTATTGAATGTAGGGTACATGGGAACAGAGTTCAAAGTCAGTCACACAGTATCAGAAGCAGCTCACTGCCCCCCAGCCTCCTTGTTAGTGCTTCATAGCAGCCAGAAAACCCGAATCATACTGATGTGTTAGCCACTTAAATCATAACCAAGTGGAAGATACTTTTCAGGTTTTATCAAGCATGCAAATGTATAGTGAGCTAGTGTCTTGATTATAGCACTCAATATAACTTTATAAATCAGATTTACCTTAAATACTTGAATTTTTTCCCATGTGGGCTAAGGCTGAGGAGGAGCAACTAAATAATTTCAAGTGAGGTTTCTTAAAAAAATTATTTTCTGATTTGTGTAAGAGTTGTGATTTACCTTAAACTGGTAAAAATAAAGTTTTTTTTTTTTAATTTTGTTTTAACTGTTTCTTCACTGATTTTTGACTGTTAAAACTTTGCTCCTGAGTTCACTACTCAGATCTCAACTGTTAAAATGACAAAGCCTGGTTAACCATTGCTAAGTCACTTGAGTTGTGTCTGATTCTTTGCAACCCTACGAACTTTAGCCTGCCAGGCTCCTCTGTCCATGGGATTTTTCCAGGCAAGAATACTGGAGTGGGTTGCCATGCCCTCCTCCAAGGGATCTTCCTGACCCAGGAAGATCAAACCCACATCTGTTACGTCTTCTAGGTTTGCAGGTGGGTTCTTTACCACTAGTGCCACCTGGGAAGGTGCAGTGAAATAAACATATTTTTGAGAAAACTTAAGTTTTTGAACTTTGGACAGCTTTGTGGTTTTTAAGTTCCGTTTTCATTCTTATCAGAAATATTAAAAAGTTAACAAAGGAAAGAAATCCAGTTTTATTACTTGAATTTGGCAATACAAGTACTTTAATCTCATTAAAGATTGTTAAGTAAATACTTCCCTGTTAATCCACTCCCAGCATCTGGGGGAAGGAATGCAGCTGTGTTTAATTACAGAAATACTTGTCATAGTACACATTTAAGGTGGTGAGGATGCTGTTTTCCCACAGGTTACTTTCCTATAGCTACATTTTAACTAACGTTAAGTTACTACAAACTAGAAACGAATCTAACCTCTCAAAAACACTTTAGAAGTATGTGAAGTACAGAATTAAAAGAAAGCTTTAAATTTTTTAAAACGAGCCAACCAAAACAGAACAAAAACTTTGGAATAAAAATCAGTTCAGTTCAGTCAGTCAGTCATGTCCAACTCTTTGCAACCCCATCAACTGCAGCACACCAGGCTTCTCGTCCATCACCAACTCCCAGAACTTGTTCAAGCTCATGTCCACTGAGTCGGTGATGCCATCCAACCATCTTATCCTCTGTCTTCCCCTGCTCCTGCCTTCAATCTTTCCCAGCATCAGTGTCTTTTCCAGTAAGTCAGTTTTTCACAAGTGAAAGTGAAAGTGAAGTCGCTCAGTCGTGTCCGACTCTTTGCGACCCGTGGACTGTAGCCCACCAAGCTCCTCCTCTGTCCATGGGATTCTCCAGGCGAGAATACTGGAGTGGGTTGCCATTTCCTTCTCCAGGGGATCTTCCCGACCCAGGGATCGAACCCAGGTCTCTCACATTGCAGGCAGACGCTTTAACCTCTGTACCACCAGGGAAGCCCCAGGTAGTCAAAGTATTGGCGCTTCAGCATCAGTCCTTCCAGTGAATATTCAGGACTGATTTCCTCTAGGATTGGCTGGTTTAATCTCCTTGCTGCAGTAGAAATACATATACATATAGAATGCTTGACATTTTTACAGAATTATCAGTGATACTTTTAAATCTTTAACAAGCATATGTGTTTATTTCACGTGACATTTGCATGTGTTTGTCTTTAAAAATTACTTATCTTTATACCCAAGCTGTTTTGTGATACTGCAAAGAAGTCTGTAATATTATTAGCATTATGGCCTATAAACTTGACTGTTGAGGTGGTTTGATTGGGATTGGAGACAGTGTGGGTCAGTGATCCAGAGCATAATCTTGGTCATGTAAACGTGAGTTCCCCTTCAGCCGCCACCCTCATGTTCCCTTGGTAGGGGCCTTGGTTTCTCAGTCTTCAGAATGGAGGGTCGTTACTGCTTGCAGGGTTGTTGGCAAGATTAATGAGAAAATGTACGGAAAATGTTTAACCCAGCCACTTGTTCCTTTTAGACATTCAAAAAATAACAGATAAGTTTAAAACAAAACAAAACAGATAACTACTGTGTCAAGGAGAAAGAGACACTGGAAAGGGGGTCTTGGTCTCCTTTCCAGCTTTATTAGGGAGTAACCATGTGAAGAAATTATATAAATGATCTTGCCTGATAGATTTTTGTGGGTACATTGTGGAATTTATTTGTAATAACTCTTTGAGGCCATCCCTCAGACAACTTTCACATATTTCCTAAGTTTCATTTTATTTTTTTCCTGAGAAAATTAGTGTGAGATTCTTTTTTTGTTGTGCCCACTTCTTATTAAAATAAGCTTAGTTTTCTATCTTAATGAATGAGCTAAATGAAAGAAAGTTACTCTAAATTCCTTATAATGTTGCTAAATATTAAAAGTATTGACAACACAAATAATAGAAAGTATATACTCCATTTGTGTCCTGTTACGTGCACAATCATTTCATTTGATGATCCAGACAGCAAGAACACCCCGCTCCTCAAGTCATTTCGGTCCCCAGAGAATAAGCAGTTGGCCTCGCAGGTGGCCATCCAGGTCACAGGGGAGCTTGTACCCAGTGACTTGCTGTGGTTTGGTTGTATCTTAAGTTATGACTTTATCTTCAGAGTTTGGGGGGTTTTGTTTTTATTTTGTTTGCTCTTAATGAAGACACTGATACATCAAAATGTGCTGTCTTTTTAATAATCACTTACAATGATTGAAAGAATTGAAAATACTGGTAGTACAACATTGACATCAAGATTAGAGTTGTTTTTGCACGATCGCATGTCTCATTGATCAGCCTTTGTATTTTCAGTATTTGCTGGCCGTTGGTTAATGTCATTTTGGACCGGGACTGCCAAAATCCATGAGCTCTACACAGCTGCCTGTGGTCTCTATGTTTGCTGGCTCACTATCCGGGCAGTGACGGTACTTGTGGCGTGGATGCCACAGGGACGCAGAGTGATCTTCCAGAAGGTCAAGGAGTGGTCCCTCATGGTAGGCCTTTCTAGTCAAGACTTGTCCTGTCTGACAGCAGTGGTGAATGTTTTTCCAGTGGTTTCTTTAAATCTTTTCACTTTGTTTCTTCACTGTGTTGATTGTGTCAAGAAAGTTGATTTTTTTGAATTAAAAGGAGTATTCCTTTAAGGCAGTAGTTTTCTGGTTTTACTTTGAAAAATACAGTCCAGATATATCTGAGGGTTAAAAGAAAGTCATGCTATTAAATGATCCAGTAATGCCCTTGAGACATAAGATAGTCTGTAGAATTTAAAATCAGTTTGTTTAAGTAGAAATTTCCTTGAAAGTCATTTTTTCTAAAATTTGATCAAGTTCTTTTAATATATAAAAACTTGACTTCAGGTTTCAGTCAGTGTTATCTATATAAATGAGATTCTTTTAATTATAGTCTGTTGTTATTCAAGAATGTCCTGGCTAGTGTGAAAGTATAGTAGGTAATGGGAATTATTACTCTCAGTAAAGAACTTAGTTGTCACAGGAGTGGGGGAAAATGTCATTGTAAGATGATTGTCTAAGGGTGGCAACTTATTGATTGATCATAATGTTGATTATGACTGATAAATATGTTTAGGTCACTGCTTTATGCTTTTTCATTTGTATAATCAACTCTAGTTTTGTATCTGAATTTTTATTTTGATTTTACTAGTTTAATAGCTATTTAATATTCATGTTTAAAGAAAACCACAAGAGATTCATTGTATATTAAGAATAGAGGGATTTGATTGCTGTGTCATCTGTAGATAATGAGATACTTAACTATATTTAAATAGAGAAACTAGCCAGTACCAGTTTTCATTTGATATTCTTCCACATCATTTTGCTATGTAAAGAAATAATTACTGTGTCTTAATGCACACCGTTTTAGTCTCTTGATGTTGAAACAACTGTCCTTACTGAGACTTCCTTAAGAAAAAGGGACATCAAGGCCACTTTAAAACTGATTTCTTTGTCAGGATTTCATAGGGGCTCTTACATGTTACCTCTTCCTTCTTTGTGTGCCAATTTCTATTTTGCCACTTTGCCCAAATTCTATAGCTGTGCTAATAGAATAACCATGTGACTAATGGCTACCATCTTGCACAACACAGATACAGGTCGTTTCTGTCATCTCAGTAAGTTCTGTGGGAACTGAACTTCCCACAGAAGTAAGGACTTCCCACAGTCCTCAGTTCCCTGAGAACGTACTGCTCTAATTTGATCAGCTAAGTTGATCAAGGTGGTTAATTACCTTAACAAGGGTTATGCAGAATGCGTCAACTATATCAGTCCATCTCAGAGGTCACAGGTCAGCCTGTGAGTGGGCCACCATTGGCTCAGGGGCGTGGAACAACCAGGGAGATGATAAACACTGGCAGTAACTCTCCAAGACGGAGGGTGGAGACTTGGTCAGCTTCTTGGACAAACAGAAGCCTATTCCTGAGACTTAGATTGAGAAAAGTAGCACAGCCACTTGGTTAATATATGTAATAAGATAATTTTGTAGCAACATAGTAATATGTTTAGTAGTAATTTCATGCTTTTGTTAAGTAGCTTGAGTTTTTGTAGTTATACATTCAGATTTCATTTAAACATGTAACATAAAAAGTGAGTTGTTTAAGGTATGTATTTGTTCTATTAGGTGTCAGGTCAAAGAAGAATAAACTTCACGTGAGATAAAGTGTTTGGCTAGAAGTCAGGGAGACTGTCTAACTCAGTGGCCTTTCATCTCCCACTAGATAATGAAGACTGTGATTGTGGCAGTGCTGCTGGCTGGGGTGGTCCCACTTCTTCTGGGGCTTCTGTTTGAGCTGGTTATTGTTGCTCCCCTGAGGGTTCCTTTGGATCAGACTCCTCTTTTTTACCCGTGGCAGGTAAGTGCATGTCTTTTGCTCATATTTCCTTTTGTATTTGGAATCAGAAAAATTCTCAGGTGTTTAAAGTGATTTTAAGCAGCTTATTTAGAAAGACTCCTTAATTTTTTCTATTGTAGGAGCTCTTGTAAAATTGATCAAATAATGCATTTTACCTTTTGAAATATGCAGGTCATGTATTAAGTAAGTAAAGTAAAGTAAGGAATACCTTACTTTATCAGTTAAAATGTTAAAATAGTTAAATCAGTTAAAATAGTTAAATAGTTAAAATCAGTTAAAATAGGCTTCACTAATATTTAAAAATGCAAGCTAATGTGTTGGTCTTTTCACTTTTAGTTAGGTTGATGCCTTGAGCCTTGAAGCTATAACCTACATTTTTGAATAATTACACATTTTCCCCCACAAGAGTCACAGGCTTATTAAAAACAACATTCTGAGGTTAACTGCAGGTCATAGCAAAGGCCTTAAAATACACGTGGAAAAAGAGATTTAACTTTTCTGTCATACTTAGAGCCTGAAGTTAACATCACAGACCTCAAAGTTTTGAGAGATTAGGGAAAGAGTGGATATTGACTTCAGTCATTCAAAGCCTTTTCAGCTTTGTTTTAAAAATAAACTTTTCAGAGATGAAAATTTTGTCTACTTTCCTGATGAAGAACTTCTGTAAACTTCCATTTAGCAGCAGATACATTCGAGTGCTTTAATGTGTGCCCAGCCCCTGTGCGATGTAACTCAGATGGGAGCGAGGCTAACTCGAGGACTTGCAGGGACCTTGTAGGCTGGTGGGAAAGACTGGTAGACAGTGCTGTGGTGGGGCATGCGTGAGGAGCACAGCATTAGGGGGCGAGGTACTCACCCAGCTGGGGGGGGGTTCACGTACGGTTTTCTGTAGAGACGATGTCCAGGACAACAGAGTAGAGTGCAGAGGAGTGGGCGAGAAAAGAAGTGTATTCCAGGAAGGAACGAGTGGGCAGGCCCTGAAGTGAGACAGCACACACAGGGGACACTGCTCGTAGGTTAGAACCTGAGTGAAAGTGAGCAGAAAAGGGAAATTGTTAGGTGTATGTGATGCCTTCCTGTAGGAGCTGAATTGCAGTGTAGTGTAATAGCAGCAGGGACTGAAGGAAAGCTGTTTTTCACAGAATAATAGCATCTATGAAAAATAGAGGAATTAAGGGAATTAATTAGGAAAATCATTATTTTGCAATAATTAAAATAATTGATTCCTGGGATTGTCAGTGAATACTGAACCCATCAGGTGAAAGTTGATGGGTTGCTCTTTGGTTACTGTGCTGCAGTAACAAGTTACCTGACAGCCCTGGCTTATTGGCTCAAAACAATCATTTATTCTGTCCATAGAGTCTGTGGGTCAGAAGTTAAGCCAGGGCGTAATCTGTTCATATCTGATTCACGTTCTCTGGGGTCTCATGTAGGAGACTCAGTGGCTGAGTGTAATTTGACAGCTTTAGCTGACATCATTTGGAGATGTCATCACTCATGTGAGGGCTGGCACTGGTCATTGCCCCTCATTTGGGCTCTTGGCTGAAGCCCCTGGACCTATTTGAGCTTTTTTATAGCTTGGAGGCCCAAGATACTTGGGCTTCTTCCAGTGCACTTTAGGGAAATGAGTGTCCCAACCAACAAGGCAGAGGTTACATCAGCTTTCATGTCCTCCTCTCACAAGTCCTGCACATTGCTTTTCACTGCCTCCTACTGGGTACAAGCAAGTCGCAAGTTGGCTCAGATCTATGGGAAGTGGCCATAGCCCCCTACCACTCCATGGGAGAAGAATTTGTGGTCATGTTTTAAGGCCACTACAGTGCAGAAGTGGTTGTTTGGATGGTGACAAAGTGTCACCTTTCAGATTACTTGATACCCGAAAGGGAAACAGCTTCATAGAGGAGGGGTCAGCAGACACTGCCTTGACCCGCGTGATCATTGCAGATGTGGCCAGCAGATGCTCTGTGCCTCCTGAGGTCGTGTGGCACGCTGCACTAAGAACATCAGAACAGCCCGAGTCCAGGAGCTGTGCCTCCTGTTGGATATGAACATTTGGCGGAACATCAGCAATATATTGCCACTCTGACCGTGAGGGATCACAACAAAATTAAGGCCCCCCATAATCATGTCTGAATGCAGGCAAAGCATGAGCGTTGTCCAGACCATGCAAATGACTAAACGTGCCCATGCCTAGCTGCTCCTTCGTTTCCAGCTGCAGTTTTATTAGCCTTAGTCTGTCCTGTCTTCTGGATAAGATTGATTAAAATATCGAATTATAGATTACCAGGACTTTTCTAATGGGCTTCCCTGGTGGCTCAGACAGTAAATCATCTGTCTGCAATGCAGGAGATCTGGGGTTGATCCCTGGGTTGGGAAGATCCCCTGGAGGAGGGCACAGCAACCCACTCCAGTATTCTCGCATGTAGAACCTCATGGACAGAGGAGCCTGGCGGGCTACTTTTCTAAATAGCATCTGGAATAGAGCAAAGCCCTACTCCCTTAAATTCTCCTCAGAGCACTTCACACAGGCCAGAGAACTAGAATTAAGCCTTTGCTAACACTCTTACTCAGGGCTCTGAGTCCTCCCCACTGTCTGTTCTGCCTCACCGCGTTGAGTAGTGATGCAGCTTGTTCACCTGTGTAT